>NW_028145619.1:1520000-2007500 GCF_977016875.1 Pavona decussata
AATTTCTTGACTTCATTCATGGAATGGTTTCGATTTGTTTTTCAATGGCGTAACAGTGAACAGTGAGTGAAAACCGGAAAAAAATTGAAGAAAAACTTGATTTTCTTTTCAGAGATACGTACTCTACTGAAACGAATCGGTATACAGCAAACAAGAAAAGTGCAGCCCCTTCGCATATTTACATAGTTGGTTCTTTAAGGGTTGATAAATTATCTCCTGCATAATTTTTTAATAAATATGTTTCCTAAAGTATACTGTCTTTTCATTCAGGTTATGGTCATATAACACCAGAAACTTTCTCTTGGCCAAATAATCACGGTAGTGTTTTGTCTGATTGGTCTTCCCATTGCAATGTTGACGCTCAAGACACTGGGAGAAATGATCTCTAAGATCGTCCACAGGATCGTTTGTTTGGTGGAAACAAGTCTACTTGGAAGGAGAAGACCCCGAAAGCTGAAGATAAAAACGTTTTGTTTCACTTTCATGTTAATGATTCTTACCCTGTGTTTTGGTGGTCTGACACAGATGTATTTAGAAGGCTGGAGTTTTGTGGAAGGCATTTACTCTTGGTTTGCTACACTTTCGACAATTGGCTACGGTGACTACATTCCTGGATTGAACGTTATGAAAGAAACCTTGGGCACTTCAGACTCTAGAACTAAAATCAGTGTTTGGCTGATAATTTCTGGCTTTGCTTTACCAGCCCTTGCAGGACTATGCGTGGTCAGCGGAGTGCTTAATTCACTCGTCGAAGCTCTTGAGGAGTTGAGAATTCAATCGAACGTTTGTAGTAAATGTTCCAGATGCGATAAGAAAAAATCCATCAAACTTAAACGAAACCGTGAAAACGCAACGAAACTAACGTTTAGCAAAGGTCTAAGTCAGAGTGATAACAAAATTATTTTGACCGCAATTAGGAAAAGGACTAGACCAGCTTCCATCTAATACATAACCAAGATTGTCAAGATTCTGTAAGTCATAAAGACTTTTAAGAAAACCTCCACTGTTGAAATATGTTAATGTTAAATTGCTGACACTACGTCTTATTTTATAATTACATTTCTTGGAAAACATGGAAATAATATTTCTGTGTCGGACAAAACAGGATTTGATTATCGCTCATTTTTTCTTTTAAATTTTCCGGGCGCCGCCATGTTAGACTTCATGACGTAATACGGTTGCTCAATTGTTTCACACAAAAGAACTTCCGCTCACTGACAATAGCGGAAACCGTGTGACGTCATAAAATTTCCAACGATTTAACGTCAAAGTTTGTTGTGGGAGTGGAGGCTCTCTTTAAAACTAAATATAGAAACTTCCTTATCATTAAAACGAGATAACTATGGATTTTTAGATATGAAGTTTCCCGTTTAGATAATCTAAGTTTGGATTTTGTGACGAAGAGTTTTATTGTTCCGTTTGTTCGAAAGAGTTGAGCACTAAAGAGTTGACAAAATGAAGGTTGCGTTCCATTGACCCTATTCCGGAAGAGGAATGCATACAATGATGGCAATAAATCTCTCTTAAGAAGTTGTTGGAGTTACTGGAGTACAAAATGGCTCTTAAATTATCGAATATCAGCAAAATTTGTAGAAATGTCTTCCCAAATTTAATTAAAAAGAGAAACCTAACAGCTATTCCACTTATTCTAATTAACAATTAGATTATGAGCTCGAGATTTCTATCGCGTGATAGTTGATGAGGGCGAAGCCCGAATCAACTATCACGCATAGAAATCGAGAGCGAATAATCTAATTGTTTTAGTATAAATCTACTAGTCGTTCAAAACTAAACAAGTAAATTATCTATTTCCTCATCGCAGACACTTCGAAAACGCAAAGAAGCGGGCGCCATTTTGTTGAAAATTGCTACTCACTATCTATCACAGAATAGATAGCGAGTAGCGTAGCCAATCAGAGAACGGCATTCGTGATAGAACACTAGTAGATTTATACTAATGATGTTTATCTTAACATTTGTCGCTCCCTGTTTTCAGTTTCTCAGTAAAATTGAGTAGTTTTGTGTCAGCATTAAAGGCCAGAATTATTTTGCACTGTTCTCATCAATATTCTAGCCTTTGAATAAAACATGAACACAAATCTCACGTTTGCCGTAAACGCGATTCTAAATCACTCTTTTAATAAAGATGTTTATTCTTTCAAAGATACTTGAAAATTGCATTTTTCATGAATATACCCTTTCGGGAAGTTGACAATATATACGTATGAACCTAGTTTAATGTCCTTAGCTCCCACAAGTCTCCTGTAGCTCAGTGGTAGAGCATCCGAACTAGTAATCGGAAGGTCTTAGGTTCGACTCCTGATAGGAGCACTCGGAATTTTTTTCCCGAATTTGCCTGTGTCATTACTGAATAATACATCATTCTCAATAAATACTATTCTTATGTTTGTATACATGTAGAAGTTGAAAATAAACTTCAACTAAACTTCACATTCATATAGCCCACTTTGAAAAAGAGTGATGGCCTGGGTCGAGAGTAGCTGCCCAAGCGATTGTGGGAAGGTTTGGGGGGACGTTGGCTATTATCTTCGCATTTTTGCGTCCCCCCAAACAATCCCACAATCACTTGGGCAGTTACTCTCGACCCAGGCCATCACTCATTTTCAAAGTGGGCTATAGACTATCTACAGGGTTAACCGTAGTCAAAGGTTAAAATAATAATAATAATAATAATAATAATAATAATGATGATGATGATGATGATGATAATAATAATAATAATAATGATAATATTAATAATAATTTTTGCTATTTACACGTTAAAAGTATGTATAAAAATGAGCTATTAAAAACCTATTTACAATTAGATTTGATTAAAAAAAAGACTATTTGCAAACACAATTTCAGTAATAATTTTTATTTTGGATATGCAATTGCGAAAAGGAAAACGAAACTACTTTCAAGCATGATGTTTTTGTAAAAAAAAGGAAAAACAAATGTCGTGAAGTTAAAGAAAATTAAAATCGGCATTTTAAAATCAGCTCTACTTGATAATAATAATAATAATAATAATAATAATAATAATAATAATAATAATAATAGTAGATTTTATTCTTGTAAATAATAAAGTTATTTCATAATAATAATAATAATAATAATAATAATAATAATAGTAGATTTTATTCTTGTAAATAATAAAGTTATTTCATAATAATAATAATAATAATAATAATAATAATAATAATAATAACAATAATAATAATTTTTATTGAATAACGAATAATAAAATAAATTTTACAATCAACATGACTCTAAGCGTACTGTACAAGTATGGTTGCATGCAGTAAAATTCAATAACATAATTAGAAATCAATTTTTGCACACTATTTTTATCGTGAAATGGATAACAACTCAAGACATTCTCAGTTTACATTGCATTATCCAGCCTAAAAATACAAAGCTTATAAAAATACAACGCGATATTCTAATAATAATAATAATAATAATAATAATAATAATGATAATGATAATCATAATCATAATCATAATCATAATCATAATCATAATCATAATCATAATCATAATCATAATAATAATAATAATAATTGAATGAATAAATATAACAAGAAAAGTCCATTAAAGATAAGGTTTTTACCCTGATAGCTTAAACCTGATCAGTTCTTTGTGAATCTGTGAGTTTACTTATTCACTCAAAATTGCTTTTTAAAAGTTCTCTTAAAGTGAAGTGTGTCACCCAATCAAACGGTCACACAGTACAGGCTCACAAAAAGCATATCAGCTTTGTGATCTCAAAGCAAAAACGTTAACTTTAACTGAATGTTTTTTTCTTCTTCTTCTTCCTTTTACTTTTCGTTTGATGGCGGTTAAACAACAGGGAGAACTCTTCAGGGTTGTCGGGTAGTCCCGTTCCCCCCCCCCCCCCCCTGTTCTGGAATGTTTGGTTATCTGTTAATGACGACAATAACAAAATACATTGCTACCCGCTCTCGCTTGCATTGATCAAAACTTCGTAAAACGACAGGTGCTTTGTCATTTCATGACGACGAGTGTTTGTTCTATTTTGGTGCACAAGTAGTCAGACATTTATTTCTAATTCTCAAAGACTTGTTTTTGAAGTTACGGCTTAAATAACTTTTAAATTTACTCTTCTCTTCTGGTGGAACAACTCTTTGTGAAGTCTGGATAGTCTTATTCCGCATTTAATTAAATATGATATTAAATGTCACGTTACCGACCAGCTAATGTTAAAATTTTCATCAGCTGGAGCAGTGTATCGTGGATGGGCATCAGCATACAAAGTGTACGTTTAATTTCCTCTCATCCAGATTTTTGGGGGACCTGCACCGTTTGCAACGTCTCACATTGTTGGTCGAGAGAACAAAACTACGAACAACAAAACAATGCGCCCAGACACAAAAAACAATGGAGCAGCAGGTTATCTGGATCCAGTGAAAATAGAACTTAGAAAAGGTGCAGGACTACTGAGAGGTTTTTTTTGCTAGATAGTTATTCCATTTTATGCCAGAAATAAAGCAAAAATTCTGTGATCTCTTTAAAGTTCTACCAAGGGTCAACTTTGGTTTAATAATTACGTTCCCCCCCCCCCCCCCCTTTTTTTTTTGCAATTTCGAAAAATATAATTTGCCAAAACAGACTGACGGCTCAAAATGAAACAATGTCTTCAATGAATTATTTATTATCCTTACACGATTTAACATAAATGTGTTTGTTCGACACGTTTATCCGACCGACTTATTTATCGATTTTGTTACTGAAAACGGAATCAGTTGGGTTGTCGCCTGATTCTTGAGCAAAGCTGATGAAACTGTTCTCCACCAGTTGTAAAAAGGCGAGTGTTCGTTGGGTTGTTTTCTTTGTTTATAGTTTTAATTGATCTTTACACTGGCATGCCTGCTGCACGCACTACCTGACGCATGAAAAAATTTGTCTCCGCTCGGAGATTCCGGAGAGTACCAAGTGTAGGTGTAACAGAGGATAAAAATTTCACGTTTTTTGCGTGATTACAAGAGTAAGAAAAGAAAAATAGCGGAATATGACTATTGAGACAATGGCTGTGGATTTTGTCGTGTTATTATTCAAACAATTTTCATCTGTCTCCCAACTTATTTCTAATTATGGCTTCGTGTTATACAACACTGTGATAAAAAAGTCTTTCAGATTAACAACAAAACAGTGTCACACTATACGTGTGACTTTACAAATGTTCATTATCACATTACACAGCTTAAAACAGCGGAATCAGATAAATTGACGGACAGTTTCCCCTTAGTGTTTGCTATCGCTGCTGGAAGGCATACATCAACAACTTGTAAATGAAGATTCGTTAACCAAGTATTAATAAATTTTTTTTCAATTTCTTTTTACGACAACTAGAGCACTAGATGTTAATTCCATTTAAAAACATAATAAGTTAGCTAATAGATATATTTATATTTTTACAAAGATTTATATTTAAAGCCGCGTTCGGAGGCAGGTGCAATTTTAAAGTGCTGTTACCTCTTATTGTTTATAAAGGATATTATATTAAGTAGCCTCTTAAGCCTCCTTTTTAGCTACATTACAATAAATATCATCTCTGCGATGCAGATTATGTGGGCTACACAGCCCCGTCACCTTCACCAATGCATTGTCGAACACAAGACCTCGGCGACTGGCAAGCATTTCTTGGACTCCCATGGGGATGAAAAGCAAATTTCACAGGTTGAAGAAACGTCAAGGGAAATTTAATTGCCTTATTCATGAGGTGTTCAGTTCATCAAGAAAATTCATCCCCTTTATCCCAGGTTGAACACACAGACCATCTCCTTCCAAGCGAAACCCTTTGTTTAAGTGAGCATTGCTTCTCATTTTTCTTACTTAAATTATCCATTGTTGTATTAGTATTGAGAGACTTCTTTATTTCTCATTTGACTCGATAATGACGTTTAAACACGCAAAAAGTACTAATTATCAGAACAACGTGACTAACAAAAGAAAGAAATACATCGCCAAGACGGAGTTTATGAGTTATTGCTCTCGTCGATCAAAGGCTCCTTGATGAGGGTTATAATTAACGAAATTAACATCAATTTGGAACCGCGAAGTCCTTAGGTCTTATCATCAACGATCGACTTTCTTGATCTAAATCTAACCACATTAACTAGATATGTAAAAAGGTATCCTCAGCAATAGGTGCCCTGAGGCGTATTAGGCAATTCATCTCTCAATCTGCCATAATGCAAATTTATAACGCCCTAATCCAGCCACATCTCGACTACTGTAGCCCGGTTTGGGATGGCTTAAGTAACCAGTTGAGTGAAAAACTACCAAAACTACAAAATCGTGCAGCTAGGGTGATTTTGAGGGCCAGTTACGAAACAAGCTCCAGCATGCTCCTGGAGACACTAAATTGAGACACACTGTCAATAAGACGAAAAAAGCAAAAAGCAGTACTACCCAGTGTTCTTGCACGACCTTTTCAACGAACGAAGCACGGACTATAACTTACGTAATTCGTTTGGTAAATTGACATTGCCCAAGCCGCGTACTAACTCTTTAAAACATAGCTTCAGCTACAGCAGCGCCCTACTGTGGAACTCATTACCAGAAAATGTAAGGACAATTAAATCCATTGGGCAATTCAAGAAGGAAATCCAGCAAATATTTTATTCACTCGGAAATATGTATGTATGTGGATGTGTATGTGTATGTATACATTTATTGAAGAATAGTGTCAAAAGCTAACAGCGTCCAGTTGCAATTTTTGATTTTCAATGATAAAGACACTAGTGAAAAAGTATATGTTTTTAATCTGTTTGGGTTTGTGACCGAACGTGTTCATTTTTAACGAAATGAAAACCAATTTGTGAAGACACTAGGTTGATAGCAAGAACTTTGTACGAATGTCTGCTGTCCTCAATTTATAAATCAAAGGTTGAGAATATTGTGTAAACTCCATTGGCGATTAGCTGGAAATGTTATGTTAAAGACTGTCAGTTGAGGCGAGGCTGAATTAAAAATGTGATTGAATTTAAAACTTTCGGCCCTCCGGCTTCTGTTTCTTCTGACTGAAATGGAATATAAAGGTGGTTCTCTGGGTTAACCTTCCCTGGATCCACTACTGGGTATGTCGTAAGTACGGTATTGGTGATTGTCTCGTTTCATTTCTAGGTTGATTAACAAACGATGTGTCACGGCCTTGTTAAGAAGAGTCTATGGAGGGCAACTCTGCTCTATGCCTATGCGTTTGTTGGGGGATGTATTTTTTATATCATTGAAAGGAAACCCGAAAGCAGCCAAGAACGTTACACCAGACTCGCCCAAAGACTCCAGCAGAACTTTACAACCAAATTTAACGTTTCAGTGAACGAAAGCGACTTCAAAATATTTATGCAGAAGGCTTTTGAGGTCGTGACAGCTGGAAACAAAGCAGATTGGAACATTTTTTCTGGTCTTGGCTTTGCGATGACCTCACTAACAACAATTGGTATGTTAAAACTTGATTTTTAGATAAGATAATAGACTAAACTAATAATATTAACTTAATTATCCTTAATTAAGGCCCTTTTCCCTTGCAAAACTCCAGCAAACGGCCAAAGCGGGTCTTCAAGCTGGATCTCCGGATTACAAGTCCGACGCCCTAACCACTCGACCACATTGCATCCTCAATTAATCATCCTCTATCTCTTGTGGTCGAACATGCCTCTTTGTTCAAATTACGTAAGTAATGGCGCAAGCTTTTTCCCGGTCGATAAGGGAAGAAGTGATGTGACCACGTACACTTCAATGTGGAAATAAGAAAAACAAAAAGAAGAAACTTATTTGTTTTCTTCCGTCGAGCTACTTTAGCCTTTTGTAAAAAATGAAACCATCCATTACACACCACAATAGAGCGAAATATAATCCTTACAACAAAGCCATGTTGACCCATCATATTTATTGTAACTTATTGTTTAACTGAGGTCCCAAGTGTTGGGTAGGGATTAGGATCAGCAATGTCCAAAGGCCGCTTTCGAGCGAAATATTACAGTCCAGGATTTGAAAATTTGTTGATGTAAGCATTTTACTGTCTCCACTTTAAGGTTATGGCCATTTGACACCAGAAACTTCGCTTGGTCAGATAATCACGGTAGTGTTTTGTCTGATTGGTCTTCCCATTGCAATGTTGACGCTCAAGACACTAGGAGAAGTGATCTCTAAGATAGTCTATAGGATCGTTTGTTTGGTGGAAACAAGTCTACTTGGAAGGAGAAGACCCCGAAAGCTGAAGATAAAAACATTTTGTTTCACTTTCATGTTAATGATTCTTACCCTGTGTTTTGGTGGTCTGGCACAGATGCATTTAGAAGGCTGGAGTTTTGTGGAAGGCATTTACTCTTGGTTTGCTACACTTTCGACAATTGGCTACGGTGACTACATTCCTGGATTGAACGTAATGAAAGAAACCTTTGGCACTTCAGACTCTAGAACTAAAATCAGTGTTTGGCTGACATTTTCCGCCTCTGCTTTACCAGGCCTTGCAGGACTTTGTGTCGTCAGCGGAGTGCTTAATTCACTTGTCGAAGCTCTTGAGGAGTTGAGAATTCAATTGAACGTTTGTAATAAATGTTCCAGATGCGACAAGAAAAAATCCATCAAACTTAAAGGGCATCATGAAAAAGCAAAAAGACTTATGTTTAGCAAAGGTTTAAGTCCAAGTGATAACAAAGTTACTTTGACTGCAATTGAGAAAAGGACTAGATCAGCTTCCTTCTAATGCATAGCCAAGATTCTATGAGTCATAAGGACTTAAAACTGAATAGAAACGTCTTTATCATTAAAAAGAGATTATATGGATATTTAGACATGAAGTATCCCGTTTAGATAATCTAAGTTTTGATTTGTGGCAAAGAGTTTGATTGTTCCGTTTGTTGGAAAGGGTTGAGTGCGAAAGAGTTGACAAAATTAAGGTTGCGTTCGATTGACCCTATTCTGGAATAGGAATGCATACAACGATGGCAATTAATCCCTCATAAGAAGTTTTTGGAGTTGCCGGAGTACAAAATGGCTCTTAAATTATCGGGTATCGACGAAATTTTGTAGAAATGTCTCCCCAAATTTTATTAAAAAAAGAAACCTAACAGCTATTCCGCTTATTCTTATTCCGGAATACGGTTAATCGAACGCAGCTTAAACTTTTATTTTTTTAAATTAAAGGGTATCAGAAAATTGACTCAACCGAAAGAGTAGCGGTGAAATCCAGATGTAAGAAAGATTAGGCAGGCTGAGCAGAAATCACCACAACGCCTGATGGATGCTCAAATAACAGGTGCATAGATACCAAAGTCATCCATCTTAAAAGCATAATAATTAATTAATTTGTACTTTAATCAGTCGTGCGCCGTGTAAGAAATTATTTAAGGCTTGTAAATGTGTTATTCATCGTCATAAACCCATAACACCTCTTTGCAGGGCAGCTAAACAGTTCTTTCATTTGGCCCCGATTTTGCCAGAGTCCAAGCTTCCGCCCATGATGATCCCATCTTATCCAGGTCTTCCCGTTGGTTTGCTTGAACCTTGTTTTTCTTGGCTTGCCTCTTTTTCGTCTGCCTTTCGGTGTCCAGATCATAACCTGTCGAGCAATTTTGTCCCTGGTCATTCTGGATAGATGACCAAACCAAAGGAGTCGTTTTTTCCTTAGAAGACGGCAAGTCGTCTTATACTGTTTAGTTTCGTTTTGAATTTCTTTGTTGGAAATTCGGTCAATCCATCTCACCCCCAGATTCTTCACAGGCACTGACTGTTGAACACATCCAATTTGTTACCATGAACGTCCTTCGTGCTCCAGGTGTCTGCTCCATACATCAGGGCTGGCAGTACACAGCTTCTGTAGAATATCATTTTGTTTTGAAAGCTGATCCGTTTACTATCCTAAATGCTTCTGAGAGCCCAGAAAGCCCTTCCGGCTTTTCCAATCCTTTGGTTGATCTCTTCATCTAATTGGCCATCAGCTGTGATCGTGCTTCCTAAGTAGACAAAGGATGTCACCTTTTTTTAAGTCGCTCCATACATTGTCACTTTCGCGCCATCATCCTTGATTTCCATAACTTTTGTTTTCTTCTTACTTGCTTTTAGTCCCAAAGAATCGGCATAGGTTGTGATGTTGTCTGTCCTTCTTAGTATTTGACTCCTTGTTCTACACTGATGGTTACAATATCCTCTGCAAATGCCAAATCGGTCAGCTCAAAGTTGCGGTTAATCTTCACACCGAGTATTTTCCCAACAGTGACTTTCATTAGCCAATCCATTGCTATGTGTTGTTCCCTTTTTGAAATTCACTTTTCACAACTCAGCACACTAACAAGCCTTTCTTCTTGAGTTTCTTTGTTTCGACCGGTTTCCCAGTGAAGTACCGTTATTCACAAGCACGGAAGCGGCAAATTTGAATGAGAACGCACTTTCAGTGCCAAAATTAGACTAAAATTAAGAGAAAAGAGGCTGTTATTTGCCTGCAGAGCACTGAAAAAAACTCGCTTTTCCCACCGTTTTCTAAACTCCTACCTAACGTTTTGAACACGGGGATTTTGTTATACCAATTATTTCAATTTGGTATAACACAACTAGAGTTAATCACAAGGAAGGAAGGAACATTTAGTCATCTGTTTCCTTTTGATCTTTTTATTTGATCACACTTTAAGAGTTACAGCAACTCTCTGGAAAGGCTTTACCAACGCAGTATTTATAGTGACGGATAGCTGACAGCTCTTAGTTGTCAAACTAACACTTCAAACGTAATGAAATCTAACTTCACAAAATTTCACTTATGTCTAACAGTACATCACTGCGGAAGTGCTCCGTCAAAATACATTTCTATCGATTTAAACTTGACATTAACATAATGAAAGCTGCTGAAAATTAACAAAGGGTATCTATCCAACAAGAAGGCATGGATTTACTAGGCCCACGCCTATTTCCATAAATTACAATGGAAGTGTTTACAAGATCGAAGCCTTAATTGAAAATGGTGCTACAGATCTGGTACAATGAGTGTTTCCGTTTAACAGTCACATTTGAATTAAAATCTTAACGCTTAGTAATCATGATACCCGGTCATCCTCCAACATACATATTGATTATACAAGGACGAGTTATGGGAAATGTTTCTTAAAGTTTAGCGGAGCACAGATTTGGAATAAGTTACCAAATGACTTAAAAATAATCGAATCCTATAATTCTTTTAAAAAAATGTATTTAAGATTATGTGCAAAATCAAATTTTTACTCAGATATCTTGTAGATTCCTAAGGCAATCAAAACCCGTACAAATATTAGATTTATGAATGTATCCATCTGCTATAAGTAATTTTGTTCAATTAAGGATGGGGATATTCTTTGAAAAGCTCGGTGGAGCTTGGTAAAGATCTCCTGCCATCATTATACATTACTTTCTTAGCAGATATACATGTATATCAGTTTGTGTAAAAGTAATATAATGGACAAATACAAAAAAAATAAATAATAATAATAATAATAATAATAATAATAATAATAATAATAATAATAATAATAATAATAATAATAATAAAGAAACGCTAGTTAGTTCTCTAAGTTATATAGAAGGTAAAAGTAATTAAGGACAAAAATCAACTGGTACAGGTACAAATTCGGTTTGAAACACGCCGAAATTACACCAAAACTATCATGAATGGGTAAACGAGTTATTTCCAGGCAATTTCTGGCAAGAGGTTTAGTACTATATGAAACACGAGAAGGTGTGTCTCATCAGATATCCAGACCGTGACCTCGAGGTGTTTGGATGTCTGATGAAACAAACTTTCGAGTGTTTGATATAGCTTCTCAAATGATCAATAATTCTTGGAGAAATTCAAGGCTAAAGTTGGCAAAATTTTATGGTAATTAGGAACACATATCCAAACCACAGTCACAGTAGTGATTTTCTTTGTTTTCTCTTGAGTTTGAGAGTGAAGGTCAAAACCTTACAAAATTCGCCTTGATCGGACATAATCAATCCATTCACGTTATTTCTGAAAATCCATTAGGCCATATTTAATCTGTGCCATGTTTCCGAGGAAACAATTCAAAGGCAAGATTTTTGCTTCACACTGATTTCGCTCCAGGAGAAAACAACGTTTGATTAACACTAAGTCTACGAAAAACTATTACATTGAGAAATATCAACTAACGCAGTTTCGACTGCAATACTTGCAAAATATATTTAGAAACACAATCCAGACAGTTCATGGAAGTCCGGCTAACAAGGCTTAACTATTACTTCTTAGTGACTTTCATTACGCGATTTACCTCAATTCTCTTAATAAAATGCAAAGTACAATGAACACACTAACAGAGTCGACTCATTATTTCAACCGCATTCTCCTGGAGTAATTACTAGATATGCAACACCTCGAAGTGGTTAGAGTAATCCGGATAAAAAACAGTGTTGAAACTTACATAAAAAAGAGCGTGGTTTAGCAATTTCAAGGAAAATGCTGTATCCACCATTGTAGCTCCAAAAGATGAATTTCTACGAAGTTTAAGGATTATCCTTTTCCGTTCTGTAATTAGCAACAAACTGGCTTTTTCAGTGGGGTACGAAGTTAAGAGCGAGTTTTAAGTAAGCCAGATTGGCTTCAAAAACGTGAACGACGGGAAACTAAACAGTTTGATGCTTTCGTTTTATTTTTTAAATGATTCCGTCCTTACCTGGTAAATTGGCCTCAAATAAGGACTATCCAATTGAGATCTAAAATTCTGAGTTGGAAATGCGTTCAAATATAACGCGTCTTTGCTTAGTGAGCCATTGTTTGAAGCACTCTGTGCAACAATGGGTGTCAGAAAATTACAAATAAATCAGTGCTTAACGTGTTTTCAACGTGCAGAGTGCCGATGAACAACAACAACAACAAAAAAAACATAAGTGCGCTGAATCAAGAGCTCTTTTCAGAGCTCATTGAATCCCCGATCTATCCACTTTTGATTAATATGGTCGGTCTTTTATGTTGACTCCAGTGATCCCAAATTTCGTCTTGAAATCAACAGAGAGGCACTTCTGTAGTTTGAACTTGTATGACAAAATTGTTGGCTCGCGGGCTCTCTTCTTGCATAAACAAGCACACAGAGACTGTCCAAACACTCACCGGAACTACAAATCGTGAAGTGACTATCAATTAGCCTCCGAGGGCAAAAAGAGAACATACCACGTATACTGCATTTTTATTTTAACTAACTTGTGGAACGGGACATTATTAGCCTACACTTAGTCAGTACTTTATGCAGAAACTGGGATTTTTGCTCACGCGCGGCGAGTAGATTAAAGGCGCTCAAGTTGTTTTCTTTTTGTAAGATTCAATGGCGAACTCTTACTGTTTTTACCTGTTGAGTGGTTTATAATTCACAGTAAAAGGGGCGAATAACTCAAACAAAAGTGATTACAATATCCCCCAAGGTTCATTGTTGCTATAATCCGCCCCCGTCAAGTTAATGAGGAAACCTCTATTCTCTTCGGGAGGACAGCCAGCGTTTTTGTCAACCAATGAAATTTGTACCGCTCTTACTTATATAAATAATAATGCGCAATATGGAAGACCTAAGATATTTCGTATACTGTAAGTAAAAGAACAATGGGCATTCTGGGCGATGAGTGCATGAGAAGTTGTTAAAAGACGTAGCGCAAAATATAGTGTTGTGAAAATTAAAAGTGGAAGAGACAATGCAAAATGCATGTAATTTAGATCGACGGCTGCCAAATAAATGGCAACGGATGTTTAATATTTTATGACGATGAAACTTCAATTTATTCATCACGACAGGAAGAACTTGATAAAATTGATATTGATTACACTTTCAAACCGGTAGAAGGTCATTGCAGTTCTCTCTCTAGTGGCCCTCCATTCCTTTGCGTGATATCTTGATGATATCTTGGTACCAGTGTAGTATGAGAGTCACCGGTGGAAGTTAAACCAAACAAGATTCTTTACTCATTTTCACTGGTGTCATGTAAACAAGGTACGACTGAGTTTTCTTGCCTTGCTTCTCTTTTAAGTCTCAATAATTCAGCTGGAGAATCGAACTCACACCAGCTCAAAAGCGGTTTTTGTGAGCGTGGTATATTGTTTTCAGTCTAACAGCAGAATCAATTCGTGACGGTATCACACAGTATCACTAACAGAACTAACGTCCAAGATAAGGTATTGCGTCAACCCTGATAATTAGGTGGCATGAACCCGGGATTGTGTATTTAAAAATCGACTTTAAAAATGGCTTTTCAGTATGCTGAAACGTGAAAGCTTTCCTTATTTACATAATATTTTCATGAACTTTGAATATTACGAAAACAAGCCAACCCTCATGAGAAACCATTATTTCCCTTTATCTAGTAGTAGACCAAAAAGTTTCATACATCCATTCCAAACTACTCTAAATTGCTCGTCTTGTACACGTCTCAGAACATATTTACAAGCAAAGAGCTAATGCTTCAAATTGGCCGCTCGTCGTATAGCTAAACAGAATGGGTGGTTGCCAATGGGGAAATTGTCTGAACGCGTCTAAGATAAATGAGATGCAAAGTTCGCTCTATTTTTAACAGAATAATTTACCAACAAAAATCGCAATGTTTCATGCTGTTCTCACCGGATGTTTTCAAACCGTTTGTGTTTTTGATTTGTAGCAAAAGGTAGGTGTTCCGTTTTCTTTGCATGTAGAAGATATTTTTCAAGCACATTAGACGTTCACAAACAGCAAATGTGAATTATGCTTATTTAAACAGTAACAAATGTCATCCCAGCTTACTACCCGAGTTAAAGCGTGGATTCAATAAAACCACAATATCATGTTTTGTGGTCGCTCCATTTTTGGAATCTGTTAAAATGTTTTTGACTAATGTTACAATTCAAGTGAAAGCTACTGAATACACTAATTTCTTTCGGTACTACTTGATCAATGATATACATGTAAGAATTATATTATTATGCTGTACTTAAGGATGATCAAACGTCAGTGAGTCTGTAGATAAATCCCTATACGTAGCACCTTTTACAAACTAAAATTTTCTTGTGTTACTGTTTGCTTTCAACGGCTCCTAAATCTGGCACCACTTTGGTCTCATATCAACAAAAATTGGTCGAGCAATGAATCGCTCATGATTTTGTTGCAAAGTCTGACTATGCCAAGCTCATAAGAGTTTGATATATCAATGGGTATTTTTCCCAGCCAATTTACATCCTGAAAAATCTTCGACTCATCTAAAATAAATTTGCCTGGTGATTTTTTGCCATGCTTTCAGTGTTTCAGCTACCAGCAGTTAAATGTGTCATCAGCGTCACAGCAATCAATTACGCTATGTTTAAAGTCTAGACACTAAGGCGGTGTTTCGAGAAAGTTATCTTGCAACATGTCCGATAAAAAATCATAGTAAGAAAGTAAAGATCAACCGAGTAAGTGTGCTGAGTCCTCTGAAGAACTGTTTGACGTGATATTACGATGACGCCATCGAAAACGTCATTTGAAAATAAAACTTTATTTCATTTGTGCTACTTTGCGATTATTATAACTAGTCCAACTTCTGCATAAACGACAAACTACCCAGGTGACCAAAGTGAACTGGTAGGAGTACCGTTCAAGTTAAGGAAGAGAATGAAAAATTTACCGTCTTGTGTTCACGTTCTCCACAAAACATTGAATTTGGTCATTTCACGTTGTTGTTTTGTAGAGGACGCCAAAGGAATGTACCAAAATTTTAAACGCACTCCGTGCAGGGCGATTGTTATTGCTCATTAAGCTTTTGTTTTTTGGCGTTGTCATTGCCGTCGTGTTTTCGTAAGGCCCCTATTGACTGACGGTTCAAGAAACTGACCTAAAGTCGAGTCATCATCAGTAATGTGTAGTGTCATTACTAGACAAGTTGCATGGAAGATGCTGCACTACTCACGCTTGAAAATGTGTAACAACGTTACCGCAATCACCGTGTACACAAAGCGTACATTATAAGGGGCTGTTTACATGGAGGGAGGAAGATCCTAGAGGACGGATTATCCTAGCGCCATGTGTTTTCTCTATTCAGTTCACATGCAAAAAGTTGTACTTGGCCCTAGCGCTAGGATCTTTCTAGAGATAAGAACGTCCTAGCCAAGAGATAGGAAGATCCAAGAACTAGGAAGATCCTAACACCATATAAACTACTTTCGCTTGGAAGATCCTAGTACTAGGAACAAAAAACACAAACATGGTGGCAGCCGGGCGTTCAGCTGCTCAAGGCTGACAGTTATTCCTCTTTTCCTTCTCCTCTTGGTAACCACTTCGACCGAAATTTCTGCATGTAAAGCAAACGAAAAGTTTCCCGCCTTTTCGGATCTTTCTAGTGCTGGGATCTTCCTCCCTCCTTGTGAAACAGCCCCTTTCGCTGCAACAAATGTTTGAAGCATGGTGTAACATGTGCGAAAATTAAAAGCCTCAACTACTGCTTAGCACATTTAACTGCTTTTAAGTGTTTCCATAATGCACGTAAAGCAAGTTAAATAAATTTTAGTTCCTTAATTGAAAATGGCTCTTATATGTTTTTATTTTCAAAGGGAAGCGCTTCTTCGATAATCAATTACTTAAACAGTGTATGTAATATTTACTTCTTCCTTTACTTTCGATTTAAAAATATATAAATAAAAATACAGATAAATGTGATATTTCAGATGTTTTTATTCGCCCAACACTAAAACTTGTGCGTAACTTTTGATTGTGAATGTATTACTCCACGTAAAAACTAATAGGCGGTATCATAAATCATATATTGTTGTGTCGTTTTTAACCTCCAAAGAATCTTTATCGATTCGATCGAACTGTTTCTTAATGTCCCCAGTTTTCAACTGTTTCTTCGGGGCAAAGTTTCCCCATCCATGGTAATATGATCAGCAAATTTATTTTTGTTTCAGTAAGAAGATCCGGTAAATGCAAAATGATTGACCTTGGAATAGCCTCCCACATATAAGAAAGGCGGTTTCTTATTTCTTGAAGGTTGAATTGACAGAGAGTAATTTCATGGTGTTATACTGATATTTATCTATATCTATTTATATAAATATAAATTTAAGATAGAAAATGTAACACAGTTACTCGAGTTTCACGCACTAAGCGATCATCAGTCTGATGAGTCTGATGAACGCTTAGTGCGTGAAACTCGAGTAACTGTGTTACATTTTCTATCTTAAATTTATATTTCGCTCTGCATGTTTTTGCATCGAGAACTCCTGCGACTGAGTGAAGCGATCATTGTATTGTTTCTTTGTTTATATCCATTTATATATGTCTGGATTTGCAAAAACGTACCCGCTCTCAAACTCCATAGGGCCCAAAACTTCAACTGCACTCAGTCTTTAAACAATCCCCTCCCCACCCAAGTGCTTTTCACCCCAACTGTGTGTCGCCCACCTGCACTTAGCCCTGGCTCTAAACTATGAGTCAGCAATAAAATCCACCATTAAGACCTTGCAGCTGAATAGGGGACGTCGCCAAATCACAAAACGTTCCTCCCAAGTCACTCTAGCCTAGGAAAGAAACCAAATTGAACTGAGTTTAAAGGGTCAAAAACTATCCCCTTCCCTCCCCTCCCCGGTGCTTTTGACACAGAACTGCGAGCCACCCACCAGCAGTTAGTCCCTTCTCTGAACAAGTTCATAGGCTAGCGCTTGACGGCAAGCCCCCGCAAGTTTCAACCACCACAACGGCACGTTTTCTCATAATCAGACAGATATATAAGTACGGCCTTTCAACAAAGCCGTACCGTCTAAATCGACCTTAACAGATACAATTTTTCTTGCAGGGTGTCATTATGCCGACCAAAGTCCTTTTTGTGAAAACTCTTCTACTGGTGGCGTACTGCATGTTTGGGTCATGGTTGTTCCATTGTGTAGAAAGGACACCAATTACTCACAGCGAGATGTCATCTAAAATGCTCGAGGAGTTGCACTGGAAGTACAACGTGTCAGCATTCATGAATCACTCTGAATTTACGAAGTTTGCTGAAGAGGCCTTTGAAGCCGTGAAGGTCGGCAGGAAGGTGGACTGGAGCTTTCTTAATGCGACTTCGTATGTGTTTTCGATAATAACCACGATTGGTAAAAATGGCCAAGAGCCAGACGAGTGTTAGACAGCACTCCTATCTTTCATTTAAACCGTCTCATTTGGCACCGATTAGTCCAAACTATTTTTCTCTGGTGTCAAGGATCATTTGAAAAACCTTATCGGTTACATAAGTGGGCATAATCTGTGCTGATTCTTAGATTTTATCCCTAACACAGCTTTATGTTTAGAGATTTAGCATCCATTAAAAAATTTGATGTAGTTTATAATTGTTGCTCTTTCCACTCATCTCAAAACTATATATAATCGAAAGGTTTCCAGCTTTGGCATCCTTACTTGTAATGAAACGACAGCTTTGTTGGCTCTGTATGGTAGACAGTTGCACCAAAGAGTACTGGTGGAAAACGAAAATAATACTGATACTGTTTGGTACTTAAGCCTAAAGTCGGGCCGACCTTTGGCCCAGTGATAGCTGGAAATTCAAACAGTTTATGTAGTACAAAGAAGCTTATACTATTACCCCCTTTTCCCTGGATGCCATGCTAGTCCGTGCAAGGGTTGCCACTATTATTCTTTTAGGTTTCCCTTTTAGTTCGCTAGTATCCAATTAGACACCTGGCCAGAGAGAGACAATGTAGCAAAAATTCTAAGATGTAGTAATAACATTCATCTTTTCACTGCGAGTCGAACGTTGGACGGTCCACCGGGGACAGTCCCTTGGATTCCGGAGGTTTCTCACGTCCAAACGATGTAGCAGCGATGTAGTGCGTCCAGTTTAAACTGTAGATACCTAAACCCATATATCAAATTAAAGCTTACAGAGATAGAGCTGGCTATCAAACTATACCAAGAATTTTGAAATAAAACGAATTGCCGAATTTTTAGCACTGTTTTTCTAAATTCAATTTTTTTACTTGGAGGAGACACTTTAAAGAGCTAAAATTCGTTCGTTTGCCTTCAAATTTGGACAGTAGCTAGTTTAACATATAAACAACAAAAACGTGTCTGGGAATTTTTTCTTTCGAAATATTTTTTCTCCGAGAGCGATTTTTGTACGATCACTCCGCATTTTTGTGAGCCTATTACGAAAATGTTCTGTAACTTTTCCCTGCAATTGAATATGGCAAAACGCAGACACGTTTTTTTAGCGCTTTGGGTCCGGAAACTGAGGAGCAAATTAAGTTAGCAAAAAATAAAATTCGTTTTGACTTGTAGCTTTCAAAAGGTGATTCGGACGGTCACATTTAGAAGTCGTGAAAAATTCGACAATTCACTTTATTTCAAAACCCTTGGTATAGTTTGATAGCCAGCTCTACAAGCTTTGATAAGATATAAGGGTTCAGGTATCTACAGTTTAAACCAAACGCGCTACATTGCTTGGACGCGAGACAACTCTAAAGGTATAGGGTAACCTTAAGGTAAATTGGCCACGGTAAAGAGATTCGAGTGCTGACGTTTCAAGCGTTATACCTTTGTCAGAGCGAATCCCAAATCCCATAGGGCTAACGCTGGAAACTCGGTCAGCACTCGCATCTCTTTAATTTACGGTGGCCAATTAACCTTTAGTTATCAACTCTGTTGCTAAACCAAACGTTCGTTTCTACTCCCCACAAGACGCAGCATCACATCGTCCCTTTGATAGATTACCGTACCTCGACGTTAACTTAGTAGAGACAGAAGTGATATTCTGTTTATCTCGGGTTAAAGAATGCGAAAGTTGGAAAGTGCTCTTTATGTACTTGTAGAAATGACTATTGAGTGGAACTTAGTTCAGTTGGGCACATGCTTTAATATATTCATTGGTAACCGCTTCTAATAACATTAGCTTCCTGTTGGCTAAGCGTTCTGTTACCCAGTTCATGACATGCCATTCAATCCTCAGGTCAATCTGTCCTGTAAGAGGTTTACTTTAAATGTTTGTTCCGTACACCCACTCTGTATTTTAAAGTAATTACCTTTTGCATGAGCGGTTGTTTTATATAATCCACTGAGCTAAATTAGTTCTATTCTCCGAAGAAGTGCGATTGTCACAAACAAATATGAATATTCCGGCTTTCGTTTTTATAAAATCTTTTCTTTTGATTTCTTTTCGTCAGGATATGGTCACATGACGCCAGAAACAGAGCTCGGTCAGGGTTTGACGGTCATTTATGCCATTGTCGGTCTGCCTATTTCCATGATGGCCCTGAAAACAATTGGTGACGTCATCGTCAATGGAATACGCTCGCTTGTTTTGAAAATAGAAAGACGCCTTTACAAGAGAAGGGGTGTTCACAGAATCAAAACAAAAACGTTTGTTGGCACATGCCTTTTGATGATAGTATTCATTCTACTGGGAACCATAATGGAAATACTAACCGAGGGATGGAGCTTCGTGGAAGGTGTCTATGTCTGGTTTGTTACGTTTTCCACCATTGGATTTGGTGATTACGTTCCTTTCCAAGGTCTGGAGCAGAAGGCTGAATACAGAAATAATGGGATTTGGGTTTTCCTGTTTGGACTCGCGTTTTTTATGATGGCAGGTCTTTGTGTAGTTTCCGCCGTGCTGACTTCACTTGTCCAAGCAGCAGAAGAACTAAGAGAGAAATCCACTGTCAATGCCAGGTTTAAAAAAAATATGATCTTGAGATATGCAAAGTACACATTTAACCACGGAGACAGATACAATAGACGAAGCAACGCGTTTGTACTTAATGGAAGAATTATACCAAGGAATGGAGCAGTTCGATCGAGGACTAGATCAAGATCTCTCTAGAGAAAACGAGCATTCTCATTCGTGATCCGTTTTATCTACAGTATTACAGCTGACAATACTTGTTGTTGCAAAGGAGCAGCACTATTGTCAGTTATTGTTATCGGATTCACTCACGGAACACGAGATTGCTTAGCTTGTTATATATTGAACGATCAGCTGTAGCATTTTGCTTGGCTAAATGCAAACGCCCCACTAGCTAATAACTCCGTTTCGACAAATATGGCCATTGCACGTGTTAGTAAAAAAGTAACCTGACGAAAAATACTTTTGCCCCTCCCCATTGGGGCTCAATTTGATTGTTGACTTTACTCGATGGGGTCTCTCACTGATTCCATTTTGGTAATTTTGAAGTACTTTGGTGATTTTGTGGGGATGCTAGTTCTTAAGGTGATTTTTATTAAGGAATGTGCGATTGATTTTCACAAAACGACTTAATTTGTATGTTAGTTTAAGGGGTAAAGTGAGAGTGGGATAAGAATATAGTCTATGCGGAGAATTCGAGCCTGTTTGCAAACGAGTTGTTTGGCGAAACTCGCTTGAACATTGTTGGAATTAAGTTATATTTTCTCCAGCCTTATCAATGAATATATACATCTGTAAGACAAATAGACTTAGAATGACTCAAAGGTGCACAAAAACGCATTTTTAACTCAATGTCATGATAGGCAACAACCCTGAGCAATGTTTTATTTACTTTTTTCTGTTATTTTATTTATTGCTCAAATTGCCGGTTTTAGAAATTTCATACAAAATGTTTAACGTTTTCCAGAAAGGCATCAATTAAAAAGAAATTGGAATATATGAAAACTATTTTATCTTCTCAAATGAGAGCGCAGCTGTCAAAGAAAACGTATTTTAGATTTATTAGCCTATGAGCAAGCCCCCAAGTTGGGTATAGAGTGAAGAGAAACATCGGTCTTGGGGTTAAAAAGCATTTTGACATAAATCTTCCCAGTTATATACTTCTGAAAGATTGCAAGCTTTTGATTAATCTGTTTGTAAAGCAAAGATCATGCGATATCAGGATAGCTTTCTCTTCAGAACTTTGTCACAGTAAAAATCTTCACCAGCCAGACCGTCCTTACCGGGAGCTTCGCCGGTAGGAAACTTTTACCGGGCTTCATAACATTCCGCGCACGAAAGCTTTCCTTCGCATACCATCGTTGCTCACTTAAAATCAGCATGCTATTACTGTGTAAGAATTCCGAACAAAACTCCTCACTCAGGTAAGAATCTTGATTACTGCATTAGTTTTGGTATTAGCCTCTGAGTTTATTCATTGTGGTTTGTGATTTAAGCGTTATACTTCCCTGAGAATCAAAAATTCGGCGGACAGCAGTTTTACCGGATCGTGTACATGTGTTCTCTAAATTGAGAAAAAATTTGAAATTTTTCTCGCCTTAAGTTTTCCGTACCAATCAGGAACCAATTGATGCTAGGTCGCATAGTCCTGCCACGCCGCACAATTTGAGTCAACTCTCGCCTTGCAGACACCTCGCTATAATGGGTATCCCAATAGTACGGTCAGCAGCTAAATCCCCGGTAAAAATAAGATAGATAGATAGATAGATAGATAGATAGATAGATAGATAGATAGATAGATAGATAGATAGATAGATAGATAGTTTAATAATCAATACATGGCAGCCCGAAGGCTGAATTGCGTATTTACAATTAATAAAATCGATAAAAAGTACGTATAAAACTAGGTACAATAAATAAAGATATAAAAAATATGATAAAAAGGGAAACTAAGAATCTATATAGATACATTATCAATACAGGATCTAATAATAAAACTATTTCTAAAACGATCTGTCTGGCATTTGGGTACGGTAAAACGCCTGTTGCACCTTAGAGTATAACGTGACGGTCCACTAAATGGTATTAAACAGTTCAGACGGTGTTCTGGGTCCTTAATAATGGTGTCAAAAGCATTAGTGCATAGCCCCGTGATGAAATCTGCAATGGGGACAATGTTCACTAGTTCGATGGCCTCCTGGTAGGGTAGTCCTGAGCATATTATAGACATGGCCCGCTTTTCGACACGCACCAACTCGTCTTTTAGGTACTTTGGCAGGGCGTAAAAAAAGACAGGCGCTGCGTACGTAAGAACAGAGCGTATACAAGCAGTGTAAAAGGTGGACATGTCCTTCCGAGGAACTCTCGATCTCTTTAACTGCACTAAGAAATACAGACGCTTTGACGCTTTCTTTATGACGTCACTAATATGTTCGTTCCACGTAAGGTTGCTCGATATGGTCAAACCCAGTAGTTTAGCACTAGTCACCCTCTCTAGTTCTTTACCATCTACTACGATAGACGCAAACTGGGGCTCATCTTTTGCAAAAGATATCCTGAACTCCTTACACTTGTCGCTATTGAGTTTGACTCTGTTCTGCGTAGACCACTCGGCAACCTTGTCCGCAATCTCCTGGGCATGACTTCGGTTGCCCTTGGCAACGACTTCTGATGCGGTCGTATCGTCGACATATTTCCATACATTAGCTAAATTATCAACATCTAAATCATTTATGAGTACAAGGAATAGCCACGGGCCTAGTTTTGTTCCCTGGGGAACCCCAGAGGGCACTGAACCCCACTCGGAGTAACAGCCTTCGGATAGTTTGATCCTTTGGGAACGATTAGAAAGGAAATCTATGATCCAATTGATAATTCTTGTGGGAAGATTTAACCTACACAATTTCTCTACAAGTATTCTATGATCTATAAAGTCAAACGCTTTTTTATAATCAAAGAGAATAGTTCTAACTGTAGCGCCGTTGCCATCAGTTTCCTTGGACCAGTTGTGAAGCATGTGTATCAGTGCCTGAGTAGTTGAGGAATTGGGAACAGCTCCATATTGGCTTGGGTCGAGCACATCTAGAACTGCAGGTTGTACGTAATAAGACGTTTTACTGAAATAAATTCCCGCTCTTACGGACTCTTGCTATTAATAGGGAGCTCAAGCAACGACGACGGCAACGGCAACGAAAACGCTAACTGAAAATATATCTTTGTTTCATTTGTGCTACTTCGCGATTATTTCAACTCGCTCAACTTTTACAAAAATGGCGAACTATCCCGGAACCAAATTGGTAGGAGTGGCGAAAGAAAATGAAAGAAAATGAAAATTTCACCGTCGTGCGTTCATGTTCTCCATAAAACCTTAAATGTGATCATTTCAAGCTGTTGTTTTGGAGCGGACGGCAAAGAAATGTACCAAAATGTAAAACGCACGTGAAGAGCGATTGTTACGAATCAAGTTGAGTGTTGAAGTCACCATCGATGACAATCTGACAGTTGAGGTCGACACTCATGTCTTCTAAAACATAAGCAATTTGGTTAAAGAAAATACATTGTTCACAGGTCTTCGTTGGCCCGTATAAGTTTACGAGAAGAAAAGAAGAATCTTGAATGGGTGCTTCCACAAAGATATGTTGGCCTTCACTATCCTCTAGCATGTTCTTAGTATCTATCTGTAGCTCCTCAATGAATAGAATGCGGGTGTCTCTACTGTGGCAAGTGTCGTGCGCTAACAGCATATCATCGTCATTGCAAATTCCATTGATTTACAACTTTTGCGAGAGCTACAGGTTTCCTGGGAGAAAGCACTAACGGGGTCCTTTTGTTTTTTAATCCACGTAAAGACTATTTTTACAATTATGAAAACCGCAAACCCAGTCGAGCATTCAGAGATACCACTGGGTAAAGCTGTAATTAGCTTTGTTCAAGTTAAAGTGTCAAAAGTACAAACCGGTCAATATTAGAAAGTGGAACCAAACAAACAAAAAATATTTTTGTTATGACGATATTTCTATGCAACTCTACAATATCAGAAAAAAATGAGAAAAGAAAAAACAGCAAACTTAAGTCAAAGATGCAGTCAAAAGGGTTACAAGGTCCAATTTAGTAAGACACCTCCAGATAAACTTTTTATTAACGGCAAGTTTCTTGCTCTCGACAAACCTTTAGTTAAATTAAAATACTTTGACTTCATTGAGTACGCTTTTTTGTAACTTGGTTCTGGCCATTCATCAGTTTAAATTCGTAATTATAGTTTTGGCTGTTCATCAGCTCAAATATGCAAATATACGGTAAATAGGATGCGGCACCTGTTGTTTTGGTGAGAAAAATTTCCCTAACAACTCGCCTTGGAGCTGTCGACAGTGCTTCATTACTGTTATTTGTCCTTATGTGTGACCTTTCCAGATGTCCTAATGTCGATGCCCTGATCAAAATTTGCTATTGATTATCTACTTATGTTTAAAGCTGCTGCCATCATGTGGAAAATAGTCAATCTTCGCTGCTAACGCCGTTAAGAAAGAAGCTTAATCCACGTTGCGCCCGTAAAAGCAAACAGAAACAAAAAAAAAAAAAAAAAACTGGAATTATAATAAAACGAAACTGCTCTCGCCTCCTCACATAGTAATTAATAATTAGACTTCAGCTATGCTAATTTACACTCGTATTTATATAATGGCAGACTGTAAAAATGTCGACCTAACAGTTTGACGTTCCTTTCAGCCAGACCTTCTTCATAGAAAAGCTTTAAGAATGCGATCCAAACCGCGGAAACTTGACCGATGTTTGCCACCAGTTACTTGGCATAACTTTCGTTAAAACGATTTTATTTGCAAGCGATAATTTTGGAATACCTCATTTACATTTGTATGGACACAAAACAAACGAAGGAAAGAGAGAACCTTATTTACTGGCATGCATATGTGGCTGTGTTAAAAGCTCGTTACTCGGAAACAAGATGAGACCTCTTCTGCGGAAAAGTCTGTGGAGAACAGTTCTTCTGGTAACCTACCTCATGTTTGGATCGTGGCTTTTTCATTACGTAGAAAAAACACCGATTAGCTACAATGAGATGTCAGCTAAAATGCTTGTGGAATTGCATCGCAAGTACAATGTAGCCCTGAATCAACATGAATTCATAGAATTTGCCAAAGGTGCTTACGAAGCCGTAAAAGTAGGAAGGAAAGTAGAATGGAGCTTTCTTAATTCGTCTTCATTTGTGTTTACCATATTGACGACCATAGGTAAGGCCGGCTTAGAAGCGTTTCACTAGAGCGTTTAAGAAGCTAGTACGGCGACGGCAACGAGAGAGTCACAAAATAATACGATTTAATGAGAAAACAAAGGTTCTGTATGTGCACTTTAAATTTTGGTACATTTCTTTGCTGTACTCGGCCAAACAAGAACGTGAAATGACCAAATTCAAGCTTTCATGGAGAACGTGAGCACATTACGGTAAATTTTCCATTCTCTGTATTAACTTGAACGCGGTTCCCATCTGTTCTGTTACTGGATAGTTCGGCCACATCGTACAATAATTTCGAAGAAGTGCAAGTTACGCGAACTTATGTTCGCAAGCCACGTTTTCTTTGGCGTTGCCGTCGTGGTTTGTTAAAGTCTTTAATATGTGATTCCTTGCCTGCTTATCATTCGACCTAGACGAACTAAATAATTTTTCATAGCCTTTTCTGTATTATCACTGATGGCAATCTTGATAATCCCTACTATCATCCACCTCATGTATACCCATCAGTTTTCTCACGTAGGTCTGGAAAAATTCCAATTTGTGGCTGAAAGAAACCATATCGAATTAAAAAAGATTACAGGTTTAGCTAACCAGGTTTCCTTTTTATGCTGAATATTCACACTGTATATAAATTTCATAAAGAGCAGAATTTTATAGTCAACATAATAAACAGCAATAGAATAGAAGTATGATATAATTTTAGGTAGTGTAAACTACATGTAGGTTTTAAAAAAGTGACGCTGGCATCGTAATTATACATTATTTAACGATCGTCATAAAATAAAAAGTTCCTGTATAAAAGAAGTTTGGCCAGGTCAGTCTTATCCTCATTGTCAAATTTCTACCACAGCCTTAAATGCCTGACGATAATTTATTCAATTCTTTGACAGGACTCGTGTTTATTTTGTTACGCTACTTATGATAAGTAGAAATTTTCAATTAGCTGATTTTTAAATAGAATCATAAACATTGTTTTTCTGCTCCGGAACCATGTCTTAAAA
Organism: Pavona decussata; assembly: GCF_977016875.1. Lineage (NCBI taxonomy): Eukaryota > Metazoa > Cnidaria > Anthozoa > Scleractinia > Agariciidae > Pavona > Pavona decussata. The sequence goes on from NW_028145619.1 coordinate 1,546,854, forward strand.
TATAAAAAAATGTTAAAAATTCTGTTCTAAGAGGGCAATCAAAATTTTCAAAGTGAGATATTTCGTTCGGATCCACCGAACTTCGTCAGCCACAATGCAAATTAGCTCACTCGGGTTCATTATATATTAACCTCTTAACATTCAAATTTGCAAAGTTCGATGGATCCGAACGAAATATTCCACTTTGAAAATTTTAATTGCGCTCTGAGTACAGAATTTTTTACATTTTTTGTATTTTACAGTCAGCCCCCGCAAGGGGCTACTGAGAACGTTTGCCTCCGTAACAATGTTTCCTGGTTTAGTGTGGCCTTTACTTGTAGCACAGTATAACTACCAAAATTTTCTCTATCTTTACCAGGATATGGTCACATGAGCCCAGAGACGATGCTTGGCCAGCTTTTGACGGTTCTCTATTCCTTTTTTGGTCTGCCGATCTCCATGTTAGCCTTGAAAACAATTGGTGAAGTCATAGTCAGTTTGGTGCACTCACTTGTTTTGAGAATCGAAAAGCGCTTATTCAAGACTAGACATGTTCACAAGATTAAAATGAAAACGTTTCTTGTAACATGCCTTCTTATGATACTTTTTCTCATACTGGGAACATTAATTCAAGTGATAGCAGAGGGCTGGAGTTTCGTTGAAGGTATATACACATGGTTCGTTATCTTATCCACGATTGGGTTTGGTGATTACATTCCATTTCAAACTCTGGACCAGAGGTTTCATGGAACTGATCAGAGGATCCTTTGGGTTATGATTTTTGTTATGGCTTTCTTTACCTTGGCTGGACTTTGTGTGGTCTCTGCTGTGCTGACATCGCTGGTCCAAGCAGCAGAGGAATACAGATCAAACACGAAAGTCTCTTCTAAACTGCTTCTGTTCGCTTGTGGGAAAATAAATAAAGCAAGGAGGTCAAAGACGTACACTGTGGACCATACAGTGGAATGTGAAGAAGTGGTCCAAAATTGTGTAGATGTTCCACTTGGGAATGTTGGACGTGTGAGATCAAGAAGTGTCTGAAAAAGCCACAGAATTATAAAACGCAGTTGAAATTTCTTAGTTATTTAGAAATATTTGAAACGAAGCTAGACTAGCAGAACATACAGCTCACATTCTATCACGCATAGAAATTTGGGAGAAAAAAATTTATGAAGACATAATCGCTTTGGGCTCATTTTTCTCGCATTGGGTTTGGAATTATCCATGACACCAAAGGTGTGTGGCAACAGGAAAAGAACATTGTTTATAATTTTACCAACCAAACAAACTCTTTGACTCACTATGAACTCTTTAACTCACAGAAGATATTGTTAATCACGCTCTTCTACCTCGGTGCCGTTATAAACTAACTAATGTGCTAATGTGCTTTTCCTAAATATAAAAGTCTTAACGTACTTTAACTTTAAAGGAAGTGAGACTTGTGGTAGACCGAATGACGAAAGGACGAACGTTCCATACTTCAGGAGCGGGAAGCATAAATGCGCGATCACGAGAAGGTTTTATTCGACTTTGTTGGAGGGCACTGATCATGAAGTAAAACTGATTCTATCGTCAGTGCCGCGAAGGCTGTAGCGAGACGACTTGGTAACTGAAATGAGGTGTGACAGGTAGGCAGGTGCTAAATCATGCAAAACTTAAAAAATATTAAGGTGATTCCATTGAATTGCATTGCGCATCCTTGCTGAGCATAATTTTTTGCGTCATTTAGCGCGCGCACGAGCGCGCGCACGCAGAACATTACGGGATTTCCTTGAGGTTAAGCTCGGCAGGAAAATAAATGGTCCTTTTCTTCTAAACAAGCACGGTGACCCCCATTTTTTAATGCATCAATTTAAATGTCATACGGTTGACCACTATATATCGCGATTTAAAGAAAAGTTTAATACTCTACTTTGAGATATTTTTATTTGAATGCTTTAAAAAGCACGTATCTAGGTAGTGCTGCTTACGTGCACACGCAGCAAATTCTTTAATTTCTTTTATAAAAATAGTTTTTTGTGCAAGATTAAAGTAGATTTTGTTGAACTGCTTCGATATTTTAATGCAAGAAATTAATTTTTCTAGAAATGATAGTTCCCTTTTCTGATTACTAGCGTTCCTAATATAAACCTCGTCGCAGAGCTACAGATTGTATTCTGGGCCCAGTTGTTCAATGCTCGATTAAGCTAATCCTGGGTTAACGCGGAACTTTCACTCGATTTTAATGACTAGTCATTAAAGATATTTCGGAAAGGTTTTTGTCCTTCAGTTTTGACTAGGCCTTTTTTTAGCTATTAGCTTAAAATTAGCTTGCTAAGACATTTTTAACGAGCGAAATAAGGACCTCGGTTAACTTTTGATCAGGGATTAACGTTAATCGGCTTTCGAACAACCGGGAGTTTAACCACATTCCCAAGTCTCTACCTTCATGTACTGCTGTTATGATGACAGGACCAACTTTGATCTTATCAAGTGAGACTTCAGCAAGCTGCGGACGAGTACTACTAATAAAATCTCTGTCAGTTTGTTTTCGTAAGTAAGTTATTGTGTTTTTTTTTGCCTGAAGTAAGTTTTATACTGTATTTATGTTTAAAAATGTATATTACTTTGACACTATTATGTGATTGATGTTGTTGTATTTGTTTGACACGTATGCATTATGGACGAGCTATTAGCTCTCAGGGGTTACGTGTATGAATAAATAATGATGATGACTGTCCTTTTTCATTGAGTTATGCTAACTGCGTTTAGTTAATAACAACAGAAACAGTGCCTTGCTAACGTTTTTATAAAACGCTTTCAACCATGCAGTTACTTCTAAGCAAGAGACGCGTTTACAAACTCTTATTTGGTGACGTTATCAGGTAATGAGCTTGGAACTTGAAAGCGGAGGGCCAAACATTGCATGCTCTTATCTTGCTAAACACAGTTGTCAATCAAGTGTGAATAATACCATGACATTTAAGTCTTAACGTTTTGTTGATTTTAACGTGCAAAATTTGCTTTTAGCAATATGGTGTTTATACATATTGGCCACGTGAAAAAAAAAAAATCCTCAATATTTCTAACCAACGCAAGTTTTTTATTAAAAGTCACATTGATAAGGGAGTTGCTTTGTTTTTGGAAATGTGCTGCTCGAGACATAGGTCAAAACTGTATTTGGTAGATAGCGTTCGCAGCCAGAAATAATCTTGCCCGAAAACTACGGCGAGTATAGAAGCTTTGAAAAATCATTTCAGTTTTGGTCTCAGGTTAGATTCTTAATATCATAAATTACTTATGAAGAAAAGACAATGTATTAATATTATCTATCTCGAATGACTGATGAAGAAAGCAGGTGCCCCCTCCTGTTCACGCTTTCATTACTTTTTGGTTTTCTCATATGGTTTCAGATGCTGTTACAATGGAAATGTAATACATTATACATTACGTACCTGACTAACCAATCCAATAGAGTGAGTTTCAAAACATATTGCCCATTTTTAGTCCTATTGTCTTTTCATGCGGTTTTCGAGTCAATTACAAACTGTCAGTCCTTTGTTGGAAAAAATGCTTTTATTCTAGCCGTCTGAAATTTGTTTTGCATATTTATTAAACAAAAATTCGAAGTTCGCTGTCGTAATTAAAAAAAAAAAAAAAGCCATGACAATGAATAATCAGTGAGAGTCAGCTACTGTCTACATCATGGCGTGAATAAGATAAGACGAGAATTTTTTGATTCGCATTTTGTAATAAATACAGGGAAATTTAACTTTGAAAGATTCACAGGTTACTTTATACATCGACTTAAAGTATGTACACACAAAAAATGATCAACGAATGTTAAGACACTTCTAAAAATTTGTCGCCGTTCGCCGCTAAACAAACGAGGTAGATTTCTCAGGCAACCGTTTGCTTTTGAATTCAAACATCATATTTTAATCATATATTTGTTTTCATATCTTGAGTGCATAAAATGAGTTGCGGGCCAACCTGTATCTCCTGCCTCAGCAAAGACGCCAAGGTGCTTCTCTATCGGTTGATTTCATTGCTATGTTACATACTTATCGGCGCATTGGTGTTTATGAAGATAGAACAGACCCCAGCAAAGATACAGAACGACGAAAACAGAAGACAAATCGAAATTTTAAAGAAACGTGCCATGGCTAAATACAATATGACAGAACAACAATTTGTTGAAATTGTCGAGGCGCTTAAGCCCTTGTCTTGTTCCAGTATTCCAGAATGGAGCTATGATCAGGCAACCAGTTTCACAGTGCAGCTTCTAACTACAATTGGTAGGTATTCCGAGTGCTCTTTTGTTTGAACGATGTTCCTTTCTGACGAAGCAGATGGTCGCTCACCATACTATTTCATAAAGGGAAAAGTTATTTGACAAGTGTGTAAAAGCTTTGTTAGTAGTCTCGTCGTCTTATGACTAAATGGTTAATGTAAATGTATGCATGTAGTAACCAATGTAATTTTTTTTAGGCCCAAACTGATCTCCTTTACCTTGGAGAGAACCGTGCGATTTTGAGGCTAAAACAAAATATATCTGTACAACTATGCATTTGCTGCATTTGTACAAAGATGGGGAATTTGTCACGACACAACCTTCAACAACTAACGAAAATTGTAACCAACAGGGAAATGAAAATTATATTTGCTCCCAATTGCTTTTCGAATTTCTCGGGCTAAATTTACTATCGCATGACACGAGTGTATTACAAATTTGAGAGGTTCTTGGAAACGATGGAAAAATTCCGGCCAATATCACATTGGCGGCATCAATCATATCTAAATTGAGACGAGTTACATTACAGAAAGCTCGTCCTTTGATATAAAGAAAACTTTCGGCAATAATTAATAATAGAGTGAAATTGACCTTACGAGAAGGCTCGTCTCGGACATAACGTTTTCTGTTGGTAAAAGTGGAAACTGCCTATTTAGCATTAAAGCGACGTGATAATCTATGTATAGTTTTTCTTGAAAATAAATTCGAAGAAGATGAATAAAACAATACCAGAAAATTATTATAGAAGTAAGAATTCGTTAAAGAAAATTGGGGGTAGCCTTGCTGTTGGATCTAACACCCGATTGTTATAGTGGCCTCAATTAGTATTCCCCTAGGCCTGTTTTTGCGCGGGAATTTAGGTTAATAATTTGCATTTTGCAAGTGACACTTTGCTGAAATGACATTTTCTGTTCATTATACGTTGAACTTTCAACGAGACGCGCTTTGCGTAGTTATCCGCAGTTACTGCAGTCTGCTAGCAATCTCTACTGGAAGTTTCGTCTAAACGCGCCACAACAATGTAAGTGTGCTGTATTTTCGATCGGTTTTATCGGTTTGTTTACCTTATATTTGGTACGTTTTGTAAGTTGACTTTGTTTGTATGTTTCAGTTTAAACCTTCTTCGCCTCGTCAGTAACACTGTTAAGCTACAATGTTCAGCCCTCCCGGGCAGCCGACAAAGTGAAAAGAGTTTAGAATAAATTGCGTGAATTAGAAGTGTTTGCGTCTGGCGGTTACACTTGCATTTTCAGATAATCAAGTAACAATAATTCTAAAAAGCTTTAAAATAAAGAACAGTGTCTGGTATTTTCTGTTCAAATTGAAGCTCAATAATATCTGAAAATACGTGATTTACTCCCAATTTTCTTTTTAGATTCTAACAGCCTTTGGTAAGATCTGCGTTTCCCACGAAATCATAAAGTGTACAAAGAACCTTGTATTACTAGTCATTGTCCTTACGGAATCCAGCTTGAGATGCGCAGATCATATGCGCAGTAACAAAAGAAGGCATCGTCCTTATATCATTACTTAGTTGCAATTTGTCTCCCTTTTCCAGGTTACGGTAATGTAACTCCACGCACAGCTCAAGGACAGATAATCACCATAGGGTACGCCATATTTGGAATACCACTGGTAGTTTTGACTCTTAAATCATTTGGCGGGCTTCATAACAGCTTCATCAAGTGCTTGATGACGAGGCTAGAAAAATACATCAGAAGGCAGTCCGAGATAACTAACCTGGAATTTAAGGTTCTAATGTTTAATATCGCTTTCGTAGTGGCTATTATTCTTGTCTTAGCCACATTGTCATGCAACCAGGACGGCTGGAAAATGCGAGAAGGCATCTACGTGTGGTTCATCACTTTTACTACGGTAGGATTTGGAGATTTAATTCCGGCAAAGATGACAAGATTGACTCAACTTCACACTTTCATCATAGCTGGGTTGTGTTTGATGTCAGGTGTCGTGGATGCGTTGGTTGAGTGCGCAACTGCGTTTCAGGCCAACAACTGCCATGGCAAAGTCTTTCACTGTCTGTTTTGTCACACCTTGTGTGGATCATGTCATGCCGACACTGCAATTGAAAACATCGCGAGTCCGGGAAGTGCACATAGAAATGTCATATCTGAGGCAACTAACGGTTCACGTCAAGTTACTGAAAATTTGCACTAGGATTTATAAAGTGAGGAATGACGAAAAATTTAACAGTGCCTTATGGATTTTGTTTATCAGCTGAAATAGATTTAAAAAGAAGAGAGAGGAAGAGAAGAGAAAAAGAGAAAAGACGAAGAGCCTTTCCTTTAGAGAAATTGTGGAGGCAAAGTGGTCAAGGATTGAGCGCCTCGGCGGTGAATTCAGCCGGAAGGTTTTGTTTCCATCTGGTGTCTCGCGTTTCAACCTAATACTAGAACTGCATATTGTCCTGAAGGATAGTGGTGTCTACTGGTACTAGTAGTGTAGATACTGTAAGTATTGTAAGTACATATTATTGTAAACATAGTAAGAACTGCAAGTCTACTGGTACTATATTTCGCAATAAAGCCTTCCCGGGTGTAGAAGGCCTTCTCTCATTCACCAGCAAGCTCAATTAGAAACTCTCTGAAGCTATGGCGCATCTTTAATACAACTGTCATTTATTAACTCATTCAAGTGAAGCGACCCAATAATTGGTAAAGAAAGCGGAAATTTGGGGCAGTGAAAGATTCGATGGCCAGCCACCGTTCGGAAAAACGGTGCCCCGGTATACTTCACCGGGGAGAACACTGGAAATAGAGTGCAACCATGCATGCATCTCTTAGAACAGCTTACAGGATTGGCTGAAAAGATTATAGCGGCCGAATAAATCAACAAAAGAGACAATAGACCCTAGCCCTAAAAAATAGAGCTACAGGGCTCTAAAGAGCTGTTTACTATCTTGAAATTCAAACCTGAGGAAGTGATAAACATTTGCTCAATAGCGAGACATGCACACGCTGTGTGGATTATAGAGCGACGCAGGATAAAGCGGCAGGAGATTTCAGTTATTATAAACGGCTTTTCCTGCAGCTGTGGGATTAATTTAGGTTTTCGTTGGAAAAATAAGTTATTCACATGATTAAGTTTTATTTGAATGAAAGTCAAATTTACTCGCGCAATTAAGAAAGAGAAAGTATAAGTATATTAATCAAGGAATCCTGTCTTTTATACTCAAACCTCTCTGGATCAATGCATGCTAGCTAAACTTAAAAAAGAATTGAAACTTAATTTTTTACTACCTCCGCATTGCAAGGCTGATAATTAATTTTTCTTAGGACATACAATAAGTTAGAAAATAAGAATATTCGCATGACGTATTTAGCACATTATTTCACTGTATAAAGGGAAATTTGAAAAATGGTGATTTTTTTGGGAGAAAATAGAGTTTTCTGAATAAAATTGAGAAATTTCAACCTTTTTTTTTAAGGTTTTATTGTTTTGGGGTGATGGAGTCTTCATTTTGCTTGCGACAACAACGTCAATGAATTAGTTGTTATGCAAATATTATAAAAATGAAAATAGGAATTAGGCTTCATGCGATCTGTACTTTTATTAATTTCAGCTTTAAATGAGATGTAACTGCATTAATTTTTTATTTCGCGTTATTCTAAACTTATGCTAACGAATAAACAAAATAGAGGAAGGGTGAAATAAGAATTACTTGATTTTGAAAAGTGGCTTAAGGTAGGTGTAAAATATTTAAATCTGCCAATGGCCGCAAAATCTATGTGGAAAGGGCTTGGGAAAACATCTGTAGTGCGTCCAGTTGTCTTTCATGATTCACCTACTATAAATATGCGCACAAGGTGGATTACGTCTGTCGACAAACTATCTTCGATCAGTGCGTCTTTCAATACGCACTACGGCCGATACCTAGTCTAGATGTCTAAAAAATTCCGTCTTGTGCCTATTGTTGTATTTAGACGAATTTCCTGAAGCATCGCAGGATCCTCTACAGAAGTTTGCTCAATTCTGTTCCAGATGGATTATGCGTCTCTAGTACAAAATTGGCCAACAATCCTTTAAGGCGATGGGGAAATAAAAATATTTCATGCAAAAGATTGGGGAGTCATAATGGTCCAATCAAGTTGCTCTTTTTAGAAGCGTTAGTCCGCGTTAGATGGGTAAAGACGGGTTGTACGTCTGAAAAAAATATGCTGGCTTGTTATTCTTCTAAGCACCGAATGTATTTTTAGACAAATCATTTTCAATGGACAAATAATGTTTGCCATCTAAAAATGCTCCACTTGTATAAATTGGGCCCACGACTCGGAATAACATAATAGTATAACAATATTTGTCGTCGTAGGATCTCAAGACATTCATAAGCCCTCTCTATAGACCGGGGTTGTTGGGGGGTTACCGATCACATAAAACTGTACGGAGACAAATTTCTGCAAAAGCCAAGAGGTTTTATGGCATTTTTGAAAATAATAAAAATATTATTCAGGTTCAAAATCGGCGCGGATAGAATCCCCCCAGCCCCCCCCCCCCCCCCCAAAAAAAAAAAAAAAAGGTCTAGATAGAACTGAAACCCTATCACAGTCGTAGGCACAGACATTTTTGAACTGTAAGAATAACATAGAATTTTTTGCCATGGTGCACTAAAGAAGACGGTAGACCTATATGGCTAAAATGTCCCCTTAGCACAGATAAAATGACTGCTTAAATAGGTCACTGAAAATCTGCCCTTCGAGATATGAGCATGAGTTGAGCCAGCTGTAGCCTTAGTTTTGAGGGCCATGGATGTTTGAGCTCAGTTAAATCAAAGGCAAAAGTCATGGCAGACCAAGGAAAACGCGATGGCTTGTTGGTCGGAGAGAAGGAACCTAGCTATTGATGGAGTGACCAAAGAGGGCGAATAATATTTCCTGATTTTTCCTTTTTCTGTGTTAGTCAGACCCATTTGCTAACTTTGCTTTGCCTGGCTCTCAACATTCTTGTTTTTATTGTTCCAATTTTTGCAGTGTAGATATACATCATGAACCTTATCTCGAAAAAGGCATTGCTGCGCATCGGACTTTTTTACGCATATGGCTTGTTCGGTGGATGGATCTTTATCCTCATAGAGAAGAGGAGCGAACCTGGACACAAAGTGATGGAAAAGATGTTGCAGGAATTGAAAACTGATTTTCGTTTGAAATACAACGTGTCGGATGGTGATTTTGACACTTTTGTGAAGAAAGCCACATTGGCCACGGCGGCAGGGAATGAGCTCGACTGGACCTTCTTTAGCAGCTGTGGGTTCACTTTCGCTGCTCTTACGACAATTGGTAATGCATTGATACAGTGCTAACATAAAATCAATAAGGCATTGACGAATATAACTGAAAGGTTAAATAACTAGGCAAAAGAAGCAGTGTCACCTATTTTAGTGTCATATTGAGTGGCCAAAACATATTTGAATAGGTGGAATCGTTACAATAATGGTTCAGTTTTGTTACCAGTAACCCTAGTTAAGTACACAGAAACTATTATTAATTATTTTTGGCTGCGGATGAATAGAATAGAAATGGATTTCAACTTTAAAAAAAATTGGCCAATTTGTCAGGTTCTTCTTGTGTAACAACGGTTCACACAAAATTGCCGTGACAGTCCCCACTTTCAGATTACAATGAAGCAGCATCGCAGTCTCAATACCGTGTCTACAGGCTCTGTTTCTCCGTCCCTCTCCTGACTACACTGTGCTCCCTGTTCCCCATTAGCCTGCAGAACCTATTAACAGGTTAAAACAGCATCGTAATGAGATTTTGACTGGCGCGTTGATTGCTATTTTCATCCTTTCAGTGCTAATAATGGTGAGGTTTAATGCTAGGAAATTCATTTTATACGCTTAAATGTTTTTTGGAATAAGCACAAAGAGGTGACCTGATTTAAACTTGCAATTTTTCTAACAGCATAACGAAGGCCAAACCCTGGTCTCCTTTTCATAATATCCTAGATCTTGAGGTGTTTTACATTTCCAGGTATTAATGAAATTATATTAGGGACCTTAAGATTGAGGGCTTCCTCTTAAAAAACAGCCACCAGTTTACAGTTCGGAGTTCTGTCGTATGTTCATAATCCGGGTTAAAGATTGAGGGTTACTTTTTACTTATCACGACACCATGTTTATGACGATGAATGCAATGTTGTGGTTGGTAATTATTGTAATCTCGCAACTGAATAAAACAAACTACTCATTCCTCGAAATAAATTTTTAAGGAAATTAAATTTTACGTCTTAAAACTGGCGAAAATCTTTGCCGTAATTCATTTACCTCTAGACAGCATTCTTGACGTTGTAACCTGAACCTCAAACGTCAAACAATAGCGGGACGGCAGGATCGGAGTCGCGTGAGTCTTAGAGGTTTGCATTTTGCAGGAAACGGGGAGAAACCTCAATCTCAATGTCCTCAAGTTGGCTTATAATAATGATGAAGATTGTAATGACCAATCTATGCGGCAGTTTAACATTTTCGTGGTGTCTCATTGTAGGATATGGAAACCTTACTCCGAAAACGGAGCTCGGCCAAGGACTTACCATTCTTTACTGTTTGATTGGACTTCCCATCTCCATGCTTGCTTTCAAAAGTACAGGAGAAGTAATTGCCGGAGGCATCAAGCGAGCAGTGATAGTCACTGAGACAAGATGCCTTAAGAGAGAGGAACCTGTCCACTTGAAAATGAAGACCTTCGTGTCATCTGTATTTGCCATGGTTGTGCTACTACTTCTGGCAACGCTTTCGACTATCTTTTTAGAGCAGTGGAGTTTTGTGGAAAGCCTTTATGCTTGGTTCACGACTTTCACGACGATTGGGTTCGGCGATTACGTCCAGTTCCAATCTGTGGCTAAAGAAGTAGATCGAGGAACAACTTAAACTCTGTCGTTATTAGGCTATGGAATTCTTTTCATTCTTCCTTACTTGTGCGGCCTTTCTTTGGTGTCATGCATTTTGAGTTGTGTCGTCGATTCGGTGGATCAAATAAGGGAATTTCTTGAAACGTTTTTGGAGCGATGTACGTCGTGGCTCCCCAATCCTATTCAAATACTTTGTAACGACTCGGGGTATGATGTTAACGGCTGAGACGAGAAATACTTTATCTAATATTACTTACTTACTTATTCCCTACTACTCCCAGTGGAGCATAGGTCTATGGAAACTGCCCGCCACCTCCATCTGTTTTGGACTAGCTTTTCAAGCTCCCTCCAGGTGTAGCCTGCCTTGCCCTCCTCATCGTCTACCGTTCTCCTCTCTGTGTTTCTTCGGTTGCTCTCCATGTCCCTGAACCATGTAGGAGCCAGACTTCACGTTGCTGTTGAATATCCTTAGCTTGGTCTTTCTGGATATCACCTTTGATCTTCATATAGGCCTCCTCAGTATTGCAAAAGCAGTTCTTGCCTTCCCAATCCTTGCCAGTATGTCCCGACCAGACCCACCGTCCTTGCTGATATTGCTGCCAAGGTATGTGAGGTACTCCACTTCATCAATTGCTTCCCCGTCCGGCTTGATATTATCCACGTTCCTGGTCTTAACCCTTATCAATTTTGTCTTGGATTTGCTGATCTCTAATATAATGTACTTTAATTAACATTTTCATCTTAACTTTAATGTACATATTTCGTAATGATTAACCTTATGTTTGACGTGTGCAGGTTTACTGCTTTTTACTGGCTTTCAGACAAATAATTATCAGAATATGTCAAAAACTGAATCGCCACTGGTTGAGCCAAGACCAACGTTATTGTTCACCAAAAAGTTTCTTTGAGTCTGATTGGGTTCAATTGGTCACGTGACATTATAGGGTTCATCCACAGAGGGACACTATCAGACGCTATACGTCAGCACTAAATTTTCTCCGAGTCTGATTGGTTTAATCTGATTGTGTTCATCCGTGAAGAGACAGTATCACTGCATAGTGTCCAGCCAGCGAAAGTACGCGGATGGATAGCTAATTCCTTCGCGAAAAACCCTTGCATTTTTTTCCAATTCAATAAGAAACAGGTTGTTTTTATTGCATTTTTGTCCTGTACGTTGTTTCTTCCTCTTTTTTATTTCATCCTTTCGCGTTGAAGTGTAGTGAGCTATGAATTCGCCAGTTTCAGAAACTTTTGTGCTAAAGAGTATTATTTAGGAAAGCCTTGGACGATTATTACCTGTAAAATTGTTACTGTCGTTCTAACTTAGTGTAGAACTTTAACTTATGTAAAGTGCTTCTGAATATTATTTATAGTTTAGCGCTATACAAATTCCTTATCATTATTATTATTATTATTATTATTATTATTATTATTGTTATTATTATTTTGCTTTTATATATTTTAGTTATTCTTATCTGTAAAATACAAATCAGCTGATTACTCATTTGGCTATCCATCGCTTATTTATTGGTGTCACTGATCATTGATTAATTATGTCTGGTAAATAGTAATGCTTCCTATAGAAATGTATTAATCAACTTATTAATAAATATATTACTAATAAATAGCACTTTGGATAAAACAAACGCCAACTGCCAGTCAACTATACTGTTGGACGTCTCTAGATCGACAAATACGGTTCCAGCTGAAAGAGATTATAATAATAAAAAGATCTCTACTCGAATTTAGTATCCACAGTTAAGTCTATTTGCTTTAACGTGTTAATCTGCTTGCTGAACGCGGCGTTGCTTATAAATTTTTTAGTTTGTAAATTATCATTGTCAATGTCAATTTTTATCGGGATTAATAAAGTAAAATGAACAGGCCATTCCCCCGCTTTAGTGACTGTATTTTCGCCTGACCTTTCTTATAACAGTTAAAGGAAAATAACTAAGCTAATGTGTAGGTCAGTTTTTGTCGCTTAACTGCCTCCTATGGAGGCGAAGCAACTATGTTATCGTGTTGAGTGAGGGAGTGAGTGAGTGAGTGTAACAATAGAATACCGAACTTCACCCGATTTTGACCCGATGTTCACCACGACAGGTTGACGAGATCTCAGTCGGCTTTATTCGCATTGAAGGTTCTATTTCAATCCAAAATGGCTGCCACGTCTTTCATATGTGAATTTTCAAGGTGGCAGTCTGTGGTTCTTGGACGAAAACACAGAATTTCATTACTATAAATCAAAAGGATAACTTCTAAGGAACACTCGGCTGCTTAATCAGAGGAAATCCGTGAGTTCATTGCGAAAAAATTCCTGCTCGAGATTGTGTCAAAGCAAAACATGTGCGATCGCACATCATCGCAAAGAAGATCTGCAAATCATCACATGAGCTGCAGACTTTCTCGGAAATTCTTGTGTGATCCTGGGAATTCACTTTACAAAACATTACAGGTTTGAATGTGAATTTTACCGTGCTTTCTGCATGTTAAGTTGATCTATTTGTCATATTTCAAATAGCTTCATATAGAGTCAAGAAATTGTACTTTTTGAAATCCCTTTAAAAAAGGACTTGCAGTTCGCTCGCATCGGTCGCGTTCACTCAGCTGTACTCGAGGCGAAAATTGGACGAATGTTTGCTTTTCGGGTCTGTCTGAATAAAGTTTTCAAGTAAGAAAGCTTATTGTCCTATTGTCTGTGTGTCATGTGATCATTCACTGGATTTTTCCACCACGCGATCTTATGGAAACCACGGGATCTATCTATTACTGTCCTTGTGTAAGTAAGCAAACAGATATCCTTCAGCACATACCAAATTCGCCCGTATAACAACACGATCAAATTTCGCTGCAGAGTACTCATAAATATGTGTGATGCGGCAAGTTTTCGATTTTGTGTGTGAATATGTATAAATCGTCTGCAACACTACCGTCTTGCGTCATTATATAACATGTAGTTCTGTTTAATGCCATAAACATTGTGCTATATCAGTAGCCACACGCAGTCGTAGACTGCCTATTTTTTTAAATGCTTGTCGACCTTAGAACACTCTTCCTTGTGGGTGTGTTTCTGTTCCTCACCAGTGTGATAATAGGTTTTTAACCTGGAACAACTATTTTCCAAATCTGGAGGAAAGTGCTCCTTGGCTGAGGAGAGGAGCTGAGATATGTTACAGCAAATAGAATCTTTGGGATGAATAGAACAGACAGCACTTGGTTCCAACATAGACTTTAATGTGGAGACAACAAATAATGCTTCACAACGCAGGTCTATTTATGACTAGGAAAGAACACGTCACAGTATTACATTATAACTAAATAAGCCAAACTAGAGAACATAAACAAATGGAATTGTCAAGTCTCTTCTTTGATTCGATCGTTCCAAAGGTCCCTTGCGACCCGTTCTAAAAATAAATCTACCGTGGAAAGGTTGGCTCCAAGGTTTCGTATGAGAGAAAGAGGCTCCGGCTCATGGGCTCCTGGCCACACATAAGAGCCTCCGCCATAACATCCTCTAGCTCTTTCCTCTGTTTACGAAGAAATTAAAGGCACCATAATCACCTCAGTCAGCAGGAGTTATAAATTGATTTAAAAGCGGATTCAAATTAACCTGAATCGAGCGCTGAAATAGATCATTCACAGGCAAGGACATCCTGCTTGCCCATAAGATTAAGGGTTCCATGTGGGACCAGTAAACAAGACAAATTGTAGATGCCTATTGAGGTATTTAACAGGCCTAACTATACATGAACAACAGTCCAGGCTACTCACTGCGCCTCGTATAAAAATCTCATTAAGTCGCCCAAAATCGCCTTAAAATCGCTTCAATTTAAATCGCCTTAAGTCGCCGTAAGTCGCCAAAGTCCTAGAGTAGGCCTTGAAAACAAATTAATGCGAAAGATCTTGTCACTCAAAATAATTAAGTCAATAATGCTTTAATTTTAGAAATTTTTTTAAATTAACAGCCTTACCTTACCTTAGGAAGATGTGACTAAATAAATTTCCGAATATCAGTAATACTGGCGTGTTCATTGTTTATTAACGCAGTGAATAAGGAGATGAACATACATATTTATACCGGTCTACTTTTCAATGCCTTAGCAATTAATTGACAATAAAATGTGTCAATTCTACTTGTCTGAAATAACAATAAAAGGAAAAAGAAAAAACAAAATAGGGTAGCAGATAAAATATACAAAGTTGTTGAAACCTTTCTAGTTACCTTATTACATTCTTTTTGCTACATATGACAAACATTGACAATAAGTGAACTATAACAACTGACAACAACAACAACATTAACTGCAAAAACAAACGGGTGGGATAAGGGAACGAAACAGAATTCGCGTCCCACTTAAACTCGGTTCTTCTGTAAACTAAAGAATAAAATCTAGTCCCAGTCCTGAATTTCTTGAATTCAGGACAACATTGTATGAATCATAAGCGTCTTGGAAAATAAAACAACATAACAGAATTGTATTCTAAATCATTCATCAACCTCAGCAACAAAAGCAAAAACAACAAACGGTATTATAACTTTAAGTAACGAAAGCACAACAGTCCAAACAAACGCATAATCAAGCTGAGGCTTTAGTAAAACTCACCTTTTATTGTTGAAATGGTCGTTCGTCAGAGTATGACATGTGTTTCTCATCGTGCACAGTGCGAGTTTTCTAAATGAAGTTACGATTCCCAAGAAAAATACAACCAAATTAGTTAATTTTCATCGTGTACTTATAATCTATTTCATAGAATTAAGATTAGTCTGTTAAAATCTTGAATAGACAGTCAGATATATTTTCACATTTCGTTTGGTCAGCTGGATCACGTTAGTGAAATCAAACGTTCCATCTTAAACTTGCAAAGATGGTTGCCCATCACAGGATTATCGTATGGTCTAGCTCTATCATGTAAGTTTTCCTCCATGGTCCGCGGTGTTCATTTTTTCATCTGGTTGTGCGGATGAGGATTTAAGACACAAAAAACGACAGGCTTCTATTTAGACGCGATTCACCGGCCTGAAGTTCAAGGTCCGCCCTGCCAACTATTCCAATTGGTCGCGCATCTGTAAGTTTACAAAGTATCAGACAGCAGTCGTTGTGGCTTTTTGGGGTTGGCCCTCAGTTTGACCGTTCTCTCCAGCTGCGTTAGCTGGATCATTGCTGGATCCTGTGCCGAGAAACAGCTTTTGCTTTAGCGAAAATAAGCTCGGGCAGCAGCTCAAAAGGCGATCACGGAAATCTCGAATATGATCAATGGAGTCCATGAGGATGGACAAAATGCACGACATGAGACTCAAGCCTACTAAGTAGGGTATTGATATTAGAATCCCATACAATATCAGAGTACTGTTCGAGGCTTTCTTCTGATCCACGTCCTTCTGAAGAGCTTCCAAGTGCACATAGTCGCCAAAACCGATCGTTGTAAATGTTATAAACCACGCATACAGGCCCTCCATAAAGCTCCAGTTCTCAAGGTCGGTGGATGTGGTGGAGGCAGTTGCCAAGATGAGCAGAAGGACGATCAAAGTACATGCGCAGAAGAATGTTTTCTTGGTAACGTGCTTCGGTTCAGCCCTTTTAAGCAGTCCAGTTTCTGTTTTTATGACTAGAGTCCTAATAGCACTGGCCCAGAGTTCACCTGCCGATTTCATTGCCACCATGGTTATAGGAATGCCGAGGAGACAAAACAGGATAGTCATTCCTTGTCCAAGTGGTGTTTTTGGTGTGATATGCCCATAACCTGCACAAAAATATAAAATGTTAGCAAAGTCCTTTCGCAAAATGGGGCTGCCATGGTATGTTGCCGTGTGATAGAGATTCTCTCTCAATCAATCAATCAATCAATCAATCAATCAATCAATCAATCAATCAATCAATCAATCAATCAATCAATCAATCAATCAATCAATCAATCACAACAGTTAAAAAATGACGCGGGAGTTTATAGGGTTTAAGCGTGACTGGACAAAGCCATTTGAAACGGACAGAAAAAGAACGAAAATCACCCTAGCACCGTTTGATTACTGGTTCTGGTGTTTTATGAGTTCTGACACTTCTTTTCATTCCTTAGAAGCTCCTGCTATTCAGCGATCTTTAGGTTAAAGTAACTGGTGAAACTGGATTTTGTTTACAGAATATATGCCTGCTAATGTAAAATTCAACGGCGTTAGGCGTTATGTAATAAATTCGATAAATGCTTTAGGGAAGAGAAGGTCAAGGGAAGGGGAGCGAGTGAGGAGGAGAGGAAGGTGTAGAATCCGCGAGTTGTTAAGCAAGTACCTACCATAGGTGTATCTTCTGAGCAGTTATTTTGGCTTTTATGGAAAGTTGGAGAAATTTAAGATCAAGTTCATTTTAGGAGCTTTGTAGTATTCTGAATCAATTAAAGCGGTTTTTTCAGCTCATAAGAAACTAAAGAAACAGAGAATTAGGGAACTTGGAAACCATGACCACAACTACGCAGTTGACAGGAGCCCGAAGTAATGAAACAGGGAGGCTGAAATATAAACGTTTCTGAGCTGTAGGATGAAATTAATTTTTAAAGTGAAAAGGAAGACCGATGTTTCTGTGATTTCCGTAAAGTATCCCGCTGGTTCGTGGTTATTGTCACAAGCGCGGAATCAACGGTTTCATGCACGGTTCTTGATAGAAGTAATAAGTCTGGAGTTACTTTTACGCCACTAGCCCCGTTTTACATCGCGCCTCCAGGAGGCCAAATATCTGGCGCCACAAATTGAAATCTTGACGTCATCTTACCAAACTTGGGAATTAAGCTGCGAGTTAAGATTAATGTATTGGAAAATTAAGGCGTTGTGTTTTACAAATTGCTCAATACGTTTACTGCTAAATTGGCGTGTTAATGAAAACAAGAGTCTACTGCCGCAAATTTTAAAAAATAATGTAATACGTCAGTGCAAATCGGTTACAAATTGGTTAACAAAAAAACCCTCCTACGAGACTTCTGGATATTGAATGGTTCTCTTTATTAAGATTCTCATACAACCTTTTGCTTAGAATTTGTTTTATATCCAACAGTCTGCGGGACATACAATCCTGCTTATAAAGCTCAGTGTTATTTTATTTTCATGTTTATGTACAGCATTCGCTTCGTGTTTCTTTGTAACGCGCAAAGCTGATTATGCGGTTGTAAGGCTGTTTGTTTGGGATTCACCTGTTGTAGTCAGTGTTTACTATTTAGAGGTAAAGGTGGCATAAATCTATTTGGAAGGAAACCAGTAAAATTTGCACTTGTTTCAAAGGCGTTCAGAACTTGGCATATTGGCTTTTACGCCAAAGCCAACTTGAGATGAATATCTCAAGTGGGAATATGCAAATATGATGATAAACAACCTAAGGATCAGCAGCAGGTAGTCTTAAAGCTGTCTCTTTTAAAAAACAAAGAATAAATTAGGTTATTCAACGCAATATCATGGCGAAAAGCTACCTCAAGTGACAAGGCATCGTCTTAACTATTCGTTAACAAAAAAGTTTTCGAAAGCCCCTACCAACTTATTTGCAAATAATTCTTCCAGTTTTCAACAGGTAATTTGAACCTAGCAGGATGTCAAGCGACGAGGCATCGTCTTAAATATTCATGTATAAATGTGCTTTCGATAGGCCTTACCAACCTATTTGCAAATAAGCATCAGTAGTTTTCAACAGGTAATTTGAACCTAGCAGGACTGCACTCCTGTATAGCTACACCAAATAAACAAATAATCCGAAATCAATGGTTCCGTACTTTACCTATTGTGGTAAGAGCAGCGAAGACGAATCCAGCGCTTTTCAAGAAAGTCCAATCCAGTTTATCACCTTCCCGCATTGCTTTCTCTGTCTTTTGTACGAAGCTGTGAAAGTCATTATCTGTCAGGTTGTATTTCTGATTCATTTTTTTTCTAAGGGCTTGCAATTCTTTTTCCTTTCGGAAGTGTGGCGCCGGTTCATCTGTTTTCTCTATCAAGGTGAAAAGCCAAGCGACAAACAGGCCATACGAGAGGAGTATTACCAGGCGCACAAACGTCTTCCCAATGAGGACATTCATTTGTCTGTTTTGAATAAAAAATACCAAAAAATAGAGATCAGTCCAGCTTTAATACGCACATGAAAACGTCCATATTCATTAAGAAAAATGTCACACGAAAGATGACAGTTCGGCGTAATATCATTACTGTGGATAGAAAAGTATGACGGTTGACCACATGAGTTGAAGGTAGAAAGGGTATTTTGACAAAAAAATGGGGGAAGAAACGGAAAGCTGCCACAATACTGCTAAAACCCCCTTAGAGCTCTAAATCTGTGTCACGCCTTCCTTTTTAAGTTTCGTGCAACCAATTTTTTGTTATATAATCCCTGACAATAATCTTTTTATTTGAATAATCACTTTGCATGACTTCTACCCGACATTATTTCACACGCAAAAGAAAGAAAAAACCTACGCCTGCAAGTGCCGTTGTGTAAACAAAAGAGCTAGGAAAAAACGGGCACCGACGAAGCGTTTCATTACGGCTGCTATCTTGGCTAATCTATATCTTCCTGCTTTATTTGAACCCAATCAAACGCCAATAAGTCGAGTCTCATAGGTACTAAATGCTTCCGTCTGCAATATGGTTAACTGCTAACGTATGATCTAATGAAAGCACGTCAAGGCGGGCATGTTTATGCAAAACCCGCCAAATGTACTTCATTAAACATCCATCGATGACATTTTTCCTAGTGCTCGAGTAATATGTAAGGAGCTGGCTTAAATGTTTTGCTTGCGACGTGACGGCTTTTATTTTGCTTTTTCAAGCATGACCATTGTGCAAGTATTGGTGTATGTTTGAAATATCGCTGGCGATCTGGATAATAAGCTCTTTGTTCCTAACAATCGAAAACTGTTGGTACAAATTATTTTTTGCCGCTGAGGACACCTGTTTAACTAAAGCTTTTCAGTCTCAATAGTGATCAGTGTATACTTTCTCTTTACTATACCACTACTTGATGAAGCATGTAGCTAGGTCATGGAAATAAAGGAAATGATCACAAAAGGTAAAATGCATCATATTCAAACCAATTCCCCCAACCCTTATCACAAGAAATATACCGAGAACAGCGAGGAGATTATCGATGTTGATGTTGCGGTTTAAAGGTTGACTCTCAGTCTCGGCCACTAAAGCCATTTTCTGTACTCGTCAGGAATTTTCGGTTGTTTTTTTCTGAATATATACCTGAAAACAATGGAAATTTCACGCTTTGGTTGTCATCTGAGAACCTATTTGCACAGAACGGAAAATATCAGTACACCATGACAAACGTCAGCGATATTATTTGGTCAACGAAAAGTGGTTAATTTACACCCAAACTACGCTAATACTTGAAGTTTGGAATCTAGAACTGTTCTAGCACTCACCTCCTTACTAGAAATAAAAAGGAAATATTTGACTTTTCTCGCGTGGAATAATGAAGGGTTTTTCCTCGACTAACAAAGGCGGAGTGTTAATGTTTATTATATATATCACGTCTAAATTTAGGTTGCCAAGCACGTGCGTCATATGCAATGTGTTCATAAATGGTTGATGAAAATACCAGCAAATTTGCATCGATAATATAAGTTATTTCACAAAGAGACAGAACGTTAAGTGGATCATTTTGACCACCTGCTACGACGGTCTTGCAACAAAAAGAAGCGTTTGCAAAACGCTTAAACTCGAGCTCCAAGTAAATTTATTTTATTTTGTTCAACATACACTACAGCGCGCGCGTTCAAATTCCTTCATGCATCCGGAACAGCTGGAATCAGTTACATATTCTAACCCACGTTTGGCCGCCTCAGGAAACTGTATTGCAAAGACGTTTTTAGTGAAACTTGGAGCAAAAACGATAAAGTGTTTGAAAGGGAACGCGAGGAAAATCAGCCTTGCAGTCATTTGAGCTACTTATAATTTTGGCTGATTAGATCTTTTACCTGCGCCATTTTCGTTTGCGGGTCCTTACATTTTATTCTTTGCTTTTATTAACACCGCTCAATTACCATCGGCAAAACGATATACAACGCTGACGTTCGATTGACGTATTCCCGCAAAACACAACACTTTAGCTTGAGAAGTAGATAAGCGAAAGGGAGAGGGGGCGGGGAGAGAAGAAGTAGAATGAAGGAGGGGAGGAGAAGGTGAGTAATGACACGTGACTTGCAACCTAAGGGTTTTAAGGGTGATAAAAACGAAAAATTGTTTCATGTTATCAGTTGCAAGTTTGGTCTCCGATCTGACATTTTTACAAGTAAAAGTTTCAAAGTCTTGAAGCGTGCATGAATTGTGGAAGAAAATGTATTTTCAATAAAAAGTATATAAATTAGTCGATGGGGGATATTTCGGGGTAAATGGTTTCTTACGCCTGAGAACTCTTATTACAGAGTTATAAGGCAATTTTGTATACACCATGCTGTGCGATTATTGTAAGGGAGAATTGACTACGCACTTCAATCGAAGAGCCTAAAAAAAAAAGGCCTTGAGGTAAGGTGAAGGCTGTAGGAAGCAACGGAAAAATGCATTTCCTCAAGAGAGGTAACAAAATCTATCGGAAAGGGCAGACAAAAGCGCTTGGCTGAACCAGTCGACTTCAACCGTAAAAACCAGCTCGGACAAGCAACCGGAGCAGGACCTTTTCCTCATTTTGCTCAGTGTTTTCGGCGGTGGTTTTAATTTTCGAACAAAGAATTCGGTGCCTTTTACTGAAAAAGCCTAAATTGGTTGGTAATAGGGAACTTAAGCAGCGACGATGCCAACGCCAACGAAATCGTCACTTGATAATAAAACGTTATTTCATTTGTGCTACCTAGCGATTATTTCAACTCGCTCAACTTCTACACAAGCGGTGAACTACCCAGGAACTGAAAAGTGCCTATCATCCCTACCCAGTTCCTTTCATTCTCAAAAGTAGAGGTAGAAAGTAAGCCAAAACAAGCAAAATAATGAGATTTGAAGTCATTCTCGATTTTTAAAACGCGATCGAGATCACAATTTCCGAAGTTAAAACCGCGCCATTAGAGGACTGGCACTAGTGAGTTGTGACGTGACCCGGTATCTCGATAACAAGCGCAAAACAAAACAGCAGTGACTCGGAGTGAATTCTACGCGAGCTATTTGAGTTTCTGGCCGATTTTTTTAGCTCAAAAGCCGAACACTGACACCAAATCGGAGCTAAGCTACAACTCAGATGATTCAGAATTTAACTACAACCCCGGCTACGTGATTGATGCGACGATCAAGTGCGTAAAATAGGAACGAAAGGCCTACACAACTCCTACTCGCATGTTTAGCGCTTCTATCTCAGTCTTTTGATCAATTTAGCTTCTTATGTGTTTACAGCGGGTTGGCATGGCGATTTGAAGGATTTGTATGATAATGTTAGAACAAAACCATGTGCTTAACTGTAGCATGCTTTGTATTTTCTCCTCAAAGGACATTTCTGGGTTTTATAGAGTTCTGCGTTTAGCGGCCTGTTTATTTCACCTCTTGTTGTGTCTGTTTAGTGGCTGTCGTTGTTATGCCATCTCATTTTACTAGTATTTAGGTCTAGTTTGGCTCGTTTCAGTTCGCGGTCCGGAGACAGTACAGCTTCTAATTAGGATTGAACCGTGTGATAATCTTTAACCTCTGAAAGCGACCGCTATTGTTGTTATTCTTTATTAGGATTTAACTGTGTAATTACATCAGTTTATCTTACAGTTTTTGTATTGCGGGGCCCGGCCATTTGTTTTTGTGGTAAGATGTTGCGTCTTTGATCATTGCTATTTGTTTTTTGATCCTTTCTCTAGCACTGTAGATTTCTTCAAGAACTATGCAATGCGTGAAATTTAGGGCTGAAGTCTGTTTAGTTACGGCTTCGTTCTTTCACCGCCTCGCTTCGCTCCGCTCTGAGATTTGTGTTGGGGGAGCTTGCTATTTTCTAAACATTCGAAATCTTTCGGTTCTAAAGGATATTTTGCTGAGGCCGAGGGAAGTGCAAATAAGCAAGACTTTTCCTATGAACTAGAGGCTTGCATTTTGTCAACGAAACCACCACATCAAAAATTTTACTTCGCGGTAACATGCGGACCGCCGAGGAAATATCAACATGTTTCGTGGCGTAAATAGCAGCTTGTTCAGTTGATATTTTATCATTTTTAAATTGTTTATTAGCTGAA
Organism: Pavona decussata; assembly: GCF_977016875.1. Lineage (NCBI taxonomy): Eukaryota > Metazoa > Cnidaria > Anthozoa > Scleractinia > Agariciidae > Pavona > Pavona decussata. The sequence goes on from NW_028145619.1 coordinate 1,570,129, forward strand.
ATTGGTCCGGTAGTAAGAGAAGTAAAACTGCACAACGTTTGGAAAGCCATCGCGTGTGTTATTTTTCAAAATATCTCGATTTCCAGGTAAGAAAAGCCGACGTTTTGAGCAGTATTTCGAACATGTCAATCGACCGACATATTCGATTGACTCTTAACCTCGTTCTTCACAGACAAATTCAAGACTGAAGCTTTTTTTTTGAAAGAATTTATCCGTTCTTTTTGGAAAGCCTACTCCAAAATTTATACACGGGGAACTGAAAAAGAAAGAGAACTAGCTTTATCATGTCACAGTGGCCCTTCGTCCGATCGCCAACAGACAGCAGTCTCAGAAGTGAAAGACTCCATTCGCTTTTTCGCATTCTTGTGAGTCTAGACCAATTATAAATTAAAATAAGTTTACTATTTCAGTAGGTTTGTTTTGGCTGCATCTATAAGCTTAAAAAAAATGGAAACATTTCTAACCGCTCGTTCGCGGCGATGTTTGGCACTACAGTCGACTCCCGATAACTCGAATCCTCGCTAACTCGAACCTCCCGAAAACTCGAACCAATTTTCTTTTCCTTTCAGGTCATTTTATATATAATTTTACCCTCGATAACTCGAACTCCCGATAACTCGAACCTTTTTCAATTTCCCTTGAAGGTTCGAGTTATCGGGAGTCGACTGTTTAAATCAGTACACCTGGACTTGTTGGTCACCGCTTTAGCATGGGCAGTTGGCGTCACATTTATATATGTTATTTACCGGACGGGAGGTCCGTATGGTAAAAAACTGTGCCCGAGGTCTTGGCCTCGGGCCGTACTCAAGACCAAGGGCACAGTTTTTTACCATACGGACCGACCTAGACCGGTAAATAACTTATTCTTTTTTTCTCTTTGTTTGCTTTTTTTTTCGCTTGGACGTGTGAAGTGGTAACAAAATCCTATGAAACAAATCAAAATAGGGCATCAATTTAAGTGGCATGTTTGTAGGAAGTTTAATTTTATTTTCACTCGCAAGTCATCATGTAAAAAAAGGAAAAAACCATTTAAGAGTCATTCAAATGACAATCATCTGTCAAACGTCAAAAGTGCGTGAATGTTGACACGCTGCAAACGATGACACGCATGTCCAAAAGGTCTAAAAAAATCGATGCAATGATAAAAATTGTGAATGAAGACTCAAACACGGCGAAGTTTACTTTTCTTAACGACTCGATACATGTTTAAAACGTCCCTGGATTTGAGAAAACTAACTTTCCAAAAACAAGGTCAAGTTAATCTGAGTCTGAGTCATTCGAGATGATAATGTGGCGTTTTCGCGGCTTTGACCGAGCCGAGCTTTCACCACTGCTGCAAGGCGCTGTATTGAAAGAGAAATTGAACGTGCAGCCTGCAATTTTACTGATGTTCGAAACAGCAAAAAAACCAGTGAAGGGATCCTCGCCTGAAGAAGGTTGCTTGTCTTTTCTCGGCTTGAATGGGTGCTGCGGGGTTTTGACTGCTTGATTAAGCGGTGCATCGTTTGAAGGGATGGGAGATTTTGTTTCGCTGCTCAGTAGCAAGGACATCTTGCGCTGGTGGTCGTCGGAAGCAGTTTTGTAGGAATCTAAGGTTTTTGAATTCTTATGTCCACACAGCTGAGCTACATAATTAACAGGAATTTCTGCATCCATCAGCCTTGAAATGTAGGTTTTTCGCACAGAATGGTTGGTTACATTTCCAGGCAGTCCTGCATTCTTCGCAGCCTTCGTCAAAAATTCTCCGATCTTGTTTTTTCCGAGAGGAGCTCGACTGTACCACACCGGATCTGCAGGCTTTCTTTTGTGGTTTATTGCCAGGAAGAAAGGCGCCTCGGGTCTCTTCATTTCTTCAGGACGATGGCTGGCGAACTTTAGATACAAATGAACTGGACAGTGCTCGTTTTCGGTGGCGTAGCCTTTTGGATACAAAGCTCTGCAATGGCCGTCTCCTTGCCTTGTTTTCGATCCTCGTTCTGCTTTCCACACCAGGACCTGCTTTCCAGTGACAGGATCATTTTCTATTGCAATATCTCCCCACTGAAGTCTCCTACTCTCATCTCCTGCTCTAAATCCGAAATGTAAAGACAGTACCCACCTGTGCGCTGGAGAACTTCTTGGTCATCTTCTCCAAACTGACCTGTTTGAAACAAGAGGTCTTCTTCACCTTTAGTTAGGTCTCGGGCAGCCTGTGGACGATTTCCCTTCGCGTTGTTGACTACTAAGTCTCGCTTGCGAGCTGTTAGGATTGCAAACTCTTGATCTTTGAGAATATTTGTGTTAGAGTTGTTATCTTTCAAGCAGCGCTGAAAACTTCTCTGGAGCGATGCAAGTGTACCTGGCTCGTACACTCCGCCATCTTTTTTACGGACGTCCATGAAAAATTTGCACAGCAGAATGTTGAGCTCGTTACTAGGAGGAATATTTTCCAAGGTTCTTGTTTCTCCAGCTGAGGAACAGTATCTTCGCCAAATGTTCAGATCATAAGTTTTCTTTTTTTAGTGTTATCAGGGTGAAGTGAGTGAATGAAATCTTGAATTTTGCTTAATTGCCTGTCTTGTTCAACTTCTTCATGTTTTAATGCCGTCGTTTCGTTGGGGTTTTTCTTCTTCTGGGTAGTAAAATTCACTTTCGCTGTGTACACTCTCGTCTGAATCCATTTTCTTCAGAATTTATATTTTTCTTACATATTTCCACGGGAAGTTGTTTACGTGTAACTGTTGCCTTTGTTTGTAAACTTTCGCAACAATTATTTCAATTTGCCGCGAATAGTGCGGATAAAAATCCGGACCGTGGTCCGTATCCTAAAAAGCTGGACCGGTTACGAGCGCGCGATTAGCCAATCAGATTCGAGGATCAGTAAATCAAAATCGACGCATGAAGTCGTTGTTCGTGAAGTGCTTGGAGCATATTGACGATTTTCCGGGTTAGCCCGCTTTTGTTTCATGAAATCGATCTATTTCTTTCTGCATTTCCTTGCTTCATCATTATCGAACAGAGTAGCGTGCAGAACTATACCCTTCTACATGTCTGAGAAGGCAGCATATTCACCTACCATTTACCTTCCTGGCACATTCCAAGTTCAGCACAGAGAATGTAGTGAGAAATGAGCAAATGCTCTGTGGCTAAGATACCGGGTCGACGTCACAAGCTTGTTAGTTCCCAGTCTCTCAACTGCTCCTTTTTGTATTCAATATGGCGGAAAACGGCCTATTTTGGGAGATTTTGTCGTCTGATAAAAACAAAACGAATCATGGAATACGATTTATTTCTTCGCAAAGCGTCTAAGACAGGCATAAATTTTCGAAATTCATTAAAACTGTGTAAGCCTCGCACTGAATTCGCGTCTGGGAAAGGCTTGCCGTGCGAAAAAAAAGCTTTTTATTCTCCTGAGATTCAACATGGCCGCCCAGTAATAAAGGTCAATTGGTAGTAGTGGCGTTCAAGTTAACAATTCAACGACAAGGAAGACGGCAACCAGAACGTCAGAAAATAATAGTTTCAATAAGCAAGAAACTGGCTCTACACGTGCGTTTTAAACTTTGGCACATTATTTGTCTTCCCGACGACGTGAAACGACCACATTCAAGGTTTTATGGAGAACGTGAACTTATGAACCCCTGGAGTTGTTGGTTGACAGGTATGATAAAGTCTTGCGAAATATCATGGACATAGTGGCTCTGGTGAAATCTCGGTCCATCGTCATTCGTCCAAAACTTAACCTGGCATAATGAGGACATTGGCATTGATAAGAGGAAGGGGCGCAGGTTAGAGCGCAGGTGGCGCTCTAGCCATCTTGAGTCGGGCATGTTGAGCTACGTAGAGCAGTGAAGTGTTGTGAATACAATGCTATACAAAGACAAGGAATTCTATTATTCTTCGGTTATCCAGAACAACACCCATAACGCCAGCTCCTCTTTCCATATATGGATAGGCTACTACAAAGGCAAACTGAGAAGCATTATCCTTCCGCGGATAATGATCAACAACTTGCTAATGCATTTGCCGATTTTTCACTGCCAAGATAGAAAGGATTAGTTGACTTGTTTACTCCCCTGATCTGGCTAAACCTGCCTGCCTATCACGGTTTATATTTGTGAGTTTGATTTGTTCACTGATGAGGATGTCTTGCAACAGATCAGAAGTTCCACTATCAAGGCTTGTGAGCTTGATCCCCTACCAGCAACCATAATGCGAAATTGCTACTCGGCTCTTGTCCCGGTTTTCAAAACGGTAACCAATCCGTCGCTGTCGACTGGATCTATGCCAAAGGATTTTAAGATCGCTTCGTTGCGGCCGTTACTGAAGAAACCGAATGCTGACTTTTGAGCAATATCCTGACTTTCGCCTGGTGACCAATTTGAAGTTTCTTTCAAAACTGATAGAGAAGTTTGTATTTGTGCAGCTGAATAATTATCTCAAGGCTAATGCCTTGGATAAACCTTTTAATCTGCGTACAAATCCCACCACAGTACAGAGACTACACTGCCTAGGATCCCAAATGACGTCTTACTGGACCGGCAGGGGGGAGAATGTGTTACTGTTCCTATTGTTACTGGACTTGTCAGCGGAAATTGACACGGTGGATCATTCTTTGCTACTTTAGCGTTTGGAAAACTCGTTTGGCATCACGGGAACTGAGATAATACGAGGTCATGGTCTCGACTATCATTTCTATGGATCACTATCAGTAGCTGACCCTTATATAAAAATAACACAAAAAATTAATAAAACACCCCTTATGTAAATCGTCTCACTGATATAGCGACTATGGTCTATAACCCACGGATTTATAAACCCCCGAACATAAGGATTTACAACCCCCAAACGTAAGGAATTTTAACCCCCGAACATAAGGCTTTACCCTTTCCTGAACGTAAGGATTAACAACTCCCGAACGTAAGGTTTTACAACCCCCGAAAGTAAGGATTCAGTATAACCCACAAACGTAGGAAATACATCACCCGAACGTAAGAAATACAACCCCCAAACATAAAAAATACAATCCCTAAACGTAAAAAATACAACCCCCAAACGTAAGAAATACAACCCCCGAACGTAAGGATTTATAACCGCCAAACGTAAGGATTTACAACCCCAGAACGTAAAAAATACAACACCCGAACGTAAGGATTTATAACCCCCAAACGAAAAGATTTACAACCCCCGAACATAAAGATTTATAACCCCCAAACGTAAGGATTTAAAACCCCTGAAAGTAAGAAATATAACCCCCGAACGTAACGATTTATAAAACCCAAACTTAAGAAATACAACACCCGAACGTAAGAAATACAACCCCCGAACGTAAGGATTTACAATTCCCGAACGTAAGAAATACAACTCCCGAACGTAAGGATTTATAACCCCCAAACATAAAAAAATACAACCCCCGAACGTAAGGATTTATAACCCCCAAACTGTAAACGTACAGATGATACTGAGCTCTACGTATCGTTCAAAGATTGCGATTTCGATGATGCAAGGCTGCTCGTGGAGAACTGTGTGGATCATATATGCTATTGGATGGACGTAAATGAGCTGAAACTTAATCATGATAAGACTGAAATCATGTTTATCTACTCGAAGTGCACTCTTCAGGTACTTCCGTATGGGTAATAGGACACTGACAGCCAGGAGTTTGGGAATAGCATTTGATGACAACATGCTATTTGACGCGCACGTCTCGGACATTTGCAGATCATCGTTTTACCAGCTCAAGAACTTATCAAAGATAAGCAAGTATCTTACACAGGAGTCTAGTGAAATTGCTTTGCATGCTTTTATTACATATAAATTAGACTATTGCAATTCTATTGTACCAAACAAAATAGTCAAAAGATGACATTTCTACCATGAGCGTTTCCACGATGCTTCGTGTAAGGTGACTGTCATCTCCAAGGCCGGTCTTTTACGAAGAGAGAAAATAATGTACAGCTGTTTCGAAAAAGGTTGTCAAAAAAAAAAAAAAAATCGTAAAAGCGTACGCGACAATGCCGAAAAAAATGCTGGAAATACCCAATAAATTTCAATGAAAGCTCAGAATCCATATTGCCTGTCATCTCATGTCTTCCCTGTATGGTCGAGGCATTAATGATTATGGATTCTGAGCTTTCATTGAAATTTATTGGGTATTCCCAGCCTTTCTTTTGGCATTGTCACGTACGCTTTTACGCTTTTTTGGACAACCTTTGTCGAAACAGCTGTAAACTATGGGGAAGACGCGCACTGTAGTGTAGTGAGATAGAAAACATAACTGGAGTGCTTTGATATTTCATGGGAGTAGGGTAGGAAAGTCTCATGTTGCATTTGCTCGCGGTGTTATGTGGTGAGTTACGCCTGTAGAAACTCACCAGATATGGGGGAACGTTTAGCAGCCAAAAACTCGCAGATGATTTTTCACAGAATATGTTGAATTTGCACGAATTTATTAGGTATGCAAATTTGATGGATATTTTGAAATTTAGCCAATAGACCTCTGATAAAAAAAGAACAAAAAAAAAAAAAATGAAATGAAATGATCTTTAGTAGGGCTCCAAGAAGGCTTTTCAGTCCTAATTTACACAAATGAATTTTCATTGTCTACAATAGGAAAAATACCTATCAATCCTAATTTACAAATGTATATTAAATATTATTTACAACTAATATTAATTATATTAATTAATATTAATATTAATATTAATACAATTAAATATTATCTACAAAATGGTTGTGGAGAATGAACAACTACCGTAAGACCAAAAAAACCTCATGAATACCAGTAATTTACTTCGAGCACTCTCTGTACACTGTCATAACCGATGGAGAGGTTCTCTAGGGGAACAAATGAAAGAAAAACTTATAAATAAATATCGCTAAAAAAACGTGACACCTGGGAACAAAGAGAAAAGGACACGCAGAACAAACCTGACCAAATGTTTGGTACTGCCAAGCGGAAAGCCTTGACAACTTGAACTGTAATTGACAGCAACAACTGAAAACTGACCACTAAACTTTTACGGTCGCATACATGAGGTCCTAATTGATCACTTCAGAACATGAAATGACAATATGATAACTTGACATGAAAAACGCATGCGACAACAACAATACAAAGAAAAAAAATGTCAAATGATTAATTGTCCCCGACAACGGTGTTAGGGAATTTTGATATTGGAGATATGTTACTTGTTGGATAACTAAATAACCAATCAGAATATCCAAAAGCCTTCTGGCACCGTTTTGTTGATTGATTCTTTAGGATTGATTCAGGGCCCTCTTTTGATACCCAACAAATTTATTTCGTTTCGATTCGGGGTTTACCTGCTCCCTGGATTTCCACGCGAAAAGAACACAAAATATAACGTAAGGGGCAGAAACATGCTCTCGTTGCCCAAAGTAAGAAGCACTAAGCATGGTCTTAGGTCTTTTCGGTACTTCGCTGCAAAGACATGGAATGCGCTGCCGGACTCGATTCGCGCCATGGCCGGCACAAGGGAATTTTTAAGAAGTATTCGTCATGCAGCATTTTAAAACTATTATTATCGTGGTTAGCTTTTGAAATTGTAAATTTTAATTTGTACTCGCACATGTATTGATACATTAATGATTGGATTTCCTGGATATTTTCGATTTTTAAATTTTTAGATTTTAGATTGTTAGCTAATTTTTATCTTTCTTTTTGTTTTTGTAATTTTATCTGTTTATTTGTGGGCTTCCTGTGAAGTAGCTTTTAGCTAAGTGGAGTGCTACGTAATATAAAGTTCTTATCTTATCTTATTTTATCTTAAAAAAATCCCTGTATAATATATATATTTCGTCCAGAGTGAACATGTATTAAACTTTCTAGTTTGTCTTGGATTATTTGAGGACAATGCCTACTAATAAAGAAGTATTTTTGTGTGGTGTATGACTAGTTGAAAATTGGGGGATACCACGTATTTTTAAGAGATAATTAAGCAACAATTATTGTAAAAAACAGTTCAATACAAAGCAATGTATGGCGTTTTTTTTTTTCGACATTGAAGCTTTATTATCTCTGAAAAGTGCATGGTTACCCAAATTTCCCCAAAGAAAACCCATATCATAGCTTCTACAAGCAATACAAATTGTACCTTTTAAATACCCATTGATTATTTGATTTCTCTGCCCTCACTATTAATTATCATTTCTATTGTTTTTTTAATGTAAAATTGTAGTATGATTTTATGCACTCTTAAGCCTGGTTTACACGTACGACGCAAGCATAAGAATAAGCACAAGCACAAGCACAAGGATGTTTACACGTGCGATAAGCATAAGCATAGCGTGACATACGCAAGCGCAGAAGCAAACAAATTTGGTGCAATCGCGGAGCCGGGCTGCCTTTTGGCGCGAGATTTGATTCCAACATGGCGGAAAATGGCAACGCATGAGTAACTAGATTGTATGCTGACAACTTGTCACGGTTTTTCAGTTTCCTTTCCTTGCGCTTATGCTTATGATTGCGTCGTCCCGGTTTACGCGTACGACGCAACGACGCAAGCATAAGCACAAGCACAAGCACAAGCACAAGCACAAAAGAATGGAAATCGTTCCATTCTCTTGTGCTTGTGCTTATGCTTGCGTCGTTGCGTCGTACGTGTAAACCAGGACGACGCAAGCATAAGCACAAGCGCAAGCACAAGGCGCTTATGCTTGCGTCGCACCGGTTTACACGTAGGTTTCTTGTGCTTATGCTTGCGTCGTACGTGTAAACCAGGCTTTAATTTTCTTGTCTTTTGTTTTGTGCTACTTAGTTAGTTGCACGTTATACGCCAGTTAGCTGCACGTGGCAGTGACCAACTCGAAAGCCTAAGCTCCTTTGGTCACTGCGCACATTTTACCTTTGATGATTTATGAAATTTAATGTTGCCTTTATGTCACTTTTGTGATGTATCGTAATTTCCTTTATGTAGTAAACTATTGAAATAGTGCATAAATTAAAAAAAACTGCAAACAAAATCTAAAAAATCTCGAGATGTATCTCGAGATGCGCAGAACGCATGCGCAGTGAAAGAAGGTACCGTCCGCAGTGAAAGAAGGTACCGTCCTTAAAACCAGCGCACGTTCGAAATTTTTCTAAAGGACACCCATGAAGGCAGGTTGTATCCTTAACTTTACAGGGGGTCTTGTGACTATGACTAACTGTTCCATTTGTTTGAGACAGTCTGAAAACACATTTTAACGTCTTTGCTTTTTTTTTTCAATTTTCTCCGGAACAAGTGCAACGGTTCGTGCGGCTACCATTTGTCTACAAATGAAGCTGAAGAGCTTAATGATAAAGGTATCAACAAAGAAACAAATAAATAAAAATACAAACAAACTAATAAACAAATGAGCGAAAAAATGAATGAATGAAGGCATGAATGAGTTTTTTTTAAATGAATTAAAGAACGAACGGACTAACGAAGGAACGCTTTCTAGCTCAAGAGATAAATAAATAAATAAATAAATAAATAAATAAATAAATAAATAAATAAATAAATAAATAAAGAAATAAATAAATAAGTATTCAATCTCCGATTTCCAAAGTGTAAATTATTCCACTGAAGCAGATTCCGTTTATCTTTTATTTACCAGGAAATATTCAGTTGTAGGTTAAGTCTTGCTTACCTTATTATCAAATGGAAAAAGATGTTTATGGGGGTAATTCTGAACAGGCTGTTTGAGTTTTATCTATTTCTGAATTAGTTGAAGCGTTCCAAAAGCCTTTTATTGACTAGCAAATTCTCCAAATAATTACATTTTCTCTGGTTGGGGCTATTTATTTCCTGTGTTTAAGATAGTGACCACTATGTGTTTTATAGTTCGTCTTTTTCCAAAACTGCCATACAGAGTTAACCGCTAATCATTGCAGGGATTCTTATTTTGCCCAGTTTTGTTCTGGATAATAGCGAGCCATACGAAAAACCTTGCAAAATGAAGCGATAACGCTATGATGGGCTGGCCCCATATCGAGAAAAGAAAGCTGGTAATAAAAGTGATCGATATTTTTTTATGAATTCTTTAATTTGGGGGCAAATTTCTAACAAGTTGGCGAAACTAAAGGCACAGTTTTAACGACTCGGCTAAGTCGTATAACAGATGATTAAAACAAACATGAAATCTGTTCGTTAAATTGGTTACCATAAAAAAATAAAAAAAACAAACATGCAACACCAGGGCCGCTTTCAATTAAAAGCGAAATCGTTTAGCGAGTTATAATCCAGAAGGTATGTTTTCCTTTGTCCTGTTTTCTGGAGAGCTTTTTTTTTTATTTTAACACAAACGCATTGCTTGACAAATAATTGGAATACATATTCCTTTCAGCTGCCATTTTGTTTTCATACATTATTTGGACAATATTAATTTTAATTTAGCCCCGATTCGCTTAGCTTGTTGTTCGGCATTAGTTAAAATATTTGTCTTTTGGAATTATGAATGAATGCGCGATCACGTTTGCATCCACCATCAGCAAAAGAAGAAGTAAGATAACTTACCGAGCACTTCGAATCCCTAACAGTCATACAGTTTTGTTTTTAAGAAACATCTCCATTTGGATATAAACAGAAAGATCAAACTTATGGTTCATATTACTCACTTACCAAAGACATAGCATTTTCAAATAAATAAAAAAAGGTTTTTTCCGTGTATTGGATTTAGCTTTTATTATATTTTAACACTGTTTACTCAACAAGGGGGCAAATTAAATTAATTTCAAATTTAAACCGACAAGATTTAATAGTTTTTCGATTATCGTTGTCATTTCGCTGCAAATTATTTGCCAGTTTTCTCGATTTAAAAGAGCGAGGGGTGATTATAGAGGCACTTTTCACTTTGCCCTCTTGACACTTCCTAACCGGTGAGTTTTATACTTCTGTTGTATCAAAATGTTTAAAAAATCAGGTTATTTGCACCGTGATACAAGTATGTACTGGTTATAATAGGGAGAAAGATCGTCTTAAAATCCTAATCTTATTCTTACACAATAATTAGTTTGGATAAAGGGAACCATTCAAAACTTTCAACAACATATGCTGTAAAATTTATCGTCGTTTCTTTTTTCAAGAAGATAAAAAAAAAGTTTCGATCAAACGGTGACATATTGGTTAGTTAACTAATTATCGCTGCCAGATTGAACGTGGTCCGAAATTTGGAGACAGTGGATCAAATTCTAAAGAGTAACCATTCAGATTAAAGCTGTAGGATAACGTTTTTTCATTTGCTTATATTTATTTCTTGGTATTACAAAACGAAAACTGCGATTTTTTCCCGTTGTCGGAAATGAAAGCTTTTAGAGTGAAACAACTTTAAGTGACTATTTGACACTATTTTATTTTCAATTTTATCACATGTTGGGTGTGAGTTGGTAGCTAAACAAAAAGAAAAAAAAAAACCAACGTATTCTAGGCTGGAGAAGAAAGGTGTAAAATGTAACGGATAAGAAGAGCTGAAAAATGCCTTTTCACGATATTGCTAACAATTTCCTTTTTTCAATATACTAAGTATCACGTTGAATGTTTTATGATTTGACATCGCACCTGAAAAATGGGGAAAAAAGCGTCTTGAATCTGTAAGGCTGGCTAAAATATTGCGACTGATTTTAATTTTTCAATCTCGCCCAAGTCATTCTCAGGTTTATATATGTTTCCTATGGCTGGCAGAGCAATTCTATCTTGAGGGTTACCCTGTCTTGAATCAGGACCTCTTCTTTTATAAAATGTTCTATTTTCCTTTTGTTTCGTTACAGTCATGGTTCAATTGAATTAAGATAGTTAAAGTTTTCAATATGACCAGCTCTGCGCATCGCCTAGTATTTTTTCCTAGTTTCGTTATATACGTGCAGATTATCCTTGTTAAACACGTTTTGCTTTCCCATTTTTTTTTTTTTACTATTAAACAGGAGATAACAGAGATTTCCCGGAAATCGCTTTTATTTTTCACTGAGGGCAAATTTTCATTTAGTTCCTCTTTTTTAATCAACCGTACACAGAAGCAAAAACAAGATACAAGTGCTTCCTTAGGTAAATTTCCCAGTATCTTTGTTAAATTGTTTAAGTTGTTTATTCTGGAAGGGGACAAAATTTATTAGTTTTTTTCTGTCCCGAAATCAGACAGCAAAAGAAGCTGATTGTTTTCAGGTTCTTGGCGTGAGGAAAATACATTGTGACATATTTCAACGTTGTAAAGGAAGAAACAGGATTGGTAGTAGCATCCATTTTATAACCAATAACAGGCATCAAAAGGAATAGATTTAAATACAGATGGGACGCAATAAATTGAAAATTGTGTTGGCATAAGTATATTGATAAAGTTTGCTTTGAACACGTTTTCAATTAATTATCGATATGACGTTGACGGGCATTGGTTCGTTTTCCATCCTCTTTATTATCAGCTGAAAAATTGATTATTTAATATCGCCATCTAACGCTTTGACGGACAATTTAGAGGAGGAATTTTAGTTAATTAAAATCGAAATAAAGCGCATCTAGTCAGTCACTCTGCACTGCTTTATGTCTTTAGGGAGTGGGCGATCTTGGACATGGAATTAAGAAGTGTGCAATGGATGCTCATTCTGCTGGCGTTTTTAAGGTAAGAATTTTAAGCTCAGGTACAACCTTATCTTCAAGAACTCATCTTGCTACCCTGAATATTTAAAAGGTGTGATTTTCATATCCTAACTTGAAAAACAAAGTTTAATTTTTTTACACGAGGATCAAACAAGATTTCTAAAACGCATGACTGGCATAACCAGTTTTTCATGAACAACAGAAATTTACCGACTAATTGATGTGGACGTGAAAAAGGTTCATATATGACGTATGTACTAAAATGTTCACTGTTCAGTTCTTCATGGTGATATAATCAAAAGTGAATACAATCAGGAAAAAGAAAACGTATTTATTCATTAATAATTGTTTTTATCTTTTAGAAACTTGGAAGAATCTCAAGGTTTGTATAACAGCTTTCGTTTTGTCGACTTCTTTGTGTTTTCTTAGTTATGTTAAGACTAATGGCTGAAAACAGCTTAATTAATTGCTAAAAAATTTACCACTTCATATTTTCACTTGCATTTTCTCTTAATTTTAATTAATATGTTTGACCAACTTATGCTTTATAATAAGTCATAATGCAATAAGATACCTATCGAATTAAAAAAATACATGGGAAGACAAAATATATACGACTCTCAATGGCCTTCTGGAAAGGAAGAACTTGCTCATTTCCTTTCCATGTTCTAGAACATCCTCCTCATTATAGTAATTTAAATGCATACATCATCTCAAAACTTCCTGTGGAGAAAAAATAGATGAATGTCAATAAATTCTTATGCAAGTAAATCAAGGAGAGGAGGGGAGGGGGGGGGGGGGTGGTCCCATTCCACGATATCATTTAACGCACACTGAAGAAGGCAAAAGGGTAAATTACAGTTACTGCCCTAGGATAAAAAGACTTGGCGCGCTATGCACAACGATTTGACCACTTTGCAATTCAGGTAGCCGTGTACGATGTTGCATTTTCAGCGGCTCCTTACACAAACTTTCAAGAGAGATCGACTATTTGCCGATCTCAATTTGACGATATCTCCCTGACAATCAGGTTAATCTCATTCAACTGTGTATGTGCCAGCGAGTGAATTTTTATGACGCTGACCTGGTATTTTGATTGGATGATGTACTTCACGAAAGTATACAAATTGTTTAGATCTTAGCAGTCACACCTTTGTGCGTGTTATGGTTCAATCTCAAAGGCATTTTTTGTTTTGTTTTGATAATTCAAAACTACCAAGGACACGATGATTGCAATCGTTACCAAGTGCTGAATGACCGGTCGAGAGCTGCAAGTGTTCATAGAGGTAATGTCTTAAGGTGCGACCAGAGGGACATTCCTTACACCAGATGGTACCGATTCACTGGAGCATCAGGCACCCAGATGCCAACCAAATGTGTTCCAACTAACCGTTGCGGAACGCACGCACCAGGCTGGTTGACTACCTCTCACCCGACGAGGACAGGACAAATTGTCAACGGCAAAGTGTGCTTTCACTGGAGCGGAAACTGCTGCCGCTGGTCAGCTAATATTCAGATAAAAATGTGCAACGGATTTTACATCTTCAAACTTGGAAAAACCCCAGTTTGCCATCTTCGTTATTGCGGTAATGCAGGTTTCGGTAAGCAAAGGAAATTTTGTCATTTTGTTATTGTAAAACGAGTGAAATAATGGGAGAAGGAATGCTTGGGAATAAACAAAGTACGAGCGTGTGCTTGAAATGCTGTTTAATGTAGTGATATGTGCCTGAAAGAAAAAAAAATACGATATTGAATTGCACTCTAATTTAAACGTCATATATTTCAGCCTTCGTGAGTTAGGGATGACTGCTATGGTAAACAGGTGCCAATGGCGTACTGAAAATAGGGAATTAATTTAATAAGTGAGGGTACTGATGTAGATTACACTCTCTTGTGCATCTCATTTATTGTCATCATACCGCACATGGCTTCCACAGCATGAAGCGGCGGGCAAAGAAAATTCAATTTCACCAGCCCTTCCCCCGGTTGGGTGGAACGCTTTTCTTTCGTCAGACAAACCCCAAGGCATCTGAGAAAAATCACACTTCGTACTCTGTCTAAGACTGCGAATAGTATCTTTATAAAGTAAGACACAACACCACACAACAAGACAGCCCAATCCAACGTAACAAAACACAACGCCTTATTTATGCAATTATCACAGAGGAACCCCAAAAATTGTTTAACTGTGAACTTGTGAAGACATTTAAACAATTATTAACACCTTCAAGACGAAAGCCTCAGGCCCTAACCAACTAATCACAAATCCTCGATGTCTATTCATTAACATTTAACTTACGACGTGAAAACGTCCAAAAGCAAGTTTTTATTGAGTTGTTATTATTTCATGAAAGGTGACGATGGATGCACCAATCACCAAGTACTCAACGACAGGACTAGAGCAGCAAGTGTCCCCAGGGGCAACATACTGAGATGTGACCAACGAGACCTGCCGGTAACCAAATGGTACAGATTTACAGGAGCATCGGGAAATATGATGCCTACGTCATGTGTGCCAAAGCATTACTGTGGAACACACGCGCCTGGATGGCTGAGCGGATCACACCCAACAATCGTGGGACAGATTGTCAATGCCAAAGTGTGTTTTCATTGGGGTGGAAGCTGTTGCAACTGGCATGCTAACATTCAGATAAAGAAGTGCAACGGATTTTATGTTTACAAACTTGTGAAGACTCCAGCGTGTTATCTACGGTACTGCGGCAATGCCGGATACGGTTAGTTAAGATATAAAAGTTTTGCTGTTTTGGGTGATGCTTAGCGATTATCTATTGACAAAGAATCATTGAATGCTTTCCAGTTATAAGTAAATGCTTTAAACAATTGTAGCCACGTTATTATTTTTGATAAAATATTACTTGCCTTACTTAGACGTTATTAACAAAACTGACTGAAAGATTAGACGATAAGTACTAATTAGAATCAATCCAGATTACACGTACGCGTGACCAATATTTTTGAAATTCAGTTGAATGGAGTTTTGAATAGATGTCAGTTTTGAACATCGCCAACGAGATTTCAGAGTTCCCGTAGAAACTTCCCTAGTTTATTGATGGTATAAAGCTAAGAATTGTTCTTTACATTACAGCATTAAGTATTTCAAGAATAACAATTCATTCCTAAGTATTTTGAATCTTTTTTTCAGTTAATGCCTCTTTTTCGGAAAGATTTCCGGTCATTAGAAAGAGGAATTGGAATGTTCATTTCATTCACTGACTGTAAAAGAATACTGGCTTCCAAAATTGGAAAGAACAGTCGATCTACGGAAGAAGGCAAAGGAATCTGTTCTCATCGTTCAGATCCATCAACAGTTCCCGTATTATATTCGGAAAACTAAGAGCAACATTGTGTTATTCCAAACGGTTAGACAGTTATAGTGAAAAAAAGTGGTAGTAGCAACCGCTGTAGTAAGATGCGAAAGCTAAAGCCGTGTTTTTTTCTCATTAGACATCTGTAGGGTAAGCAACCCTTGCAAAAATGGTGCCAACTGTGTTCCAGGAAATAATGGGTATACATGCCGATGTAAGTCTGGTTACCACGGAAGGAACTGCGAACATGGTAAGAATGCTGAAAATTGTTCAAGGAGTTAAACACAGTGAGAACGGAAGTAATGAGATCGAAATTTTTATCGAACCCTGAATATAAGATTTAACGCTTTACTGAACAAGAATACATCAGGTCCAACCTATTGGCTTTTTTCTCAGTTCATTCCAAACATGCTAATACTTGAAACAGTGGTCAAAGGTGACGATAGTTATCGTTTGTGAGCTTGACCTGACCCTATTTTGTCTAAAACACCAAAACATTTCTACAAAGAATTGCGGTTCTGAAACATCATCATTCAGCTTGATGCAATACTTGATGAAGTTTGGGCAGACAAAGGGCGTTGATTAGAAAGCAAAGAAAAGTAAGTGTCGGTGGTAATATACGTTCTTTTTTTTTCTTTTTTTACTGAAGATGTGAATGAATGTAGTAGCAGACCGTGTCGTAACGGTGGAACGTGTGAAAATCTGCCAGGAAGTTACAAGTGTAAATGCAGGCAGGGATACACTGGAAGACACTGCGAAACTGGTGAGGTTTTCAATTTGGTCACGATATTTTGGCTCAATCTCGCACATTTCCAACTGATTGGATGAAAGCAAAAATGGTATATTAAAGACGAATTGGACAACGACCACGAGGTTTAAAAAAAAGGTCGTTAAAGTGTGGAATTCATCACCTCCCACATCCGATACACCCGCGTGCCAAAGATCCCGGATTGAGCTTCCATCAGTTGGTAGCTAAGCATATTTTATCTGTTTTCAATCGTATTATCGTGGAAGGATGGATAAAATTTGTTAAGATGCAGCTTTCTTCCTTTTTTTTGTTCCCTTGTAAATTTTGTGTAAATTAGGGCTATGTACAATTTATGTTGGATAGAGCAAAATTACGAGGGATTTTGAGTGAAAGCATGCTCTTAATTGCTGAGCTAACTGGAAAGGCGTTTTACCAGTAAGAGGTTTGCAACTAGGGTAGTGCGACCAGGGTCTTACACATGCGTATTCGAACTCTAACAACACTTTCTACATGCGATCATTTCCATTTTATATTGTTTAAGTTCCTAAAAACACCCTCTTCTCCTTTACTAGAATATTTCATGTTCGTTTGTGTTGAGATCCAGTCGTTTAAGCGTTTAGGAAAACAAAAATCCATGAGCAGTGTCTGTGCTGCAACACCTCCACTACAATTACGCACTTATTTGGTGTTTAAGATATTTCCCAAGTAAGTCAGAAAAATCAAAGGATTGTTGGATTTAAGAAACATTAAGCTCACCATTATTCCTTCTGTTTCAGCCATAGACCCATGTTCACACTATACACAGCTAAATGACAGGCAACGAGCTGCAAGTGTTCCCAGAGGTAACACCCTGAAATGTGACCAGAGGGACCTTGTGACGCCAAAGTGGTACAGGTTTACTGGAGCAGCTGGCACTCAGATGCCTACTTCCTGTGTTCCAAAGCATTACTGCGGAACGCACGCACCTGGTTGGCTAAGCGGTTCGCACCCAGCAAGAGTCGGACAGATTGTCAACGGAAAAGTGTGTTTTCATTGGGGTGGAAGCTGTTGCAATTGGAATGCTAACATTCAGATAAAGAAATGCCACGGGTTTTACGTTTATAAACTGGAGAGAACGCCAGTTTGCTGGCTGCGCTATTGTGGAAATGCAGGATTTGGTAAGCTAAGCACCATCTCAATACTTCATTTTTCCCACTAAAACGCTCAATCTGAGCCACAAACGTACCTAAAATGTTTGGATTGCGCCCATTATACTCGTGCTTTATTTCATGAATTTAAATGTCTTTAACAGAGTATTAACTGTACTACAAAGGTATAGAAGTTAATGAAGAAAAAAACAATCTTAAGTCATCTCACCTGTCCTTAACTCGTCTGTCAGGTGTTTGAATTGTTTGAAGTTTTCAGTTTACATTTTCTCTTGACTATTTATTTAGGGTAAACGCAATAACAATACTTGAATTTTGAATGCTTAATGCTTTTACCTGACTGAAGTGTTCTAAAAAATGCTAAAATATTGAGCAACAGCCTAACGTTTAATTCGAAAAGCTCACGATATTTCTGGTATTTCTGGCTTCATAAATAGTTCAAACCTATGCTATACTTTTCATTAGGAACGCGATGTTTTCCTATTTCTGATGAAAAGAATTTCTTGAAGCAGTAAGGTTATTGCAGTAAATTATAATGTAAAAAAAAATTGAATTAAAAAAACCCCCATCAAAAAACAAGTAATGAAATGAAACCATATTTTTGTACATGAACTAGACGTATGTAAAGTCAACAACCCTTGCAAGAATGGAGCCACATGTATCTCGAGTAACGGTGGTTACACATGTAGGTGTAAGTCCGGCTACCAAGGAAGAAACTGTGAGCATGGTAAGATGAATATTGTTTTTATCTTGGGGTGGTCTTCAGGTCAGTGTTGTGAAAGCAATACTATAATACTAAATCCTAGCCAATCACAACAGGCGTTAATGGCGCAGTATCAGACCTCAAAAAAGGAAATGTGAATGGAATCAAGGCGGTAAAGCACTCTTCAGTTCGTTAGGATTGATTTTTGTTTTACTCCTATTGCTGGATGAAGAAATTGTAGCGACCTTCCTAACCAATCAGAGAGCCTAGTAAAGAAGACCCAAAGCTGAAAGTGTGGTCCTTAAGAACCAGCCCCAATGTTGGCGTTATTTAGACAGTTCGAAGAATGAAAGAAAAAGATATACGTCCTTGTTGGGTTGCGTTTAAAACAATGAAATAACTAAGAAATAAAATAAAAATAAAATAAAATGAAATAACATAAAATAGGAGAAGAAAGAAAGATTCTCTATGGCAATATTTGTACATCCATTCTCCATCCCTTCCGTCTTTCCTCCTTTCCTTCCTTCCTTCCTTCCTTCCTTCCTTCCTTCCTTCCTTCCTTCCTTCCTTCCTTCCTTCCTTCCTTCCTTCCTTCCTTCCTTCCTTCCTTCCTTCATCTATTCATTGGTTTGTGTACTTTAGATGTGAATGAATGTAACGCCAGACCATGCCGTAATGGAGGAACGTGTGAAAATCTACCCGGAAGTTATAGATGTAAATGCAGACAAGAATACCTTGGAAGGCAGTGCGAGATCGGTTAGTGTTTGCCGACCAGTCTAGTATAGAAAATGGGAATCACAGTTTCAAAGCAACACTAATATTGTTTTTAAAAGGTTTTGTATCCAGTTGTAAGGGCGACGAATAAAACCTTTTTATTATGAATTGATAATTATCAAATACTCTATGAACGGAAGCCAACCTTTTTATATGGCAAAAGCCAAAGAGACGCAGAAAATTTAATTATCGATATCACTCAAACAAAATGCCGACCACCGGCTAAATGAACGTAATGGGAATTGCCAATATTTAGGAATTGTTCACAAAACAAAAATCGCACGAAAAACTAGTCCTTTTCTACCGTGAAATTTTAGAACGCTTCAACATGTCCAAATGAAAGGAAGGGTTATTAAGGTAAAAGTTTTGAAATAAACTCTCATGAAGCATTCATTATCTTTTTTCAGTATTTGACCCGTGTGTGCATTACGTGCAGCTGAATGACAGAGAGAGAGCCGCAGGTGTCCACAGAGGCAACACTCTGAAATGTGATCAGAAGGACCTGGTGACACCCAAATGGTACAGGTTTACTGGAGCCGCTGGTACTCAGATGCCTACCTCCTGTGTTCCTCAGCATTACTGCGGAACTCACGCACCCGGCTGGGTGAGCGGTGCGCATCCAACAAGAGTAGGACAGATTGTGAATGCCAAAGTGTGTTTTCACTGGAGTAGAAGCTGTTGCAATTGGCATTCAAATATCCAAATAAAGAGGTGCAGTGGATTTTACGTTTACAAACTGGAGAGGACCCCTGTATGCTGGCTGAGATACTGCGGGAATGCAGGATTCAGTATGTATAGCGTGAATGAATAATTAAATTTAGGATTCAAATATTACCTATAACAGCAAATATTTTTTGGTGCAAAACTGGTCTTAATTGAATATTCGACAACTCACTTATGATTGTCATAATCGACTGGATCAAGTCTTGGCAGAACAACAACAACAACAACAACAACAACAACAACAACAAGAAAATAGACACAGAAATTGCTGATCAATGGGTACTTTGCATTCAGAACGCTTGCAAATTAGCACGTTTAAAAAATATACAATTTTATTTTAAATTGTTGCTTGTCGTAATAACTAAGGAAAAACTGAAATATTATGGTTTAACAGATTGCACGAAATGTGTTAGGTGCGACAAGATCGATGTTATTGAATATGCTCGATCTATTCCAAGCAATATTATTATGCATGAAAGACATGGAAAAAGACAGCGGTCACTTCAGAATTTATTTCAAAATTAATTTTCCAACTCAAAATAGATAAGTGAGCTTGGCGTGGCTACGTTCAGATACGTTACCCCCCCCCCCCCCCCCCACACACACACACTCTCTCAATAGCCACTGTGTTTTAAAATGGAAATGTTTGCTTAAATCCTTTTAAAAATATTCTAATTGGTGATGTCATGCATATTGAATTGTTTAATGAATATAGCATGTAAACAAAACCTAAATAGCGGAAACTTTGTCAGATAATGAATTGTCAGTAACATAAATTTTACCGAGTTTTCGGTGGATAATTTGCTGATAATTAAGTGTATGCCTTTAACCTCTTTCTACAGACCCCTGTAAAGTAAGCAAGCCTTGTCAAAATGGCGCCGCCTGTGTCACTATTAACAATAATGGTGACTACACCTGTGTTTGCAAAGCTGGCTACCAAGGCAAGAATTGTGAGCAAGGTATAATTCCTTCCAAAACAGTCTTGTTTCATGATTTCTGGAATGCTAATACTCTGTCTGCTAAGAACGTTTCTTCGCTTAAATATACAATCTTTATGTCAAGTAATGCTTACAATCCTACTTCCAGACGTGAATGAATGCCTTACCAGACCTTGCCGTAACGGTGGAACATGTCAAAATCTGCCAGGAAGTTACAGGTGCAAATGCAGACCTGGATCCTTGGGGAAACACTGTGAAATCGGTTAGTCGATAAGTCCAACAACTCATCCCCCTTGCATACACACAGGTACTGGCAGTCGTGACACCCTCCTCCCCACAATGCGACTCGCTTGAAAAAAGACGGCTATTTGTGGACCTGCTCTTATTGATTTGTTCTCATTCTTTTATAGCAAAGGTCCTTCTTGTACAATGTTACTTTAGGATATAAACTTTTTTCATTTTTCTTGTTCTCATAAGAGAGGTTAAAATATGTATTATTAGTAAAATGTCCCGTAAATGTTGAAATGATACAGTTCAAAGAATTAACAGTCGAAAACCAGATGATTGTAGTGTGTATTCAAATCTATCAGTCTTTGACGAATGTAAACATTACGAGACACTCAGTGACAGAGAACGAGCAGCAGGGGTCCACAGAGGCAACACCCTAAAATGTGACCAGAAGGACCTAGTGACAACCAAATGGTACAGGTTTAGTGGAGCCGCTGGTACTCAGATGCCAACGTCCTGTGTTCCGCAACATTACTGTGGAACTCATGCACCCGGCTGGGTGAGCGGTTCGCACCCAACAAGAGTTGGACAAACTGTCAATGCCAAAGTGTGTTTTCACTGGAGTAGGAGCTGCTGCAATTGGCACGCTAGCATCCAGATCAAGAAGTGCAGTGGCTTTTATGTTTACAAGCTTGGGAGGACTCCAGTGTGCTGGCTTCGTTATTGTGGAAATGCAGGATTCGGTAAGAGAGAACTAATTTATTAGCTGATATCTGGAAAATAATGAATTAAGCAAGAGCTTTAAAATTGAAAAGTTGCTTAGATTACGTCTTGTTCCATTTGAATTTTCACACAGATAACTTATAACAAAATCAATAATTCGCTACTTAATATAACGTATTCTTAAAGCAGAAACAACGAATCACAATGTTCTTTTCTGTCAATTGGTAATGACCCATGTGGAACAAGCAGATCTTGCCAAACAGACCCCACTTGTCCGAGCTTAATTCTGATAAGACGGAATCCATGTCACAATTGCATAATAGAAATAACGTCGATGAATATTTTGTCTTTCGTGATCCCAGTCTGCAAAACCCCAAATCCCGACAGTCCGTTGAAAATTGGAATCAATGCAATGGAGAGTAGTAGGATTTGCTTTAAATACTGATAAATGGTTTGTTTTCCTCTTAAATTCACGCACGCAGACCCATGTAAAGCAAGCAGGCCTTGTCAAAATGGTGCAACCTGTGTTAACAACAACGGCGACTATACCTGTACTTGCAAGCCCGGTTACCAAGGCAAGAATTGTGAGCAAGGTACAATGCGTTCCAAAACAGTCTTGTTTCAATATTTCTGAACCTTATTTAGTAATTGTGAAATACTCTAAAAAGGTTTCTTCTTTTAAATAGAAAATAATTATGCGAAGTATACGTAATTCTTACAATTCTACTTCCAGACGTAAATGAATGCCTTACCAGACCCTGCCGCAACAGTGGAACATGTCAAAATTTGCCAGGAAGTTACAGATGCAAATGCAGACCAGGGTTTCTTGGGAACCACTGCGAAATAGGTAGGTATAGGAATTTATTTTAAGAATGAAAATCCAATTGTTGCTTGTTAGAAATTGCTAACGTTTTATGCATGTCTGGCATCCTCCATCAAATCTGCACTCATCTTGTTTACGATAGATAGATTGTTTCGCGAGGGCAAAGGGTATGATTTTTGAGCCTTTTTGGTTTGAAATACGATATAGATTTAAACCATTTTGGTCTCAAAGTCTGAAAATGTGTATGGATTTTACAGAAACAGTTATGGATTCTAGAAACCACGACTGAAAACGGGTGTCAATAAGAGGCCTTTTCCGAAAAAGAGTACCGAAAATTTTATGTCAGAATAGGGTCATGGTTTGGAGAAACAGTCACCAGATAATTTGAGGAGCCGGCCCGTCATTGAAGCCACTGAGGAAGATTGGTGTTTTCTTGCTTTTCTTTCAGTTTTCGATGAGTGTAAGCACTACGAGACACTGAGTGACAGGCAGCGAGCTGCAGGTGTCCATAGAGGCAACACCCTGAAATGTGACCAGAAGGACCTGGCCACCCCTAAATGGTACAGGTTTACTGGAGCCGCTGGTACTCAGATGCCAACTTCCTGTGTTCCACAGCATTACTGTGGCACTCACGCACCCGGATGGCTGAGCGGTTCACATCCGACAAGAGTTGGACAAGTTGTCAACGGGAAAGTGTGTTTTCACTGGAGTAGAAGTTGTTGCAATTGGCAAGCTAACATCCAGATAAAGAAGTGCAATGGATTTTACGTTTACAAACTTGCAAGGACCCCTGTATGTTGGCTGAGATATTGTGGAAACGCAGGATTTGGTAAGGGAAAGAATATTTTATTGTTTTATGTCGAAAATGTTGATTAGGAAAATCAAATATACCATACCCATCTATGTATTTTCACACCAGAAAGAATGTACGCCACTCTCCCCCAGCCAAATATACCTTTTCTCAAGCTCTTGTCTTTAGCCATCCTTATCCAGGCTATTCCCACAATTCTGGTGATTCAAAGTCCTCCCCATTCTCTACTTTTTTTGTCAGAAATCTCAAGACTTTTGGTTAATTACTTGTTATGGGTTTTACAAGGAGAATATTCCTGTCCACACCTTTCTAATTCGTATCAGCAGTATGCAGATAATTCAAATAATAACGCAGATAGTGTCTCGTGAGAACTTCTAAAATAACTACATTGACGTAGTTTTCTTACCTCTACGCACAAAGACCCATGTAAAGCAAGCAGACCTTGCCAAAACGGCGCCACCTGTGTTAGCAACAATGGGGACTATACGTGCCAATGTAAGCCTGGTTACCAAGGCAAGAACTGTGAGCAAGGTGAGATTAAATTTTTGTGGGAAAATTTTGACCTGTTCCTGGTGTACATTTTTGTGGAAAAACTAAACAGAATGAAAAAGGTCCGAACACCTTGGACAGTTCTAAGCGTGCAGAATTTTGGAAATTCACTTATAGATGTTCTCGGCTGTAATAAAAAACATCCTAGTTTATGGCTGAAACGGCAAGGGTTTACGGATGAATAATAGTTTACGTTATGTGCAACGCAGGTAGACCACACTACTTTGATAGCGCAGAACCCTCAATATGGCGACACAAACAGAAAACAACAGGAAAAGGTGTACAAGGCATGGGTGGGAGGGAAAAATAACAGAGGAACGTTAACAAATGCCGATAAAAAATGATAACTGATGTTGTGCCTGTCGTTTATGTCTTGTACAGCTTTTAAACATAATTTATTTCAAAGAAAAGAAAAAATTCAAATAGCATATTTTAAACGTGATCTTCATTTATTTCCAGATATAAATGAATGTCTCTCGAGACCTTGCCGCAATGGAGGAACTTGTGAGAATCTGGCAGGAAGCTACAGATGTAAATGCAAACCAGGATTTCTGGGCAAACACTGCGAAACCGGTGAGATTTGAATTGATTGTTTTGTATCAACGTTTCGTCTTGTTTCGTTGCTTCTTAGTGTTATAATAAATATGTACCATCGACCTTACGCTAATTGACAAAATAAACGAAACGCGATCTGTTTCCGTTTGTGACTTTGACTTGTGCACGAAAAAAGAAACGTTGTATGGAATGTTAAGTTGTCTATATTATTTGGTCCACCGATGAACTACTTGTGCTAAACAGGAATATAAATGTATGTTATGTTTAGTGTGTTTCTGGTTGTTTTTTCAGTTTTCGATGAGTGTAAGCATTACGAAACACTGAGTGACCGACAGCGGGCTGCAGGTGTACACAGAGGAAACACTCTGAAATGTGACCAGAAGGACCTGGTGACACCCAAATGGTACAGGTTTACTGGAGCCGCTGGTACTCAAATGCCAACTTCCTGTGTTCCACAGCATTACTGTGGCACTCACGCACCCGGATGGCTGAGTGGCTCACATCCGACAAGAGTTGGACAAGTTGTCAACGGAAAAGTGTGTTTTCATTGGAGTAGAAGTTGTTGCAATTGGCAAGCTAACATCCAGATAAAGAAGTGCAATGGATTTTACGTTTACAAACTTGCAAGGACCCCTGTATGTTGGCTGAGATATTGTGGAGACGCAGGGTTTGGTAAGGGAAATATTGCTTAGTTATATCAAGAATACCGAGGACCGTGAACAACAAAGTTATAACGAGCGATCATTAATATTATGAAGGCAATTTCATAAACCCAAAAGAAAGAAATACATGCCTTCGACGTAGAATGAACGCACTCGTCATACAGATTGAAGTCGAGATTGTAGGGGACAATGAATGAATGGATCTTGCGACGCGTATCTGGCACACCCCGTACATTTTGCAGGGACGGATGACATCATCACCAATTTGACAGAGGAGAGAGAAGAGTCCTGGAATCGAGATTAATGAACGGTCGCCCTAATCCTTAATAAATACTTGTAGTATGTTATTCAAATCCGGTATTTTTACTTAGAAATAAAATCGAGAATTTTCTGAAAGCCTTTTGTAGTAGTTTTATTTACTAAGCGGCTAAAGAGCCATTCACATAGGTGACCAGTTCATTCATATTGGACTGTGTTGCCAGAACTCAATAACTCCTAACAACTTTCATGCGTTAAATAATAGTCTTTTCCCATGGTTCTTACCCACTTAACATTTATATTAATAACAGTTCAGCTACTTTTCAAGTAAAGCATTAGCTGTGAATTAGTACTGAATTCCCATATTAACTTAGTCTGTGTCTTGATAGAAACTTCTGAAAATTACACTGACTTGGTCTTCTTTCCTTCACATGCACAAAGATCCATGCAAAGCAAGCAGGCCTTGTCAAAATGGCGCCACCTGTGTTAGCAACAATGGGGACTATACCTGTCGGTGTAAGCCTGGTTACCAAGGGAAGAACTGCGAGCAAGGTAAAATTTGACTTTTGTGGGAACAAAGCAGAAAGTAAAATGTATGAACGCCTTGGTCAGATCTTGGCGTACAGACATTGAAACGTCTGTTATACTTGTTATTGGCTTCGATAATAGTTGTCTTAGTTCATGGCTCAGACGGCGAAGGTTTTTGAGCATATATATCTCACGATCATGTGCAATGCAGCTAGACCAAATTTCTGAAATTTGGTGAAGGTAAGGAGACTGAAGCAGAAAACAACATGAAAAAGTGGCACTAGGTAGACGCAAAGTAACAGTAAACCTCTGCCATATAATCATGAGCCAAACTTAAAGTGGTCGCTGTCAGGAAGGAAAGAATGCATACTTCACCTTACTTGATTTTCGTTTTCTCCCAGATATAAATGAGTGTCTCGCCAGACCTTGTCGTAATGGAGGAACTTGTGAAAATCTGTCAGGAAGCTACAGATGTAAATGCAGACCAGGATTTCTGGGAAAACAATGCGAAATCGGTACGGTTTGTTTGTTTTTGTCAACCTTACAATCTATTTTGGTTGGTTGTTAGTGTTATGATATCTTTTGTTGGCCTTACGTTAATAAATATGAGAATGATCTTTCGCGAGTACGTTCATAGAAACTCGCATACTTGCATAGAAAAAGAAAACTTGAACGGAATGTTGAGTAGTAGAAACGTGTAGTTGAAACAATGAAGTTAAGAGGACTATGTAGAAGCTAAGCCAAAATAGAAATGGAGGTTTTTGTTTAGTATGTTTCTTACCACTTGCTTCATGTTTTTTAGTTTTTGATGAATGCAAGCATTACGAATCACTTAGTGACCGCCAGCGAGCTGCAAGCGTGCACAGAGGTAACACCCTGAAATGTGATCAGAAGGACCTGGTGACACCCAAATGGTACAGGTTTACTGGAGCTGCTGGTTCTCAGATGCCAACTTCCTGTGTTCCACAGCATTACTGTGGAACGCACGCGCCTGGATGGCTGAGTGGATCACATCCAACAAGGGTCGGACAGATTGTCAATGCCAAAGTGTGTTTCCACTGGAGTAGAAGCTGCTGTAATTGGCACGCTAGCATTCAGATAAAAAGGTGCAATGGATTTTACGTTTACAAACTGGCAAGGACTCCGGTGTGTTGGCTGAGATATTGTGGGAATGCAGGATTTGGTGAGTAAGAATTAGAAACTCCCGGTAGTTGTCTCCAAAAAACTGAACTAGTTGACAATGTAAGGTATGAACGTACAAAGAGCAAATACAAAGAGCACATATCAAGCGTGTGTGACATTGTTGCTATATACTATTGGTTTGATAATATCAATAATAAGTGAGTCCCAAGACACATTAAAAATAATTTGGATGAAAAAGAATTGAAGCGATCGTCACTTAACGGATGACAGGGTGAATATGCTGTGGTTCAATTTTATCCTTGGTTTAAATTTTATTTCCCTTTGTTTTGGGGTATGGTAATGTATGATAATGAGATTAAAACAATGGGATATAAAAATTAAACCAAGAATAAAACGTAACCACAACAAATACAATACAAAGACTTCTATTGCTGTACAGATTTCATTGCCCACATCTAAAACAGGCATGATCTAGTAAGTAAAACTGAAGACATTTTGAGGGCGCGCAAGAAACCCTAGTAACTAAAACTATAAAGAAATAAACGGGCAAACTGGCAAACGAAGAACGAATGAACGAATGAATGAATGAATGAATGAATGAATGAATGAATGAATGAATGAATGGGTGGATAGATACTAGTTATGCAAGGCGTTCGAGTGGTATACCGTGAAATATCTATTACTATACACACGAGCTTTTAGAGCGAGTGTGTTCAGAAAGAAAAATCAAGTCACGAGTGGGATTTTCACGGTATACCACATTAAAGCTTTGCATAACTAATTTATCCCGTGCCACTCATTGAATTAACACAAAACGTCGCTCTTTAATGTTTTAACAGCAAAAACAATCAGTGAAAAAATATTCAATAGATAGGTAACGTTTCTTGAAAGTACACAATTTTCATAAAAAATTAAAATATAAATAGGTACTGCTCATTAAACGTATAAAAGCCTTTGTAGGCGCGAGGAACGCCGGGGTTTTTCGTAGAATACTACCCGTTGCATACCTCAGGATATGCAATGGTTTTCTAGCTTTCTGATTGGCTGTATTCTCAATATCATGGGATAAATGGGAAAATGGATGGATGGATGAAATATTAATAATGAAATAACTTTAAAAAAGTGCATTGTCTTAATGGTTTCAAGCCGGTAGGGTTCACTGAAAAAGCAATCAGACTTTTTTTTTTTTTGGAACACGGTCATTTCTTTCGCAAATAGCTGTAATTTACAGCAAACAATCTTAACACTAACCCTAAAGCAACACTATTACGTAAGTAGGTAGGTAGGTTGGTAGGTTGCCTTTATTTATACACGATGTGTATGAAAGCTGAAAGCTTGTAGGGTCGTGACAAACTGTAAGACATTGTTGCTTGTATTGCTCGGCATTATTTAACATATCAATACGGCCTATTTCTGTTCGAGGTGGCGGGAATCTGTCGCAATAATTTTCACTTAACAGGCTAATTAGTTATATCAGGATTTTGAGTGAGATAATACTTAAGTAAAATTATTGCTATTATCTGTTAACCAACAAGACCCATGTAAAGCAAGCAAACCTTGTCAAAATGGCGCCACCTGCGTTAACAACAATGGGGATTACATCTGTCGTTGTAAGCCTGGTTACCAAGGAAAGAACTGCGAACAAGGTAGGGTTCTTTAGGAAACATATGCATTTTGTAATCATGCAAAGCCACATATTAAAGTTGCGTAAATAATCAATCTTCTTTTTTATGTTTACCGTCTACTATTTCTTGTCAGGGGCGCTCTACATTGAACCAAAATTTTCGCTTGGAAATTTCGGAAACATTCCACATCAACTGGAAAGGGTTTTTTCCATTCGTTCCAAACTTGCAATCTCATTGGTAGAAAAAAAACTTACGTGATGACGCAATGATGGTCCAAGAAGACAACAAAATGGAAATTTTGTGCAAATGGAACTGTAAATTCCGTTCCAAAGGGTTATAACAGAAAACGTGGAGTACTTCCAAAGTCGACCTTTTGCGCGTACCATTTGCATTTCAAATGGTTAAAGGGGAAGTATCATGGGGTTTTTGATATCTTTTGTTTAAAATGATGAAATAAAACCTTCAAGCAGCTGCTAAATAATCCTAGAATGCCGAGAGGAAAGAAATCAACTCAATTCTTGAAAGGGACAACTCGTGATCTGTTCTAGCGCATTTTGGAAACAAAAATTGCGAGAACTTGAAAATCATTAGCCTAATATTTTTCAAGTTTCAATCCATACCGGGCTACTCTGTCTCTGGCCAGAGGCACTAATCGACAGTTTTATTGCACTGGGGTGATAATTTATAACAAACATGACAATTAATTCGTTGTTTCTGTTGACAGAAAAACATTTTTGGGTTTTGAAATGACAGCAAATTTGCGTGATACTTCCCCTTTAAACCGGACACTTTGGCTAAATGGAAAGCGCCCCAAGGGGATCAATCCTCAAAAATAAACAGGTTGAGCTTCTATTTTATTGAAAAGCAAACACTGTTTGCATGCTTTTCAACTTTCTTTATAACATTCTTGGTTGTCTTTTCTCTATTCACCTGTCTGACCTTTTATTTACAGTATATCTTGAAAATCAAAACTCCTTGTCATCCAATGGCTATCAGCACTTTTTCGCTAAATCACATTCATCACAATAATTGCTTTTGTTTTCAGATATCGATGAATGCCGTACAAGACCTTGCTTTAACGGTGGAACGTGTGAAAATCTGTCAGGAAGTTACAGATGCAAGTGCAAAACAGGATTTCTTGGAAAACATTGCGAAACAGGTAGTTTTTCCACGTCAACCTTATTTGCACCGTTTGACTTTGACAAACTATTAAGGTTTGCTTGGCTCAGATGTATTAATACCTGTAATCCTTTTCTTTTTATTTAGTCTTTGATGAATGCAAGCATTACGAATCACTTAGTGACCGCCAGCGGGCTGCAGGCGTCCACAGAGGAAACACCCTGAAATGTGACCAGAGGGATCTCGTGACCCCCAAATGGTACAGGTTTAGTGGAGCCGCTGGTACTCAGATGCCAACTTCCTGCGTTCCTCAACATTACTGTGGGACTCACGCACCCGGATGGCTGAGTGGGTCACATCCAACAAGAGTCGGTCAGATTGTCAACGCCAAAGTGTGTTTCCACTGGAGTAGGAGCTGTTGCAATTGGCACGCTAATATTCAGATCAAAAAGTGCAATGGTTTCTTTGTGTATGAACTTGAAAGGACTCCTGTGTGCTGGCTACGGTACTGTGGAAATGCTGGATTTGGTGAGTTAAGGATTTACAGATGCTGTTTTAGCTCAAAATACTAATAACTTTAAAATGATAATTTCTTTCAAAGGTTAAGTTAATGTAATTTTTTTCGCGTTTGCCCTTAATGTTACATTTATTTCTCTTTTGGCAATAGAATAAATGCATTACACTGTATTTCTTAAAATATATTGCAGTTTGGAATAAATGAACTACTTATAATGAGGTGTCTTTTTCTTCCTTGTAATAGACCCATGCAAAGCAAGCAAACCTTGTCAAAATGGAGCCACCTGTGTTAGCAACAATGGTGATTACACCTGTCTTTGCAAGCCTGGGTACCAAGGAAGAAATTGCGAACAAGGTGAGATATCTTGCAATGCTCTTTATATAATGTGGCACGAATACCTAAAAAAGTCTTACAGATTCTATGGTAAAGAATTTCATATGAGCTAAGTTTGGATATCTATAGTAGCATACGGTCAGAGAGAAACACAGTGTTACGTTGAAATATTATTTCTCCGTGAAGTAACCTTAACGGGTTTTATCACTACTTAAGCTATGAGCATGATTCATTTCTCCGTTTCATCGAACAAAAGAGGTTCTATGTCTTTTGATTTCGAATATGTTGTCGCGTAAAAAGATAATTTACCCTAATATTCATACGGTTCGACAATATAGTTGTCATGAGAAATTCAAACGAGAACTGGACCATAGAAGATTTTTGAAGCAAGTCTGTTCATCTTCCTCTCATTTTTCTTCGAATTATTTTCAGATATCGATGAATGTCGCACGAGACCTTGCCTTAATGGTGGAACGTGTGAGAATTTGTCAGGAAGCTACAGATGTAGATGCAGACCAGGATTCCTGGGCAAGCACTGCGAGACAGGTATCAAAGCCAAAGTTCTTTTATATTTTGACACCACGTCGGGGGGGACAGTACTGCTGAGTGTCCGTTTAATGGACAAATGCTCGTAGAATTTAGAGCAGGATTTAAATTATTTAGTCCCTCACCAGGGAAAAAAAAGAAATGCTTTTAGTAAGAATTAGTGTCCGTTAAAAAAAAAAAAAGAATTAGTGTCCATACGTCGGTTCCACGTACTGTCTCTCGATCTATCGCTTATAGTAATTGGTTGATTAGTTTGCGACTCATCTTCTTACTTTCAGTCTTTGATGAGTGTAAACATTTTGAGACACTGGATGACAGGCAACGAGCAGCGAGCGTCCACAGAGGCAACACCCTGAAGTGTGACCAGCGGGACTTAGTGACCCCCAAATGGTACAGGTTTTCTGGAGCCGCTGGTACACAGATGCCAACTTCCTGTGTTCCGCAACATTACTGTGGAACTCACGCACCTGGTTGGCTGAGTGGGTCACATCCAACAAGGGTTGGACAAATTGTCAACGCCAAAGTGTGTTTCCACTGGAGTAGGAGCTGTTGCAATTGGCACGCTAGCATTCAGATAAAGAGGTGCAACGGTTTCTTTGTGTATAAACTTGAAAGGACACCTGTATGCTGGCTACGGTACTGTGGAAATGCTGGATTTGGTAGGTTCAACATAAATAGAGATGCGCATTGGCTTATAAAGTGGGGCGGGCCTTATTGTTACCTCATCGTTTGTCAGTTATAAGTTTAATTAAGTTTTGTCAAGTTTTTGGCCATGAACAATGGCCAAATTTTTGTCCCAAAGCAAGGTGAGTTTGTGTTCTGTTTTTAAGGTTTTTCTGAAGCGCTCTAGCTAACAAGCTTGGCTGTTGACAATCAAAATCGATCTAATTTTATGTTGCTCACACTCGCAGAGAGGAGACAGAAATAAATAAATCACTTTGTTTAAGGACGGTGCTTTCTATTGTTACTGCACATACGTTCTCCGCATCTCGAGATACTCGGGTTTCCTATGGGTGGTGCCTACTAGCACAGGAATATTTTTGCGCGGTTTAAGAAAATTGGGGGTAACCATGCATTTTTCAGAGATAATTAAGCTTCAATTTAGGAAAAAATCCCCTACATTGCTTTATATTTTGGCGCTTTTTCGAGATATTATTGCCTTGTCATCTCTGAAAAATGCATGGTTACCCCCAATTTTCTTTTTGGATTCCAATAGCCCTTGCTAAGATCTGCTTTTCCCGCATAGTCATAAATCGCACAAAAATGCTTCGGTATTAGTAGGCACCGTCCTTAAGTGTCAATGCATTTAGCGAAGAGCACTAACGGGGGACACTTTCCAGATCGAATTGGAATTTGGAAGTGATGGTTTTTGAGGAGACGGGAAAACTGGAGTACCCGGAGAAAAACCTCTTGGAGCAAGGACGAGAACCAACAACAAACTCAACTCACATATGTCGCCGAGTCCTGGAATCAAACCCGGCTCACACTGGTGGGAGGCGAGTGTTCTCACCACTGTGCCATTCCCGCTCCCCCACTGCTACGTGTTGGGTGTGTTACGGCATGTAAATTTATTCTTCAAGTTACCAATGTTGTTGCTATGTTTCAATTACACTGAAGCCTAAATCTTGCGACTGGTATGAGTCCGAAATAATCATATGACGTTCGACACAGCGCACCAGTCAAATTCTCTAACCACTGAGTTACCGAAAGGCTTTTGGCGTCTTAAATAACACCACTTCCACTTGTATCTTTACTACATTTCACATCATCAGCGCTGTATTCTTATCTTAATACTTTACATGCATTTACTAGATCTTAGCGGTATGCGTAACATAAGTCGTGTGTCTATGATTGTTAACAGTAAATTATAGGTGCTTTGAAGGCACTGACCTATTGTTTTTTCTACTTTTTTTCTACTATTTCCTTTTGACTTTGATAGACGAGTGCAAGATGAGCAAACCTTGCAAGAATGGTGCAACTTGTGTTTCACAGCAGGGCGGTTATTCTTGCTTATGTGCGCGAGGCTTCCAAGGAAAGAACTGCGATCAAGGTATGAGAGAAAATTGGATCCTGCATATTGGACATTTTGATCATCCGTGCGCTGAAAATGTAATTAGAGGTAATTAAGCGCAAAGTGAACAATTCTTGTAAATAATTAAATCTCCTACTACTGTCTACCACCCCAACGTACCGGTAACACTTCGAGGCTGCATGTAATTTAAGTAATCCGAAGTGATAAGCTAGATATCAAACATTTTTGTTGGGTATCCCTCCTAGTAACCGGGCGTCTCTCTTTAGTCGAACGCGGATGCAAGGAGTTGTAGAAAAGACCCGCCACCCTTTTACCTACTTTTCCTAAGACGTGCAAAGTTGTTTGAGGACGACGCAGTCGAGGTTCTAAGACAGAATTAAAATCGTTTGTTTTTCCTTTTTTTTCAATCTTTCTCTCGGAAGCTCTTTTATATTAATGAGTCCAGTTTTGCTACTGTTATTGCATTGCAAACAATTCTAATCCATCCTTTTTCTAGATGTTAACGAGTGCATTACGCGTCCTTGTCTCAATGGCGGCACTTGTGTGAATCAGCATGGAAGCTACAGCTGCAAGTGTAAACCAGGATTCACTGGAAAACACTGCGAAACAGGTAAGAAGGTACATGCTTAAACGGGAAAGTCTCTATTACAAACAATATGCAGAAAAACTTTGGAAATGGATTACCCAAAATGCCACGATTCAAAGTCATCACTTGGAACAGGAAATTGAGTGCGAGATTATTATTATCATTATTGTTATTACTATTATTATTATTTTTATTATTATTATTATTATTATTATTATTATTATTATTGTCTTTCTTACTTCATTATATGCATACTGAAATGTACCTACTTAGAACCGGAGACTCCAATTTCATTGGTTAACTGTGCAAATTAATTAAATGGTTCATATCGTTTTTTTCAAGTGTGCCGGAAATGATTAGTCAATTATTGCGCCTGAAGGCACTCCTTTCACCCTCTTTTTGGAGTAGTAGCCTGCTCGGTTCCAAGGGAGTATTAGATATATAGTTATGCTCTCAAAAAAGTCTGGATGAAAGATTATCGTACAATTATCTAACAATTATCGTAACCACTATCACTGAAAATAAATTTGAGTAACCTAAAGTTAAAGCTTTAAAATGGCTTTAGACTTTTGGCATTGTTTCTTCGTTACATTTATTTTTTCCATGCCCCTATAGATATTCTGTTATGCTCTCAAGTTTTGTATACTTTTATTATCTTTATATTTGCACTTGCCATTCCCACTTTTGAATTGATAATGATGTGAAGTAACGTCGAATTTCCGTAATTATCTTTTAAGTTTTAAGGTTTTTCTCATGAATTTCAAAAACATTTTAGCGTTGAATTGTGCCGTGAAATGCCATTCAAACTGCCTCTTCTTATACGTTAGTTTTGAGAAAAAAAGGCCAGGCGATATAATGTGAGCGTCGTCTTAGTGAAAATGCCGTTTTATTTGTAGCACTTGACGAATGCGTGGCTCACAAATTACTTGATGAAAAAGACCGTGCAGCAGGATACTCGGGTGGCGCTGCTAAGTGCGACCAAAGTGCACTGATGACTCCTGCTTGGTACCGGTTTTCGGGAGCTGCCGGGGACAAGATGGCGGACTCGTGTGTTAAGAAGGCACACTGTGGAACGCATGCGCCTGGCTGGTTAAACGGTGCCCATCCCGTAAATGTAGGAGAGACCGTTGAAAGGCAAGTTTGCTTCCACTGGGGTTCCAGTTGCTGTAAATGGTCCGTGAAAATAAAGGTGAAAAAATGCAGCAGTTTCTTCGTTTACGAACTCCAAAGGACACCAACTTGCCATCTGCGTTATTGTGGAAATGCTGGCTTGGGTAAGCGAATAATTAACTTTATTTTCAGAGAAATTAAGAATAATACAATGTATTGATTATTTGAAGGTCATTAACTTACCAGAAAAGAATTCCAGTTTAAAAAAGCACGAATTTTGTTCTTCTTCAATTTTTGCTTGGCTTATGATATATCTTTGGATATCTTTATTAGGTATATCCTATATAGTGTACATGTATTATCATGGCTAATATCTCTGAGATACAGAGAATGTCTTGAAAACTGCAAGCTGGACAAGCAAGTCTATCCACAAATTCTTTTGGTCTTACCCGTGGTTACGAAAATGGAGAAATTGTTAATGTCATTATGAATGTTAACGAAAGGTCAACATATTTCGAGTTTCGCACCTTTCAGGGAGAGTACAGATGACATGACTGGAATCAACTGAAAAATGATTGACGTTTAAAATTTTAACTAAGAAAACAAAACTAAATCAAACAAAGTAAAATAATAATGATAATAATAATAATAATAATAATAATAATAATAATAATAATAATAATAATAATAATAATAATAATAATAAAAAAGACATGAAGCTGTATGACCGCCCAACTGATCTTAAACGATCGTTTTCCTTCGCGATTAAGGAGACGTTTTCAAAAGCAAAGTACGGCTTACTTCCGCCTTTAGGGAGATGACGTTGAGTACACAGGACATGATTATTTATTTGATTTTTACTGTTTCCTTTCTCGCAAGCCGTCAATGAATGTGCCACTCTGAAGCCTTGTAAGAATGGTGCAACCTGTTTTGATTTGGCGATTGGATATCGCTGCCAGTGTGCATCAGGATTTCAAGGAAAGAACTGCGATCAAGGTAATGTGTCTAGGAAAGACTATTGAAATCCAGAAAGAGAACTGTTGGTACCCATGCATTTTCAGAGCTCATTAAGCGATAATAAGTTGAGAAAATTGGAACTTTCAAGCACATAACAGTGTATGACATTTCAAATTGAAGCTTAATTATTGACTTCTTTTCCCACATAGTCACAAACCGTGCACAAATACCTTTGAAATAGGAGGGATCGTCCTTACATAAGGATAAGAGTTTTTCTGGAACATTCCGAGATGGGTAGAACGTATACACACTGGGCAAAAAGAGGCACCGTCCTTAATCAAGCGAAACTGTGACTTCTCACTCCAGAGATTCCGAAAGACTGAGCGCTATTCATAATTGTCTCTCCTAGAATTTCTCAAATCGTCTTTGTTTAAAACGTAAGCTATTACTTCTATAGTTCATCTTCATTGTAAACCACTGGCAAAATATAAAGTTTAAACCTTCTACGTTCGTTTTTCCAGATATAAACGAATGTGTAACAAACAACCCATGCAAAAATGGAGCCACCTGTGAAAACGCCATTGGTGATTACACGTGTCGCTGCGTCATTGGATTCAAAGGAAAGAATTGTGATCAAGGTAAAAACTTAAAGAAAGAAAGCTGTTTATCATCACAAAAAGTACTATTGCGTTATAAGTATCGTTCCTTTTGCAATTGATATACGATTTCTAAAAGGAGGAGCAAAGGGGATTGAGAGATTTCACGTATACAATTACAAGAAATAGCGAATCTTAACATTGTAGAGAAATATACCCGATTTTCGACTAATTCTGATTTCAGAATATCTATGCGGAAGACGTGATTATAAAACCAACCTTTATATTATCTCGAACCATATAAATCATATGGTATATAAATTCATTTCACGGTTCACAACTTTTTTCAGACTATCTTAACGAGACAGAGCATATATTTCTCGCTTGTTTATAAACGATGTCTTTATATTTGTTTTTGACAATTCACTTCTACAGCTTATCCATTTCACCTATACTTTTAGATGTCAACGAATGTATAAACAGTCCTTGTCAAAATGGTGGGAAATGTGTCAATTTCAACGGAAGCTACCGCTGTGACTGTGCTCAAGGCTTTACAGGAAAACACTGCGACCAAGGTTTGTTGGGTATCACTGCATTACGGCGTTGTAATGGGGACTGATTCGCTGCAGCGACGTTAACCGTGATAAAAACGCTTGCCGGCGAGTATGTGACCCTTACTTCACGTATTTCATATATGAGTTTTTGTCCCGCTTAACGAATGGTGATTAATTACTGGGATCACATTCAAACTTCAATTAAGAAATTGTCAGGCTGCTGCTTTCAACTCCCTTTCTTTTTATTTCACTCCTATACCATAATAATGTTCCAGTGCATCTACTACAATTAATTACATATAGAACCTTAACTTTTCAAAAATTTGTTTTGCTATACTTGTCAAACTGGGGTAAGCAGTGTTAAAATTAAGATCCTTAATTCTGGGTGAGGATGCTTATTCATCGGAATGTATGGTGGGGAGTGAGGTGGGGGGATTCCGCCCACTCCATAATTCCTAGAGTTTTAAAGTTGTGGTGATGGGATTGGTAGCGCGTCCACAGTAATTACCCCTCGAGGGCGTCAACGAGAGTAATGACGTCGTACGACCTAGAAATTACGTTGTGATTTCTAAACGGCGGGCACTTTGGATCCGCC
Source organism: Pavona decussata (assembly GCF_977016875.1). Lineage (NCBI taxonomy): Eukaryota > Metazoa > Cnidaria > Anthozoa > Scleractinia > Agariciidae > Pavona > Pavona decussata. The sequence continues at coordinate 1,607,887 of NW_028145619.1, forward strand.
ATCTGTGATTTCTGTATTTTCCAAACCACAAAAATTAAAAAAAAAAAATATCTCCAGAAAAACAAACGGCATGATCTAAAAACATAAGAGTTACTGTAATAAAGTTAATTTATGCTCATTAAAAACAGGAATACTGCGATGTGTATATAGTAATGCGATGTTGTTAAAGCATCTATTTCTTTATTTATAAATTTTTTTATTCGTTTAGTTATTCTTTGCTCATTTTCAGATGTCAATGAATGTCAAAATAGCCCTTGTCAAAACGGGGGAACCTGTGTCAACAAACCAGGCAGCTATGAATGCAAATGTGTCAGCGGGTACAACGGAAAGCACTGTGAAAGTGGTAAGAAGTTACACCAGAGTCTGTACATTTTACTCTTAATTTGTGATAAAATTTTAAAGTTATAGCTAAAAAAATTTCCAGCAATGTGGCTAAGTAGTTGTTCTTTCCTTTTGATAATTATTCTCTGGTACATCTAATACGATGAACTATTTCTCCCTATAATTCACTTTCACTTGTCAAAACTGTCCTTGAACAACAGTGGGAGCTGCGCTAAACTGGGCTTTTATTCGTCTTCTGGGGCCAGGGGCCAGACTATTAAAGCTATGAAAATGACGCTTAGAGTATGAAAAAGTACGTCAAAAGGTTTCCCCAACGAAGTGAGGATGTCACATTACGTGATAGTTGCGTCATGATTGCGCCATCCTGGATTTCTGGTTTTCCTCAAAACCTCAGGAAAGCGCCAAAGCTGAACAAAAAGTAATCAAAACCACTAAAAAAAAATTAATATGAGCTAAAGACATAAATAGTACTGTAAGAATATGTAAGAAAGGGACCGAACGCATCAAATTGTTCCCAGATAAATTTCTGAAAGAGTCTACAAGTTTCATGGCGTTCCATGGGCTCCTGTAAAAACGTAATTTGGGTTCATAGTCACCGCGGGCAGAATCAGGAAAGAGGAACACTTCGATTTCTGAAAAAAAAGTCAAAATGTGGTTGCCATGATAACATCAAATTTAGTGAACACTGGCCTACCACACCAAATTGTTTCACATACATTTTTTGGGAAAGTCAAGAAGTTTGGAGACGTTTGCTCGAATATTAAAAAAAGGTGTAAACTTTCGAAGTCGGCACAGGCAGAATCCCCGCCCCCGTGTCTGGATAGGGTTAACGGAATTTATAGAATGCGACTGCGCTCAATGGTTTGCATGAAAACACTGTCAGCAAGACAAGATAGCAATGGGAAACTCAACATTTGTATCTCTGAGAAAACAGAGATGCAGTTGCGATGTATTGTTGTATGGCACCATTTACTCAAAATGAATTGCTATTATGAGAGTCATCATCTTATAGCTTCTTGGCACACTGTCTTATATTTGATTGTGTAGATGTGAACGAATGTTCCATAAACAACCCATGTACGAATGGTGCCACGTGTGTCAACAATGTTGGTGGATATCAGTGTCTTTGTGCTCCGGGGTACACTGGGCAACACTGTGATCAAGGTACATGTACTTGTGATCCAGGGCTACATTTAGCAATCTTTAAACTGGATAACTAAATTCCAAGCTTTCTGTTTTGAAACATAATTATTCTAAAACGAACTGTAACCACCCAGTTAGGTCAGATGGTAAGTACATAGGCTCAGTCGCCACCAGTCGTTTCTCTATCAGCTCTCGCGATCACTTGTCACATAAAGATCCTGACAAGAAGGGGACTAGGGACATGCTAGGCGTTTGAGTGCTGAGAGCTTGCGACCCGCGTCATTTGATGGTGATGTATATCGGAAGGTGATGTACGTTGGGCTTGTCTTACACAACTCGCCATATAAAATTAGTGAGGGACGTTACAGTGCACAGTCTCCTACCGTGATGAAAAGCTTTCAAAGTGAAACAGAAGATCAATTGACAATTTTAGTTGGCTAACCGTCCAGTTTCTGGTCCAGTTACGTTTCCTGCAAGGTCCAAATTGACTGCTCACTACGAAACTTGACCAACCAAAATTAGTAAGAGACTGTTCATGCTTTGGTTTTCATTCGCACTATTACTGTTCAAAAAAAGTGGGTGTAAAGTCCCTCTTGTTGTGGTTTGGCCTGTTTGCAGTTATTCATCAGTCGAGTGGGTTGAGTGAGGTCATGGTCTTGTAACAGCTGCCAATTGGCCGTCATCTTTTCATGCTGACTTCCGCTCTCACACTGCAAATTGTAATGCAATTGTCATTCAATGCCCTTAGAACCACAGATGGATGAGAAAACATATTTGTTTACTAGCTTTTTCCTGTTCTTCCGCCATCGCTAGATGTTGACGAATGCTTCATAGTTAAACCCTGCCAAAACGGAGCAACCTGTGTTAACAAAACAGGCAGTTATGAGTGCAATTGCGTCAGCGGATACCATGGAAAACACTGCGAAAACGGTGCTGAGAAAGACTGGTGTTTTGCAGATAAAATATATTTGACAATTATTCACCGACACTGAAATTAATAATTGTTTTGCTACATATATGCCAAAGCATTGGATATCCAACCCAATTAGTAACTTTATATCTGACAAATTGGCGAAAAAATCGGGAACGAAATCCAGGACAGTAGCAAGAGGTGATTAGAAAATGCTATCGGAGTTCAAATAGCCAATCAGTCAGCGAGCGAAAAGCACTATCCACTATCTTTGGATGCAAACAATATACATAGCTAGGCTAGCCTAATGGTGAATACCGTATTATTAAAAACTGGAACAATGTATAATGCAATTCCAGAGATTTGATTCGATAAACGGCCATGGTATATGGGTTAAATATACGCAAATGCGGAAGTAAAACATCCGATAACGGTAATCCTTTTAAACTCTAATCCGAAAGAGTGCAATACAACTTTACTCCTTAATGAAACACCTCGCTCCTAAGCAGTTTGTTCTCATCGCGGATCATAAAAATATCTATCTCGCCTCGTAAAAACCCTCTGAAATCTGGCATTATTGACGACGAAATCTAGGAAAGAAAGATAAAAACATACAAAGAAAACAAGGCAATAAAGGATCAAAGAATTTCCATCAAGTGCACAAGTAGACATGAAATTTGTCGAGTACATTTTCCCGGAATTGTTGCAATTGGTTTATGTAGCTCCTCATAAGGCATTTATTCCGTGCGATTGAATGCTGTGACAGCATATATTGATTAATTGATTGATTGTATATTTTCAGATGTCGATGAATGTCAAAACAGTCCTTGTCAAAACGGAGGAACCTGTGTCAACAAGCCAGGCAGTTACGAATGCAAATGTGTCAGCGGCTACAACGGAAAGCAATGTGAAAGCGGTAAGAAATTAAGCTAGTACCGGTAAATGTGTTATTTATCCAGTCGCCACAAAATTTTTGTACCAGAGTTTAATCGAAACGTTCACGAAACTGGAAATGGCCTCTTCGGGTGCATACATACATTTCCTTATTTCACCTCGTCACAACTTTTTTTCTTTCACTAGACGTGGACGAATGTAACAACAATCCTTGTAAAAACGGTGGAAGCTGCGTTAATCTGAAAGGAAGTTACAGATGTGACTGCACTCAAGAATTTACTGGCAAACACTGCGAGCAAGGTAGGCTATATACTGTAGATACCAATGGCGACCTCAACTGAGCCGCCGGCGACTCTGAACGCATGAATTTTATGTTCATAGCGCAGTGCTGAGAGAACTTGTCTCCCACTATTGTGGCCCTGGTAAGATTCCCGAGTTGACGCGTTATGCGGGTTGAGTTTGTTGAGTGTCGGGCTCTTCGGTTTTCGTTCCATCACGAAAACCAACGTTTCCAAATTACAATTTGACAAGTAACAGTACTCCCGATTACTGAAAGTACTCTTGTCAGGCTATAAGATGCGATACAGTATAATAAGCTCATTATATATGCTGAGCTCTATGTTTCCGTTTTCAGATGTTAATGAGTGTTTAGTCAACTCCCCATGTAAAAATGGTGCGACGTGTGTCAACAATGTTGGTGGATATCAGTGTCTTTGTGCTCCGGGGTACACTGGACAACACTGTGATCAAGGTATACGTTTATATTAGTAGTAGGGCATTTACTGAGAGTTTTTTTTCCTTTAACTATTAAGGAGCATAGCCCCAATTTTACATGCGTCGATAAAAAATATCTTGTGATGGTCTCACCTTAAACGTTTTATCTGCAAACTGAGAAGGAAGAACTTGACTTACTTTACCATTTCCGTGACCCCAGGGGAAAAAAAGGGCCGAGAAGGAAGAAACGCTCTGTAAAACACGTGAACCGATCATCTTGAAATTACTCTACAACAGTTTTCCTTACAAACAGTCTCCAGAGTCTCCAACGGAAGAAATTTGTTATATATCTTTATTTATAAATCTCCACACCACCCTTATACCTGATACTTGTAAAGTTAATATCAGCCCCATCAAATGATATTTATATACAGTAAGAATTCAAAAGCGCTCTCCCTGTTTCACTTACAATGAAAATTTTCCAGGGAATTGTTACCTTGGAGGCAGGTTTCTGGAAGTAAAGCAAAGCGCTTCTTCAGACAACCCATTTTCATACCGCGCGTCATGCTAAATGTATTCCTTACAGATTTAGATTTAATTTCTAACATCCTATCACCGTTCTACCATCTTTAGATGTTGACGAATGCTTCATAGTTAAACCCTGTCAGAACGGAGCAACCTGTGTCAACAAACCAGGCAGCTATGAGTGCAAATGTGTCAGTGGTTATGATGGACAACATTGCGAAAATGGTAAGAAACGTGTAATTTTTACAAGGGCATTTTCATTCCGTTCATTGTAAGTAAAATCCTAATATTATACATTTTTTTCTCGATTTTAAATAATCCCCACCCTGCGTCCTGGCAGACCTTTGCTACGCCGTCTGAAACTAAGAACACACATAAAAGCCTATAATCACGTTTTGGTTTTGACTTAACGTCCATAGATATCGACGAATGTCAAAACAGTCCATGTTTGAACGGAGCAACCTGCGCCAACAAACCAGGAAGCTATGAATGTAATTGCGCGAGAGGATACCAAGGGAAACATTGCGAACATGGTAAGAATGTACACATAATAAAACGGCTTGGTTAGTGGGTAATTATTCGCAAGAGGCCTCAACAGAAGGTGTTTAAATGTTGATTCGTGCTTCATGGTAATGTAGGACTTAGATTTGTTTTAAAGTAGAATATAACGCAATTTACATGTAATATGGTGCATTTACCATTAATTTAAACAGTCTAGAATTAATTATGCTTATTATTTATTACGTCAGCTATGTCCTATGTCACAGTTGTGTGAACAGTGTTTGGATTCTGAAATTTCCACGCCTTCCATTAAAAGTCAATGAAACCATAAAAACGCTATCGACTCAACATTTGAATTCATTCTATTGACTTGGATCTATAAGGCTTTGGGAGCAGGGATGGCGCAGTGCTCGCCTCCCACTAATGTGGCTTGGGTAAGATTCCCTAGTTGACGCAAAATCTGGGTTGAGTTTGTTGTTTGTTGTCAGGGCTGGCTCTCCGATTTTCTTCCCTTCACGAAAACCAACGCTTTCAAATTACAGCCGTTCGACCAGGTAACAGTCTTCTCGATTAGTAAGGCACTCATGCCTGGCTATAAGATGCGATACAATATAATAAGCTCATTTATTATTTTTTTTTTATTACGTATGCTGAGCTCTATGTTTGCCTTTTCAGATGTTAATGAGTGTTTAGTCAACTCCCCATGTAAAAATGGTGCCACGTGTGTCAACCATGTTGGCGAATACCAGTGTCTTTGTGCTCCTGGGTACACTGGACAACACTGTGATCAAGGTACACGTTTATATCAGGAGTAGTGCACTTACTGAGAGTTTTCCATTTAACTATTCTTTAGCCTCAATTTCTCACCAAACCTAGGAGGCAGAAACACTCTGTAAAACACATGAACCGTTGATGTCTATAAACATTTAAGGTACAGCTAATAGAAAGCATGCAAACTATGAACTTAAATAGAGTTGTTTTCTCACAGGAGGGGAGGTCTGAACAGAAACTGGAAGGTCACTCATTTTTTCAATATTTCCAATACATGTTATAAATTGCGGTACACTTTTTAATTTACCAAAACAACAGTTTCTAAAACATTGATTTGCGTAAACACTTTTCACTGCTAGTAATTTTAATTTTAATTTAGAAATCTCCACACTACCCTTAATTGGTACTTGAAACGTAAATATCAGCACCATCAATTGATATAAACGTACAGTCAGAAGAATTCAAAAGTGCTTGCCTTGTTTCACTTGCAATGAAGAATTCCAGGGGATAGTTACCTTAGAGTCAGTTTCCTGGACGTAAAGCAAAGCGCTTCTTTCAGGAAACCTATTTTTGTGAACGACAGCTGAATGCTGAATGTAGTACAGACCGATTCAATTTATAGCATCCTATCACCGTTCTACCATCTTTAGATGTTGACGAATGCTTCATAGTTAAACCCTGTCAGAACGGAGCAACCTGTGTCAACAAACCAGGCAGCTATGAGTGCAAATGTGTCAGCGGTTATGATGGACAACATTGCGAAAATGGTAAGACACATGCAATTTTAGCAATTTTTCCTCCATGCAATATGTGCATCGCAACTCTGGAACCTGTCATTTTTTTCCAAAATTGCATTAAAAATTCAAGCTATGTCCTATATCGCAGCTGTTTGAACAGCGTTTTAATCCTGAAATTTCCACGTCTTCTATAAAAAAAAGTCAACGTAACCATAAAAATGATCCCACATTCTTTTTTGTCATCACAGTTTATTTCAAGGGGTATAACGTTTTCATTATTTCGCCAGATGTAGACGAGTGTCAGAATAACCCTTGTAAAAACGGTGGAACATGCAATAATACGAAAGGCAGTTACAAGTGCGACTGTGTAAACGGATTTACTGGCAAGCATTGTGATCAAGGTAAGAGGGAAAGAAAAATATCCAAAAGCAACTTCGTTTCAGGCAATATATTGAGTAGTTGCAGTTTTGCTTTCAGTCTCCAAATGCTTTTGGAAGATGTTCCAGCTTTGCTCATGTCACTTCGTCAAAACTTGTTTTTTCACCAGACGTGGACGAATGTAACAACAGTCCTTGCAAAAACGGTGGAAGCTGCGTTAATCTGAATGGAAGTTACAGATGTGACTGCACACAAGAATTTACTGGGAAACACTGCGAGCAAGGTACGATACTGTGGATACCAATGGCGACCTCAAATCAAGTAAACGCTAGCGAGTCAACGCTTGAATTCATTCTACATGGCTTATAGGGCTTGGGTAACAGGGTTAGCGCAGTGTTGAGAGCACTCGCCTCCTATTAGTCTGTCCCTGGTAAAATTCCCGAGTTGACGCGATATGTCGGTTGAGTTGCCGGGCTCTCCGGTTTTCCCCTCTTCACGAAAACTTACGTTTCGAAATGGCAATTCGACAAGGTAACAGAACGGCACTCATTCCTGGGTATGAGATACAAGAAAGTGTAAATTTAAGCTCATTTATTCTTTCTTTTCATTATATATACCGAGCTCTATTTTTGTCTTTTCAGATGTTAATGAGTGTTTAGTCAACTCTCCATGTAAAAATGGTGCCACGTGTGTCAACAACGTTGGCGGATATCAGTGTCTTTGTGCTCCAGGCTACACTGGACAACACTGTGATCAAGGTACACGTTTATATCAGGAGTAGTGCTGTTACTAAGAGTTTTTACTTTAACTATATTAAGGAGCATAGGCCCCAAATTTTACATGCGTCAATATAAAATATCTTGTGAATTTAAACCTTAAAAGCAGAAACATTCTGTAAAACATATAATCTGTTCATCTTGAACTTAGTTTACAACAGCTTTCATTGTAAACATTCCCCAGCCTGTTCAGTAAGAACTTTCTGATATATCTTTATTTAGAAATCTCCACACCGCCCTTAACTATCAGCCTCATCAGTTGATATTTATCTACAGTTAGAAGAATTCAAACCAAGCTACCTTGCAATCAATTTTGAAGTAAAACAAAGCGCTTCTTTCAGGAAATCTATTTTCACAAAAGGCAAGTCATGCTAAATGCGGTACTTATAAATTCAATTTCTAACGTCCTACCACTGTTCTATCATTTCTAGATGTTGACGAATGCTCTACAGTTAAACCCTGTCAGAACGGAGCAACCTGTGTCAACAAACCAGGCAGCTATGAGTGCACATGTGCCAGCGGGTATGATGGACAACATTGCGAAAATGGTAAGAAACGTGTATTTTTTTCTATTTTTGCGTGTAGTTTATGGTAGCTATAGATGCGACTGCACACCGACAAGGATATACAGGAAAGTTTTGTGACCAAGGTGAGAGATGTCACACTTGAAGCTTCATGATATGCGCTTTCAGTGCGCGGTATCTACGAGCAAGTTATATCACAAATCTTCGACTTTGTTTTAGCTTTCGGTTTTTATGACTGTTTACCACATGATATTCGCGCCACTTGCTTGAAAACTTCACTTTGATAAACAAATGTTCCTACTGCTGTTCGAAAAATGCCAAGACCAGTGCATCCCTATCGGCGGAATGTTAAGATCATAAGGAGAATCTTGTTGACCTCTGTTGAAAGGAATAGGGACAGCTTCATAGGCATTTTCACGATGACGTTATTCTACTACAACTACCAGAATCCTCTTCGTTTTTCCTTTCCTGTTTAAATTTTGTAATCCCAATGAGGTTTAACAATATCCCTTATTTTCAAGAGAAAGCAAGGAAACTGAAGAATAACATTTGGTCTTTTTGCTCTAGATATCGATGAGTGCCTCAACAATCCCTGTCAACAGGCTGGCAACTGTTCAAACACAATCGGTGGTTACACCTGCAAATGCATCCAAGGTTTTGAAGGAAAGAACTGCGAAAATGGTAAAATAATACGTTTCTATTGCCAATAGATCTTATTCGCTCTATATGCTAATTTCCCATTATAAACCACGTAATATTCTCAGGAGAATCGATCCTTTGTCTGTTTGGAAGGAAAGAATGCATCCTGGCGTGAATATGACCAATTCAACAAGAGACTATTCACTAGAGGACCGTCACATGATCTGTAATGGAGTAACAAAACAACGAAGCGAATAAGGTCTTGAGAAATAGCGATTTCAGGTCTTTTTATTTGCTTCGACTCAATTTCTAGCAAGACTGATTCATAAATGTAGTGCTAACTGAGAAACCCAAGAACCACTCGTGTGAACAAAGAAAGTCGCCGAACTGATAAATAGAGTTACATGATACACTTAACAATCACCCAGCCTGATGAACAGTAGAAATCACTGCCAGACTAAATGCATCGGCCAACGTTGCATTTCTTTACTCGTGTGTTTTTAATGAGTTTCCGAGAATGATGTTTTTTATGAACTCAGCCATCGGAATGAAGGCAAACATTATGTGTCTTTTCAGTGACATACGCCTTTAGAGGCGGCTAATGCAGTAAATCAAACAGGCACTGACCGCCACAGGACCTATAACGTCAACGGCTCACTTTATTATTTGCTTTAAACTTTTTGTTCATTAATCTCTTTCAATATGGCTCAGCACGATTTAGGTTATGCTAATTAATGCGGTTTAACCCTCCCTCCTCCCGTTTATTTATTTGTCATAGGCTGTCATTTGTTGGTCATAGCAAACCGCGACATGTACAAAGTATCAACAAAGTAATGCAATATCGTGCGTTTTCCCATTTATCTGTTATACGTGGTCTGTCCATGAGGCTGTTTGAATCGTACTTGTGGTAATTTGGAAAACGTTTGTTGAAGTGACAAAAAACCTTGCTCTGGCATCGTGTTTTTTGTTCTTCGAACGCCCATTCACCTAAAGTACGCAACACAAGTCTGTGGGAACACGGGGAATGCTAGCTGTTTCTTCTGAATTAAAAAAATCACCTTTTCCCACAGATACCGACGAATGCAAACATGACCCATGTCTAAATGGTGGAACATGCCAGAATGTAGTGGGACAATACAATTGTATCTGCCCAGATGGATTTGTGGGACTTAACTGTGAGATACGTAAGTGACATCTTCAAGACACTAACCGTCCTTCTTGTGGAGAAAGTGTTCCTGTGTATGTCCAAAATAATACTGCGTGATAGAAATGAGTTAATGGTCTAGCTCCCACTAGCCTCCTGTGGCGCAGTAGTAGTGCATCCAAATAAGTAATCGGAACGCCTTAAGCTCGACTCCCGTTGGCAGATCTCGGTTTACCTTTTTTCGAGTATTTACTTGTTTCACTGGCTGAAAAACACATTTATCAGCCTAAATCCTCTTACCAACCCTAGGGGAACAAGACGTTAATAACCAATATAGCCTTATGCATAGTACCGTCAAACAGTGGAAAAATTTGTCCGCTGACTTGAACTTCGCTACAACTCTTGAGACTTTCAAGAGGGACTTCTGTAAGCAAGATCATTACTACCAGGAGTAGACTGTTTTAAGATCTGCCGCTGGCTGGGCACATAAATCTCACAATTGGAGGGCTTGCCCTTTCTTTGTAGATGTAGGTGCATTTCTGCAGGTAATACAAACATTTAGTTACCGAATTATTTTGCTTTCAGAAAAAAATTTCGAACCACTTGGCTGTTTCAAAGATAAAGGCAACGACCGAGCAATGGACAAGTTGCTCAAAAACCTGCGAAAATACATCGACTGGCGTGACATGTCCAAAACAGTTAAACATTGCTCAGAAATCGCCAAAAATCAATCGTAAGTATCTCTATCGTTTCATCTCTTTTAACTAAAACACAACTAAACAAACGGACCCCAACTAAACAAAAGTGAACGGCACAAACGAGTACGTTCGGTAGTTTCGAAAGAGATGGAATTATTTTTCTTGGGTTCACAGTCGATGTCTGTAAAAAAGTGAATCCAATATTACTCTTTCCAAGTTTAACCGTGAAAAACACAACAACAACAACAACAACATCAACAACAACAAAAATCTCACAACTTTCAAGGGAGTCCTCCTCGCTTCCCCATCTCCCCAACAAAAAAAAACCTGCACAATACGGAATTTGTAACTACTATCAGACGAAAAAGGTGAGGCGAGAGTACAGTACAAAAAATTCCAGTATAGAATACACGGAGGATGCAAGATTAAAAACAATGTCACGGACCCAACTAAACAAAAGTGAACGGCACAAACTAGTACGTTCGGTAGTTTCGAAAGGGATCGAATTTTTTTTTCTTGGGTTCACAGCTGATGTCTGTAATAGAGTGAATCTGATATTACCCTTTCCAAGTTTAACCGTGAAAAACACGGTGACTGGGAAAGAAGTAAAACCTCCGAATTCTCCTTAACATAAAGCGAAATTAAAAAGAAGCATTTTTCTCCGTGTTTGCTATAGCAACTCACCGCCTCAAGAACTAATGGAGTTATTTATTCATTCAAATCTTGTCTTCTTTCTTCCATCTTTCAAGGATGCACTACTTTGCTATTCAGTATTACGGAGAATGCTGGGGTGGATTAGCTGGTGCCAAATATGACAAGCATGGCCAAGCTCCAGACAACAAATGCTGGAAGGGTGTAGGCGGATCCTTCATCAACTTCGTTTACAGATTGTACTGAACAGTTTAAAGGTTTGTGGAAGAATTCTTATATGGAGAAATTCTTAACTAACGGGGAGTTTTCTTCTGGCTTCACTGGGGTGGAGAGGGAGAGAGGAATTTTCAATTTGTTTTGATGTTGAACCAAACTTTAAAGTTGTAAACCCTAATGAAAATATCCAGGGGGAGGGGGTGGTGTTTCAATGGATTGCCTGTTGAGTTGTATATAAGTTAAAGTGGTTATTTGTTGATGGTGACGTTATTAATTCCGTCATTCCTTTTGAAAGCAGCCGGATGGGATCCCCTGTCACAGTTTTATCGATGCCCAAAAAAATTCTCTTTAACTGAAACAAAATCAGTTGATGTTAACCGTGTAATGAAACTACTACACAGTATAGATTATTTTCTTTCATTGCAGACGTGCCAAGGTCAAGTTCTGAAAAGTTTACCAGGCTTCTGTTCAAGACAAGATACATAAATAAAATAACAGTATTTACTCACTCTTATGTCAGGGATCGCAAAGTAATAAAGCATATAACAGAACTGGAATTTGGTGTCCTTTTCGTCTCATGTTGTTGTCTCTACGTATACTTTGAGAAATTTCCAGCTGAAATTTATGAGACTAACGCTTATTTTCAAAGAGCTCCTCCAATCTCCTCAGTTTATCTGTAATTTTTGTTATTGATACTTTTACAGCACATGCTGGCCAGCTTAAAAGTCCGATCAAATCCCTCGCAGTGTACAACTAAAGGGATAGATTTTAAAGCTCTAAAATTCGTGGGTTCATGTGAAGTAAATTAAAGCTATTGTGATTATGGAAATGACAGGCCTTATTCAAACTTGTCGTTACCTTAAACCACTCCCAATTTCCTCGGCCCTCTTTACGCTAAACCAGTCATCTCGCCAATGAAGTGATAGCATAATTCAAGGTTTATGGTAACAATAAATAACTTGGGGCAGGATAATCTTAATTATAAGCCGTGTCTTTAATCCGTTCTTTCATTAAGTTCACGTATCTTTAATAAGTTAAGAATAGTTATTCAGCGTCGTACTACAGAGTCCGATTGATTTTCAGCGATTTTTCTTATTTTTCGCAGCTATAAGGAGAGCTCATTAATGGTGCTCCTTTGGTTAAACACCTGGCAAAGGAAAAACTCGAAAATTTGTTGTATTTCCCGTAGAGTCAGTTCAAAAACTAGAATTTTACACACAAACCAAAAGCATTTTTAAACTTAAACCATCATGTCAGGTCTCATTTCGAAATATAGTATTAAATTGCTACGGATTATTTGCATCTGAATGCGGTCGTCATAGTAACCGCTTTTCACAGTGATTTGGTATTTTCAGATTGTAAGTAGGTACATTATGATCATCCGGGTGAGTGTAATTTTAGAAACGAAACGAAAGTCAAGGTCACCTCAAACAGTTGACTGACCGAAACGTCAGTAGACACCACCTTAAAGAGTCCTTTTCTGGACTACGCTCACCCGGATGATTAGGTTCGATCAGTCGGCCTCTCCCTCGAGTCCTGTCTTGGTTCCTCCCCGACTGAGAGCTCTTCGGGGGTGAGCGTGGGCTCATTTCCCGGACAGCGGCTGGTAATCGAGCCCACCGGATTCGTGGATGATCATAATTTACCTTCTTACTATTACTGATGCTACTGAATACTGATGCCAATTAATATATACGTTTTTCTTAGGAAATTAATAAGCGCTTAATGACTGGCCCCTAGGAAAACAGTCAGTTTTGTTTCCCCGAGACCCTCAATGAACATTGAGGGTCGAGGGAAAACAAAACTCACTGTTTCCCTTGGGACTAATCATTAAGTGTTTTGTTATACCTTCCAACTCAAAAATAGAAGTAAATTGTATACGGGTGTCACCTTACGACTTTATTACAAAATCTTGAAAGCTTTCGTCCAAATTTTGCTCTTTTGGAATTGTGGGTGGCCTTGTCAGTAGATTTTGAGTTTTGTCCCGAAGAAACTGTTGAATTTCTTCTTCAGTTCTTGTTTGAAAGCGTTTAATTAGCTGCCATGACTGGCACACAAGTTTGCTGCGTCAAGGTGCACGACCCGATCACGTGTGAGTCGAAAGTTTAAGTTTTTGTTTACCTGGGGCGTTAGTGAGTTTTGTTCGACTTAGTGATTTACTGAATTTTGATCCATGGCAAGTGACACGTTCTCCTCCAATTGCAAAACGTATTTGAGTTGGGAGGTATAACAATACATTTTTCCCCCTAACAAATCAGGATTGTTGTTGACGATCCTTATGGAAACCGGGGCATGGTAAGGAGATATTTACAACAACTTCCATTTATTCATGATCTCAGTACGTATTTTAACGTGCTTTCTTTAGGCTAGGCCGGGATGACAGGGAAAAAAGCATCTGGAAAGACGGCGTGAAATTAAGTGTGCATACTCGTGGGGCTCGTGCGTCAACCGTTTGAGCCGTTGCTGCCCGCCTTCAGACTCGCTTCACTTGTCGATAACGAGATTTAGAATCGTTACCGGCACTCTTTTGCGTTTAAGAATTTCGTCGTGTCTTAAGAATTTCTCGCAGAATCTACAAATGCGCTTTCGTTCTCCCTGGTTTTTCCAATAAATAGTTTCAAGTTTCAATTTTCTTTGTTATTTAACAATGTTATTGCCAAATATTATTGATATTCCGACTCATTCGAGCGGAATGATTGGCATAAAATTACCTTGTTGACATATTACTCGCAGGTTAATTTCTGAAGGGGGCGGAACGGCGGCATCAAAAGAATGTCCACAGGCTCCCTTCCTTTCTTCACCCCCCCCCCCCCACCCTCTCCGAACTCGATTTTTGTCTTCACCCTATTCCCCACATGGGGAGCCTGTTCACAGGCTATGTGGCTTATCCAGCTTCATGATATTTGGCTGCGTATATCATGCGGCTGCAGGATATATGGCTGTTTAGGTTTTGCCCCTGTGTAGGTCATGTAGCTGTATGATAATTGGTTGTATAGTTTATGCGGCTGCATTATATGTGGCTTTGTAGTTTATTCGGCTGCGCAGCTTATGTGTTTGCATGATATGGGGCTGCGTGGCTCATGGTGCTTCAGGATATGTGGCTGTACATTCCACGCGGGTGCATCATATGAAACTGCGTAGTTCATACGACTGCGTGGCTCACGCGGCTGCGTGGCTCATGCAGCCTCATTGTATGTGGGTGGATATAGTTGTTAGAACATACGCAGGGAGTTTATCCAATCATGGAAGGGACAGGGTTTCATAACACGAGGAGGCATGTTCCTTAATGATAAAGGGGATCGACCAAACAAAGAAAACAAGATGGCGTAGTTGTCGTTCCAGTTAACTTTATTTTAGCTTTTGCGGTTGGTCATTGCAATTGTATAATTTTAACAGTTAGCTGAAACTTTAAAAAGTTTTCCAGTCTGAAGCTTTATTCATCAAAGTTTCTTCTGTGTTTGTTTTCACACAACGGGCCTGTAAAATGATACAAAAGAAAAGAAATAGATATAAGTTAAGGATACAATAATGGTAAGTAGGAAAATGGGACTTTTTATTACTTCCGTGAACTACGTAACGTAGACTTGTTGCGTCCATTTTTGGGATGTTAAATTTAAGAAAGCCATCATGAGATTTTAAGATCGTAAAAACGTACAAATTGGCAGAAAGTGGATCAAAATGTAACCAGTTAATTTCGTAGCTAGCAATCCAATGACTAAAATGTCAGAAAATAACACTGAATAAAAAAACCCGGACATTATCGGATCCACTTGACTACTCAGTTTTTGCAAATAGCCAACTATGTTATCTTTATTTCTTTACATTTCATTTTAAATTACGCATTTAAGTTACGCATCCACGTTTTTCGGATTCGCATTATGACTAATTTTCTTAATGGCTTCATTGAAAATATTAAGTACCCTCGAGCCCCGTAGCTTGGCGACCTTTGCGTGAAAAATCACACGATCTCCCCAACGATTCATATTCCTCGTTCTATAGATATAAATGAATGTATAAATGAATGTGAAATTGTCTTAGCAAGCAAGAGCTCTGATAACCCCAACTGTAGATTTAGACGTAGAATTTATTGCTTTATCTTTTTATTTGCAAGTACTTTTGTTGCACCAGAGCTCAAAAGATCGCAATCATCACTTCATTCAATCCTCCCTTATTCCATCCATTTAGCCCTTACCTGAATTGTTCTTCAAACGGAAGCCCGATTCACTGCACGAACTGATAGACATAATTGGAGTGAGAAACTCCCACTACTCCATTGAAACAGTTCTTAGCTTTGCCGTCTCTGGCGTACTTTATTTTTTCATTTGGACCAGACCAACATTCAGCATAGTACTGGACAGCAAAGTACCTGTACCTAAAATTAAAGGAAAATACAAAGGGACAATGGTGAGAAAGATGCCATGTTCCTTATGCTTTGAACTTAGGAGTTAGAGGAACTCTGACCCCCAAAGAGAAACGAACCCATAACCTGTTAAACATCAGTCCGATGCTTAATGGACTTTTGTTGGGAACTGATAAGTTTTATTAGGTTTATCCATGACATGTCCTGCATTTCAAAAATGCCTTTGGCTCAACATGCGCAATGTCAGGTCATCTGAGATCGAGCTTACTTATGATTCGAAAAGCGAATAACTTTATCAAATAAATAAATCGTCATCTTTAGGAATTTTAACCCATAGATAGTTGTCTATTGGATAAAGTTGTCCACTTGATCCCGGAATAACTGGGGCTTGGTTTTGGTGGCAGCCATGAAGTAGATCTGAGATGAGGCATTACGACTTGCTTTCCTTAGAAATTAATGCGTATAAAATTCAAGATAACTTTGTGTTACCCCTTCTTTTTTGCCAGCAAAGCACACTTGTCGACTGTAAGCTCGACATTTTTCCAGTCAATGTTCGCGCGGAAGTTTCCTAGAAGTTCTGGTAACGGACGAGGCGCCACACCGCTATCATGGAAACAACCCACGGGCTCGTAATCTCCTCCTGAAAACAAATACGAGAAAAAGCGTGCGAGGGACGCATTTTAGGAGTTTTAATTGAGTAGCGTCATAATTTTGTATCACCATTTTAACAGAAGAGAACTGCTCAACGTCTTTCATTTGAATGACTGCACTTTGAATTCCATCCACAGATCCAGAGGTAAATAGTCATTTGGCCTTGAACAGTATAATAAGATTGAATAGTGCTGTCAATAGGTTTTAATGAAGGGTGACAATGTAAACTTTTCCACACAAACTCAAAGGTCAGGACTACTCAAACATAAAACCAGTATTTGAGTGTGGACCTCAATTTCGGTGTTCAGAACATCCACAACGACCAAAAACTGAAAACTGTCCTCTGTAGAATCGCCATTTTCATAGTGCGCTTTTTAATTGAGTGTCATAAAAGCAAAACTAAAGCAATAAGTACGACCATTCACAGCAGAATTAAAACAACAACAACAACAACAACAACAACAACAACAACAACAACAACAACAACAACAACAGCAATATATGTAACCAGCGCAGAGCACTGGAAATTGCAAGCGAAAAAGTGATGTTTGGTTTTGGTTCTGCTTCTCATTGGTTGAGAAAGTGATGCGAGTTTTATTAACCAATCATAGAGCGTATTGAAAACCGCTGTATCTGTCGTTACAGAAATAGAATTTAAACATGTGACCGTACTCTAGTCTCTTTCAGAATTGGTCATATTCACGCTGGCGTGCAGTCTCTACTTCATAAAACGCAAAGGATCGATTCTGTTGAGAATATGACGTGGTTTATAATGGCACTTCGCATATATTACTAAGAGAGTAAAACAACTGAAAACATGAAAAAAAGTAGAGAGCATGTTTGGCAAAATTTATTTCTCCATAGATGATTTGTGTTAAGAAAGTAAGATCAACAACAACCTGCAAAGCCGATGTTGTTGTTAATAATCAATGATTATACGATAGGGCGTGTATGAGGGGTGGGGGTAGTACACTCTCTTTGTCTCCATAGTTTCAATTACTCGCAATGATAAATAAATAAATAAATAAATAAATAAATAAATGAATAAATAAATAAATAAATAAACAAAACAAAGAAAAAAGCAACACTTACTTATGGCAGGGAGCGTTGGCATTGACTGGACTGCAAACAAATAACAATTTCAAAAATTACAAAGGGTTCATCGAAACAATAATAAGCAGAAGCTCTTTGGGCTCGTCACGCAGGTCATCGACGAACCCAAAAAGCGTCTGCGCAGGAGAATATCCAAATAGTTGTTATTGAAATTTCAATCGGGGTTAACAGCATGCACTCTGAAACATGTCTTACACTAAATTTAGTAAAACTTTTCAGTTCAAGGCTTATGAAAAACTTTACATTACGATTGAATACCTTCCGGTTTCGTGGTATTAAAGAAGGCAAGTCAGCAACGATTGAACGTCCAATTTAGCGGTTCCGAGCTTGTACGCGCTGTGCAAGATAACACATTACGGCCGAGTGGCGCTGCAGTTATCATTCCTTGTACTTTACTGTTTACGTACTGTTCGAGGTATTTTACAGTGTATATTGGTGGTAAAACGTAGGCTATCTGAGCCTTCAAAATGTCATTTAGGGTAAGTTATGTTGGTTTATGAAAACTTTAAAAATGAGAAAACTTTACGGATTACTTTAAAAATTCCTATAGTCACTTTGTACGAGACTATACTATCTTTTTGTTGCTATGGTTACCTTCGTCACAATGCTGGCCAGCGGTTCCTGGTTGGCATTCACATCTGTACGAACCTGGCTCGTTATAACAAGTTCCTTGATTCTGACAAGGATTGTTTTGACATTCGTCAATATCTAGTGAACAAAATTAACAAAAGTCCATCATTGCATTAAAAAGGCAAAGAATATAATTATAGCTATATTTTGCTTTCCATGCTGATTTTTCTTACTGCGCGCAGATATTTCGTAAAAATTGTAACTTATGCAGTCTAAGAAATTCTTAGCCTACTTACTCACTAGTCTACTTAGTCCCTAGATCATCATACTTTCACGTATACGTAAGCGACGTATACGGTATACGATAAGTGATATTTTGAAATACAGTGAAACCCCGCTTTACGGACACCCGCTTACTACGGACACTCGTTATTACGGAAAGGGTCCCGCTCCATACATTTTCCTTAAAATTAAGAATTAACCCACTTAACAAGGACACTCTGTAATACGGACACTTTTTCTGGACCCAACGATGTCCGTAAAAACAGGGTTTGACTTTACTCCGAATCGCACTCTTTAAGTATAATTAGAAATCACTAGAATATATTTTTTATCGATGTTCGATGCTGAGTACGACTCGGTCTCATCAGCGTGACGCGAAAAATAATACAAAGCGTTCATATTCGGACCATGTAGAAAACACTGCCGTAAATGATTTATCAACCGATTAAATGGAGAGAGACTATGTGGGGTTTCCTTAAATGTACGTATCTTGCAACAAATTTGGAGCATAGTGGCCAATGTATCAGTGTTGACACGGAGACTTTGCTCTTTTAGGTTGGAGCCGATCTCAAGAGCTCCCAAAACCTTCTTAAAATGTTTTAAAGTAGAGCAAAGAAACCATAATGGAAAGTGAAAGTGGTGTAATGGGCTGCCTTTTACTGCTTATCAGTTACACGATTGTGACACATTGAGTTGCGAGCTACATGTACGGGACTACAAAATGTGTTATTTTCTTGTCAAAAATCAGCTCCCGAGATTTCTTAGAAAATTTAACATCAATCTTCACAGTAGGACTTTTATGGTGCATAAAAGTTATTCTGTAGATAAAATGAAGTTACCGTCTGAACAGTAGATGCCTTCCCATCCAGCAGGGCACATGCATCTGTATCCGGCCATGTCATTCACACAGGTAGCCCCATTTTGACAATAATGACTGGCGCATTCATCGATATCTAAAAAGTATGAAGAGGAAGCTTCAACATTGAAATAGAATGTTTTAGGGTGCCTAAAGCATTCTTTAGCAACCTTAAACTTGCAAACTTCCGTCAGATAAAGCTTTTACGCGACAAATCTTACAACGTAATTGCGAATTGTAAATGTTTGACAATCATGCTCATATCAAATACAAGTCCAGTTCCTATCTTAAAAAGTTATTTAAATTTTATTAAACGGGGTAAAGTGGCAGCTGAAGATCTCCTCATCAGAGTTTCAAAATTGAACGTTGGCCAACCAGTTATTGTTATTCAGTGTTGTGACGTGAGGTCCAAACAAACTTGCTAACACGATTTGCAAGCTTTGAATTTATGGCGTAAGGTTCCTTCATGTGTACTGCTTTTATATTTGTTCAAGGCCTTCTATTGTAAAAAAGAAATCATATTTGATCAGTTTTATCAGATAACTGAGCTTACCAAGTTCACAGTCCTTTCCTTCCCAGCCCGGCATGCACTCGCACACGTAGCCGCCGGGTGTGTTACGACAGGTGCCTCCATTTTGACATGGGAAAAGTTCACATTCGTCCACGTCTGGAAATAAAAAGAGACCATGCTTTTTTTAGAAGGCATTTTGTCACTTTGTTACATGTTGAGCAGTCAGTCTCAAAGTACGTGTCAAAGTACTTGGAAGTGAGGAAAGTAGTGTGGAACCTTACACGCTAGGAATGATGGTGTAGCTGTCTTGTTTACTTTGGTATGACTCAAGGCCTCTTCCAGAAATTTAGAGACAAAGCAATAGCTGCAAAAGTTTGCCAACGTGAAAAAATTCTTTTACTTTCGTCATAATTTGTCAAGTTCTTTGGTATGATGCAGCTGTACATACATAAAAGCGAGGTTTTACCTTTGTCGCAAGTCTTTCCAGTCCATTGTGCAGAGCACTGGCATGTAAAATCTCCCTCAGTGTTGGTACAGATTCCATCGTTCAAACAAGGGTTATTTTTGCATTCATCCACATCTTGGGAAAAGAACGCAACAGTTGAGTACGTCAGAAATTCGAATCTCGACAAACCGAAAGATCGCTCTCCAAAGATGACGATTAATGTAACTTGAAGTTTTGCTCAATTCAGATATTTTATCATTCAACATATTTCACTTTCTAACAGTGAATTTGACCCATTGAGTATCACTAGTGAAAGATACAGGATTCTTTCTGAATTGTTTTCGTTGTGTCGGGAAGGAAATAAATGATTTGAAATTTCCTTCCTTTGATCGCAACACAATAACATGTGTCTACAAAATTATTACCTTTTCAATCATGGGTCATGCCTTAAATCACCCATTTTTCTGTGTGTATATTTCTCGTTTGTTAGTTCTTTAAATTTAATTTCAAGCTCAGTTGGACATAAAGTTTGGGCATCCGTCTTTCATCAGATGCGAGTCCACCAAATATGGTTTCAGTCGATTTATTGATTAAAATTGTAGAGCCTGACATAGGTTTGACCGAGCTACAAAAAAACACACCTTGATTGCATTCATCCCCGGTCCATCCAGCCGCACACTGACAACTGTATCCACCATCCGAGTTGACACAACTGGCCCCATTCTGACAAGGGTTATTTACACATTCATCCACATCTGATTACAGAAAACGATAACATAACCTGTACATATCGTATTTACGTATTTAAATGACTGCAGATTGTTCAATAATGCTACCGAGAGAGTTTAAATGAGTGGTGAAGGGGTTTGGTAGTAATATCCCCACGTCAAGTCATAACGGTACGTGTCACTTCATGGCAATATATTGTCTCTTGGTATGGTTACGTTAAGACATGTTTTGGTCTGAAACAAGTTCTAGATTTATGTGAGAAGGTCTCATTTCCCCTTACCTTCATCGCAGTCTTTTCCAGTCCACTGTGGTAAGCAACTGCAAGAATACCCCCCATGATCGTTAATGCACGTTCCATCGTTCTGGCACGGGTTTTGTTTGCAATGGTCGAGCTCTGGGAAAGCAATGCATACGGACATGTTCGTTAAAAGAATATCGACCACTTCGCTAACCTTCGAAATTATAAAACTTAGATATTCCAACGGGTGGTGTTAATATGACATATCTAAAGCCATTAGAAGGTACGAATCCCCCGAATGTTAACATTTGCAATGACAATTGATTATCACCTTTGATTAGTTTTCTCATAGAATTGGAGTTTGGAATGAATATTAATGCCAGGTAGTGGTAAGGGTTTTTTTTTTGGGGGGGGGGGGGGTTGGGGGAGGGGGGAGGAGGTGGAGGAGGATTTGACATTTGCAACTGTCACCTAGAGCGTCGTTAAAGCGTTGGTATGTGAACATGGCCGAGGTGTAGGATCGACACTTCGTGTTTCTTTTACCCTTTGTGGCCCTTTCCTCTTAGTTTACTTTCTGTTTATTTCTGCTGTTCCTCTTGTTCGTCTCGTTTTGCAATTATTAAATCGTTGCTAGGCAAACTGAGCAGTTTAGCCCTGTTTCTAGACGTTTCCTCATTTTGCTCCGTCCATCTCACAGTCCGTTTCTTGCTCCCCTTGCTCTACATCTGTTGGTATATTATTATTCCCATTTTTACATCACGCACAAACCTTGTTCACAGTGTTTTCCCCCATATCCAACATCACACTTGCACGTGTACGATCCATCATTGTTTTCGCAGGTGCCTCCATTCTGACAAGGGTTCGTTTGGCATTCATCTATGTCTGGAACATAAGGAAAGGTTGACTAAAATTTCCAAGAATCAGGAGCGTAAATTTTGGTTGAGAGTTGTTTTCCATTAAATTTACTTCAAGCTGTGGAAAGTCCAGTGCTTCACTCCGCACAAATGCAACAGAGAAATACTTTTATAAACTGATATCGCTTGTATCGATTTGATTTTGATAACGGTGATCTTTCCATCAAGGTAATTAATTTTGTAGCACTGGTAGTTCGACGTACCCTGTTCACACTGTTTTCCAGTCCAACCGGCGTCGCATTGGCACGTGTATCCTCCATCATTATTCACACAGGTCGCACCATTTTTGCAGGGGCTGTTAACACATTCATCCACATCTGCAGAACAAAGGAAATTAGACACAGTAGAGTTCACACTTTATTATAGACAATACAACATCACATTAAATAAATGGCTTGGACTATTGGATTGACGACCTTTTTCACAGAGTTTTCCAGCATATCCAGTGCCACACTTGCAGGTGTACGATCCATCGATGTTTTCACAGGTGCCTCCATTCTGACATGGGTTTGATTTGCATTCGTTTATGTCTGAAAAATAAGAAAAAAATTTCAACTAAGAACATACGTGGCAGAAAGGTAAACGTGGCTGAGAGTTCTTCCATTAGCTATGCATCCAGCTACATTTGTCCGCACAAATGAAATAGACTCGGCGTCCATGGAATTGGTTAGCGCTGTAAGTTCAACACACCTTGTTCACACTGTTTTCCAGTCCAACCGTCGTCGCATTGGCACATGTACCCCCCGTCTTTATTGACACAGTCACCATTTTTGCAGGGGCTGTTAGCACATTCATTGACATCTGTAATACAAGTGTTTTTTACTCTTGCATTAATAACAAAATGTATAGATTAACTCAATTTCTTAACAAACGGAGAGTGCATTGGGGATTCCTATTAACTCAAGAGGGTGCCCAAAATCAATATTGGGGGGAAGGGGGGGGGGGGGGGATGGGGCAAGGCCCATCACAAGATTCACAACAGATAAAGAGGGAAGGCGAATGGTCTCCCTCTTTCTCTCCAAATAAAAGAAGAAGTAGAGAATGCTAGTCTTGCTGTCACGAAAACTCTTAAGATAACCATTCACCATCCCTTAAAACAAAGTGACCAATTAACAGCACTCGAAAATTAATCTTACATTTTACTTCATTTCATTTCACCTCAGTTATTGGGGTGCTTTTGAAGATATCAATCCGGGATTGGCTTTAAATCCCCTTTTGGACAATCGAAACCTGGGGGGGCGGAGGTGTAGACTGATCATGGAAAAAAATTTCCTGGGGCAGGACACAGCATAAGGAAAGTGATTAGCTGTTTGTGGGTGCTGCTAGTTTGTGGTTAACTGAACATATTTTTATATACTGGAGCGGACTATCAGCCTTAAGCCCAAACTCTCATTTGGAGAACTGGAGGCAATAGCCCATATTCCGAATCATGGAAAAATAGTTTTCCCCATATGATTGCCTTCATGTTCTAACAATTTCCATCCACAAAGGTTAGAGTTTTCCGTTCCCCAAGACAAGCTGTCCACTCTGCTACTCGGAGTTGTTAGTTGAAAACGCAACTGACCTTGGTCACACTTCTTGCCAGACCACCCTCCTACGCATGTGCAGCTGTATCCACCAACCTTGTTAGTGCATATTCCTCCATTCTTACAAGGGTTGGCTTGGCATTCGTTTACATCTTTTGAAAACAATAAGAAATACTTAATTTAATATTATTTGGGCTGGCATTATCCAAGAGCCTACACAATATCAGTTCTTCTACGAGAAGGATTATTTTCGTAGCTCTTGTATTTTCATTACTTTTGCAAGTGCTTATCATGTCCCGTGCACCGAGTAGTAAGATTACAATTTCTTTTCTGAAACGTCCTCGGTATTTTCATTTGCTTAAACTTACAGTACAAGCTGACTATGAAAACAGCACTGTTAAGGTTCATTTGATACAGATTTCAAGTCTAGGCATTGTGGCAATCTTACCAAATTCACAGTGTTTCCCAGTCCATCCTTCAGCGCAGTTACACTTATATCCTCCATCGTTATTGACGCATGTGCCTCCATTCAAGCAAGGCACGTTTCCGCACTCATCAATATCTGAATACAGACAAAGAAAGGGACAAGCTTAACGTTTGTTTAACTGATAAGGGAATTTTTAATTAGCACATGAACGATTTTAGATAAATATTCACTACATTCAACTCAATCAGCTGTGAAGATCCTTAACATATGTACACATATTTTAATTTCCAGAGGTCACAATGAGAATCAATATAATGTGATTATAGGTATAGGACGAGTAGGAAGTTGCTACCCACTATTGCCTTAAATCATAAGCGGCGTCAATTTCGTTGACCCACAGGGTTCTCCTGTTTTTAAATCGGTTATTAAGAATACTTCAAACTAACCAGTTTCACAGTTCTTTCCAGTCCAGCCAGTAGAACAAACGCAGAGGTATCTGCCATACTTATTTATGCATTTTCCTCCATTCTGACACGGACTTTTGCTGCACTCATTCACATCTGTGAAAGCGAAGTTGTTATATGTGGAAACAAATTTCTTAAAGATATAATGGGAACGAATTTATAATAAGAAAGAAAGAGAAAATGAACAAAAAAGTTTCTTTGAAGGAACTCAACCTCCGGAGTTCCAACAGCCCTGGTTTTAGGCCAGATTGAGAAGTACCGGTAGTTTTCCTCTAAGTTCTAATCGGCTGCCAAGACTTGGCTGATGGAAATCTAAAGTTAACGTTGATAAGAGTTTGAAAAATCATAAAATCCCGGGATTCAGTTAAATGAAAGCTACTGAGTAGTGCTTTCCGGCCTAGTAAGAATTTGGAATTAATTTCTCAATAAAATCGTTGAGCGCGACACGGAGCTGTACACTCCAGCCGTACAGCGTAGTATATAGTACAGGAATCCTTGAGAATTGTCTTTTTTTGCGTTAAACTGTCAAACTTTGCGTTTTTGTCATAACAATTGGTCTTAAACATCAAGCAATAAATTAGGAACATCTTTTGCAAACAAGTTAAAAAAGCACATAATCAGAGATTTACTTAGTTTCCGTTAGTTCACATGATTTTCTTAAATGTAATTGTTGTTGCGGTTTTTTTTCCTTTAGAAAGGATAGAACCAGATTGGAGTGAGGGGGAATAAATGTTAGTTGTTTTAATAGGTCGGCATTTAGAGACACTTCTGGAAATGACAAAGAAAGTAAAAGAATGCCCTCGAAATCTGTGATTATCTTTTTTTTTAATTAAGAAATGCTTTTGTAATTGTATCACTTTTGCTCTGTAAATATTTGATGAATTGTAAATAAAATCATTTTTGTTATTATTATTACAAATAAAAAATATTATTGTTATTATTATTATTATTATTTATGGTTGAAGATATTTGTCTCATAGAAAGACTAGACACTGTTCTATTTTTCTCGCTCTCACCTTCGTCGCAATTTTTTCCAGTCCACCCAACAGCACAGCTGCAGCTGTATCCACCTGGTTTGTTGTTACACGTTCCTCCGTTTTTACATGGACTGTTGAAGCATTCATCTACATCTAATCCCAACAAAAAGGAAGGAAATTCCGTGTCAAATCGTTCTGCTAATAATAACCCGGATGCCTGTTAAAAGCAAGCGCATAGATCCCATTTTGATAGCGTGAAGCGAAACGAGAATTGTTGCAAGTGGAAAAGGATGCTTGGTCATCTCACACCAGTACCTCCTAGCTGGCGTTTATTTTATTTAGCCCCCTTAACAGTTTTCTAGTAAGCACTTGTACGTCAGGCTGGGGATAGGTAAAACACCGATCGCTTGACACTTCCAACAGCAACTCACCAGCCACATCCACCACACCCTCATAACAGACCTTTTGATTGAAAAACAAAAGCAAAAACAAAAACAAAAAATCCGCTTCATGGCAACCTCCGATTCCCATTCTCTCAAAATTCCCTATATCCGGCGTGCGTAAAGGGATAGGTTTGATCTGCTGCATTGGCATGAGATTTAAGTTTCTGACTACTGGAAGGATACTAATTGAGAGCCTATAGTGAAATACATTTATTTTCCGTTACCTAATGTCGTCCCCTCATTTTGAAAAAGTATATAACAAAATAAATGGAAAAAATAAAAATAAGCAGCTTACCGATTTCGCAGTGTTTGCCCATGTATCCTTTGGGGCAGTCACACCGGTATGTTCCAAGTAAATTGACGCATTTCCCGGCATTGCACAGAGCTGCTGTTTCCGCACACTCGTTTATATCTACGGAAAAGTGATATTGGATTCGAAAATATATGTAAACTTTGTGAGTCCATGAGTTATATCAGGTGACTTCCAGACCGAGGGGATTCTGGTTTTGACGTTATATGACGTCATCACCTCCCGTTGTGTCATCTTCATAGTGGCCCTAATATGCTCGGAGTTATACCCCCTCCCCCTTCCCCCTTAGCAACAGAAGCCGAAAAATGCCCGTTCCGTTCTAGAAAGGGTAAATACATTATAGACAGATTGCAATTAATTGTATTGTTATAATTTCATATTTATTTGTCGACTGACCGAAACAGCGAACCTAATTACTTCGTCAGTTGACAGCTCAATTTTTGCCATTTTCATGTTCAATGGAAAAAAAATGTTTTTTTCGGCGAAAGTTTTTTCAATTTCGTTTCATAGTGCAATGACTCTTCTACAACGATGTCATCAAATTTATTTTTGCTTACCTTTGTCACAGATCTTCCCACTCCATCCTTTGGCGCACGCACAGCTGTATCCGCCGTCGTTGTTGTTGCATTTGCCTCCGTTCTTGCACGGATTCTTCACACACTCATCGACATCTGCATTACAATAAGACTAATCAGCAAGAGGGTACTTGTCTAGTCTATTTAGACCAACTTGAGGTAAGAAACGTTTACAAACAAATCGGCCTTGGAATTAAGACATTGGATCTCCAAGTAAGATTTTGCTCAGGATATCTTAAAAATTACAATAATAATGTTATCTGAGACGGATGATGATCAGAACAACGTCGTTAAGACCAACTCGAACCTTAACTTCATCAGGCTCTCTGAGGTCTCAAACTGGATACAACGTTAATGAAATTGCAGAATAATTATCTGCCAAATTCCAGGAGACCATCGTTACCCTTGGTCAGACATGAACTCAAAATGGTTTGAAGCGAAAGAATTAATGAATGTTTAAGGCAAAAGATAAGTGGATGAATTTTTTTAATTCTATGTCCGACCCCCTTCTCCATCTGGAGAAATGGTCAAGTCGTGGCCACACGACTCAAGTGAATGCCGCAGAAATCTGTCTAAAAATAAACCCAAAAAACTTTCATTTGGATAGATGTGTTTATGAATTCTGCCAGTTTGTCTGTTTCTGCTCATAGTGTATCGCTTATCTTACAAACCTCGTTCACAGTTGTTTCCAGTCCACCCGGCCAAACAACTGCAGGTGTATCCACCAAACGTATTCTTACAGGTTCCTCCGTTCTTACATGGTTTGGTCAAGCATTCATTTACATCTGTGAAATACAGCCATCACATATGCAGTTAAATCAAACATCATTGTGAATGCAATGAAAAGAAACGGGACCAAAATAAATGGAACGAAACGACAAGAATCTTAGGGAAGTGATCTAAAGTAAATTAAAGAGGCTTAAAGAATTTATTCACCACTTTAGACAATTTTAGCAGCGTGTTCTATTAATTGATTCGTGTGAGGTGAAATACATTAACTGGATGTATATCGTGGTCTTTCACGCTGTATAACGTTGTACTGGGAAGCGAGTAGCAACAATTTTTATTCAGAACGAATTCTGCAAATTCCACTTATAGTGTTTCAAGCTAATCGCATAACAACTTAGCACCCCCTCTTAACTCTCAATTAATTATGCTTTCAACAAGACTGATATGAAGGCTATTCTATTTAGAATACGATCGTTTGAAAGCGCCCTAAACATTAGTCTGCACGCTTAAGAGCGCCTAATAACGAGGTAAAGCTATATCCACAGATCATGATCGATGAAACACCAGAGACGGATCCCCGACCTCCTTGTATATATAATCAAAAGATGCTAAAAAAGCCAGCCATAAACCGATTCATAGATGTGCAATTAAAATGGTCACTTACCAGTCTCACAATGTTTGCCCGTAAATTCTTTGGGGCATGTGCACTTGTAAGAACCAATTGTATTGACACACTTTCCACCATTCTTGCATGGTTTTCCTGAGGTACACTCGTTAATGTCTGAAAGAAACAAGAGAAGTGGCTATGAAATGGGAAAATGAATGGGCGGTTACTGTTGCCCATGAGCATTGACATCCTGATCATCAAGGTGAAATCCTATTTGTCACGGGGTTCTGTATGATGCTCATACAGAACCTATTTTTAAGAAACTTAACTTGCTTAAGGACGGTGCCTACTATGACTATGCGGGAAAAGCAAATCTTAGCCAGGGATATTGGAATCCAAAAAGAAAATTGGGGCTAACTGCGCATTTTTCAGAAATAATCAGATTAAGCATCAATATTTCTAAAAAGCGCCAAAATATAAAGCAATGTATGGCAGTTTTTCCTAAATTGAAGCTTCATTATCTCTAAAAAAAAAAAAAAAAGGCACGGTTACCCCCAATTTTCTTTTGGGATACCAAGAGCAGTTGCTAAGTTCGGCTTTCTTCATATTTGTACAACGAAGTCAGTTCTCCCTCGAAAATTTGAAAAGATATTCGTAAGGAAGCAACCAAATGCTACAACACAAGGCACGCAAATTCCCTTCATCTACCATTATGTAGAACAAATACCCGGCAATTTTCCGTTTTCTATCAAGGTCTAATATTAATAAAACAGAAAAGAAATCCAAAAAGGACGCCATCGTGAAATCGTGACGCTATTTACGCGTCATATTACGTAATTATTTCCCGCTGCTGGCCTCAAAAGAAACATCTTTAGACTATCTCTCCTCCAAGTCTCATACTCACTTTTTATACTTGCGAAGTTACGGAGGGAATGGAATGACCCTCTCCCGGCCCCAGAAAAAAAGGAAAAAACAAAACAAAACAACAACAACAACAACAAAAAGCGTGGTCTAGTTAGAATTGATATACATTGCAGAGTTAATTCTCTGATCCACCATCTGTGTCATTAGTGTCCAACAGTTATTGTATTGTATACTCAGCTCACCTTTCACATCAACTGTTCCAACGCGAGTCCCACCGGTAAAGTCATTTGCACGACATTTGTATTCCAAAAGCTCGTATATCTGAGGGAAAAGATAATTATTATACTACGCTTTATGTAATAAAAACCGTTAGTGATCATGAAATGGTGTGTTTTTTACATTGACGTGTTGAACTTCTCGTACTGGCGCCTCTCAATATGGTTTTAAAAAGACCCCAGGAAAGGTGGTGGCTACCAGAGGTAATAGTGGGATAACATAAGAAAAATGTAGTTCTTTATAAGTACCATACAATTAAACGTTATGTCAGATATGAGATGATAGACAGACAACGAGGCGTGGAATTCTGGGTTGACCAAAATGAATTCCACATCTAAAAAGGGCCAGTGAAATAACTGTTTTATATATAGAAGTATTCCTCGACCTTTCTGATTCCATTCAGAACGAGTGGAAGACGTTTTAATGGCCTTGATCATGGAATAAAGGCTGATATCCAATGACCCGCTAACTAAAGTCAATTAAACTGTGGAATTGCAATATCCAATGATCCAGTCATTTACTAATTATTCCACACATTATTACTCATATACTTCGTTGACAATGGGCTAATGTACACGGCTTCCTTTCGTGAATGATCATTAAACATATTAATATAAGCTAATATAGATAAATGAGATGTAAGACTTCTTTGAGATTCTGAAAGAATATCGCAGCCCAAGGTTACTCCTCAAAACATTTATTTTAAACCAAAGGATATAGCTTTCATAAGCTATTCCAGTATGAAACACCTGAAATACATTCCCTTTGGATTGTAACTATCGATATACTGAGCAATAGGCATCAAATTGATTTAAGAAATAATTTATATGACACAATAAACATATAAGAAACAGGATAATTATTTTTTTATCATGACTTCAAATATGGTTACATGTCATGGAATAACTCACCCTGACACTATATTTTCCAGGGGCATTTGGAACCTTGACCTTTCTGGTTGTACAGTGTGCCCGGCAATCAAGACTGCGAGGCGGGTCTAGGTTAGCCGCGCACTCGGTGGCTCCACCTTTGGCACTGAAATACACTTGACGAATACATCTCGGGCAGTAGATATTCTCTTTGCAATATTTGTAACAGCCTGTTGGATTTAAAGAAGTTAGTTGGAGTAAAGTCGTCATTCGCATTATGTAGGCTTTTATGCGAGTGGCTATGATCCCCTTGAGGCTTTTAAATCCTGAATATAACCGTTCAAACAAAGTCTACTGGTTCTGAATAAATATTTTGTTCAGAAAATTATAACAGTGTACAAGGTGTGTATTACAGGTCGGTGTCAAAACTTGAAATGTGACCATTCAAACGAAAAAGTCCCGAGAAAAATTATTAGTTAGTCATCAGTTTCCTCATATCAGATGCAGCATTTTCTAAAGCGTTCGTCCGTTTGTTATTGAGAAAAAAAAAATAGTTTACCTTTCACTGAGATTGTTCCTCCTTGGAGAGTGCTAAAGGTGTTCTGTCCCTCAATCCAGAATAGTGGATCTGAAAAATATATCATTTATTTTATCTTTTTATTTATTTATAAACTTCGCCAGAGGAGAAAAAACAACACGAAGAAACCTATGACAGGAGAGAACTCACAGAACGATAAGTTGCAATAACGAGACTCCTTACTACTGCTGCTGCTGCTGCTGCTGCTGCTACTACTACTACCACTACTTCTACTACGTCTCTAATTTGTCCCAGGCTGAATAATTACATAGTCAAGAACTGATTGAATGCTACTTACTTCCAACATGTATTGTTCCAACTTCAACTCCTTTTGCGTTGACGCCAGGAGCAGTCCCGCACTTATAATCCAGTAGACTGTAGGCCTGAAAGTAATTATTTTTCGTCATAAGAAAACTAAGCAAACGAAATATGTCAATACGTTTTGTGGGCACAGTGAAGTTGTGGGCTAGCGATAACGGGTCGGACTTTTACTCGGAGTCTTGGATTAGGTCGATGGTCTGCATAGACACTCCTTTTTTGTTCTCATTGTATTGTTTTCTTGTTGTTGTTGTTGTGTTGTTGTTCATCTGATATGGTTTATGTTTCAACAATTTTGCAGAATGCGTGAAATTTGGAGTTTTTAGAATTAAAAAATCTGAGCTCTCCTGCAAGCGACGGAATTAAAGAAATCCAACATGACCACTGTAATATCCATACACAATCCGAATCACAATCACTGTTGAGGTCAAGTTTGCGTGTCAGCCGATCGCGAACTTTTATCTACTTACCATGATTTTGAAGACTCCACTGTTGTTAGGAACTTTGGCTTTAGCGCTGAATTTGTATCTCCAACAGTTCCAATACCTGGTAGGTAGTTTTTCGCCCAAACACTTGCTGGTCTCACCAAAGTTCAAATACAGTACCCGGATGCAAGTAGGACAGTAATATGGCTTGCAGAACTTGTAAGCACCTGCATGGTAAGGAAGTAAGGGATGGTAAGGGATTGTTTCTTTGATCTTAGACAACTAAATAAAAGGCTAGTTAATTGGAAAACAGTTAGCAACAATCCAATTTTGAATAATTATTTTCGCAAACAAAAGACTCGTTCGCAACGCTCGACAACGCAGAAATTATTATGCCGCGTCTTTCAGATTATGGTACTGTAAACGTGGCGAAAGACAGTAAGGTTGCGTTCGATTGACCATATTCCGGAATAAGAATAAGCGGAATAGCAGTTAGATTTTTCTTTTTTTGTAGTAAATTTGAGAAGACTGTTCTGCAAACTTTTGCTAACACATGATAATTAACAGCGATTTTGTACTTCAGTAACTATAAATGCCTCTTACGAGGGGTTTCTAGTCATCATTTTATGTATTCCTATTCAAGGAATAGGGTCAATCGAACCCACCCTAAGATTCTGGGCGACGGTCGCGTTTCGCTTTACCTTTCACATACTAAAAATGAGACAGTTCGAGTTAATTAGCAAACCGTTTTCTACACACGTTCTTCCCATATCATTTTACGTTTTAAAGTAAAGGAAATTTCCCGGGTGATTTTGTTTGAGCAAGAAAAGGGCAAGATGATATGAAACATGGGGGCTAATTAGGACTTCAGTCAAATTCAATAAGAGCATGGTTAGGTTTTCTAGTTGGGGTTATATCTTAACACTTTTAAGACGGGTAGGGGCAGGGTGGATCGAGTGGGGTAATGTGACCGTACCGAATTCAAGTTTCAAGTAACAAGTCAACTTAGCTAGGCTATCCTCCGTTTTACTAAACTGTAAGCCGATCGCTCAATATTAATCGTTTGTCTCATGACTGTGCAGCAAAGGTGTTGAAATACATTTAATGTGATGATGTATTGACTATGAAATCCATAAGTCGAGAGATACGCCATTCATTCTGTTATTTTTCTAAACACTTAGTTTTCCTAAATAGAAGAAAGACTCGCAGTTATATACGCAACTTTTAAAAGCAGTAACGAAAAGAAAGCTTAAAAAATTTAAGCTTTTCGCAACTGCTTAAGTTGCATATATAACTGCGAGGGTCTTTCTTCTATTTAATCTGTCACCGGCGGCTCAAAGGTTAGAAAATCGAGAATTTTATGATGTCGACCCCAAGAAAGCGGCTGCTGATTGCAAGAAATATAAGTTTGGGACGTCAAGAAACATTCCCGAACGCACTTTATAACTTCTACCTACGTTATACTGCGACATTTTTTTATTCTCTCTATAAGTTATCTGGCGGTAATGTGACACCTAAGTATGCCAGCCCCTCCCCGATCCTGGCCCAAGCACTATGCTATACGACCCCAAAACTGAACGCTGTCATTTTGCTTAAGGGCATCAAATCAACGTTATACCAAACGCACATATTTTCATCATACCTCTTAGTTCTATTTCTGCTCCCGGTCGCTCGTGGAAACTTTTTGTGTACAGCTCAATGTATTCACCTGAAATAAATGCAAAGGTATTCTTGCAAGGTTTGAAAAAATGTCCTACATTGTTATGTGTTTTAATGGTTGTAGAATTATCATCTCTGAAAAATTCGTGGTTACTGTTAATTTCTTTTTGGATTTCAGTAAGCCTCGCTAAGGTCTGCTTTTCCCACATAAACCGCGTATAAATGTTGCGTTATTGGGAGGCACCGTCTTTAACGACGTCCGCCCAAAAAGCCAAAATTGAACTACAGAATATCAATTAAAGGGGAAGTATCATGAAAATTTGATGTCATTTCAAAACCCAAAAATTTTTTGTCTGACAACAGGAACAAAAAATAATTGTGTAGTTGTGTTATAAGTTATCAACCCAGTGCAATAAAACTGTCAATTAGTGCCTCTGGTCAGAGACAGAGTAGGTCGGAATGGATTGAAACTTGAAAAATGTTAGGCTAATGTTTTTTAAGCGTTCGTATTTTTGTCCCCAAAATGCGCTAGAATAGAGTACGAGTTGTTCCTGTCAAGAATTGAGTTGATTTCTCTCCTCGCGTTGTTCTAGAATTATTTTTAGCAAAGTGAAGGTCTTATTTCACCATTTTTAACAAAAGAGGTAAAAAACCCCATGATACTTCCCCTTTAAGGTAATTACGCGCTGGCATAATGTGGTAAACAATTTTGCTATTGTTCCTTGAGGTTGTCCAGCAGAAGGGGATCAAAAGAGAGGATCACTTGCCAGCCATATATATACCCAAGACAGTAAATGGCATAAGAAATCAACATATGAACTGAAGGGAACGGTCTAACGCCTTGTTATACAACTGAACATTTTTGTCAGGTGAAAAAGCAAACGTTATAAACAGACCAACGAGTTTTTCGCTTTCTGAACTTCCTCACAGTACAATCAGACTTAGGACCTTTTCATATAAGTCCGGTCGACCGGGCTGGCTCAGTTTCCGAGATCTCGCCTCGCCAATCTTTTGTTTACAAGAAATTGGGTGTGTTCATATGAGAATGCGGGCTGGCCCGGTTACCGAGATTTTGGTTTTTGCGACCGAGATCTCGGTAACCGAGCCGGAAATGTTTCCCATATGAACACTCCAGCCCGGATACCGAGATTGTCTGGGATTGAAACATTTTCAACTGCGCATGGGTTGTAAGGTCACTGACAAGTCGGAACGAGGTTAAACGGGTATTTTGGGGACATTTTTCACCTCGGTAACCGAGATTAAATTTCCAATATGAACAGAAGACAAAATTCGCCCCGCCTACCGGTCTCATATGAAGGAGGCCCTTAAACCAATGAAAATCACTTCTCTTGTCAGCAAATAACAAGAGAGGATCCTCTCTTGTAAATAACTATTATGGAATAATACTGAAAAATACACACCTGTTCGAAATGTCTCCGAGGCGGCATTGCTTACCCACACCGCGAGTAGAACAAAGAAGAACATCTTAAAAGATATAAGTAAATGTGTTTGATTATTTTCTACGTTTTGTACTGGTCCGTAACGGGAAGGAGTACGCTCGAAAATAATCGACGTTTACGGTGATTAGAGCGTGGAATGGGTTGCCCCGCCTGTGTCTCATTTCCCATTAGCTACTGAACATGGTAACAGGAATATTGTCCCTGGCCATGCCAAGCAAGCGTTTCAGTGAACATTATGGGAAATAGCTGTTTATTTCAGGATGAAAAAGACACAAGCAACCACACACACACACAAAAAAAAAAAAAAAAAAAAAAAAAAAAAAAAAAAAAAAAAAAACATGGGAAGAATATCTTTACTTTTGTTGGAAGATTAATCGACACACTTTCTATGCCCGAGTGAAATAAAAGAAAAAAATATCACGTTGGAAAATAGATATGCCAAGCGATGCGTCTTATTGGGGGGACAAGTAGCGAAAAAAAAATCAGAAAAAAAAAAAACAAAGAACAGTATTCACACAATCAAGAAATCAACAGACCTCTGGAAATTAGTGCCGTTTGAATGCGACATACGTAGCTTCGTTTGTAGGAAAAACGTTGTCCGATATCCAGTGATAAGTGGCATCCATAGTTCCTGTCGTTTATTCTTAGTTCAAGACACCAGTAATTTATAATGGAACTTTTTTCGAAGATTGCTCAATTGATAATTTATATACACCAAACGAATGTATCAACGAATTCCAAAATTAAGTATTCATTTCTTACCTTTTTGAAAGATCCCAATGCTCACAAATTATTTCTATATTGTTAGTTTAGCCGAGGGAAGGAGAGACGTTATGCCGGAGCCTAATGTAGCGAGTAAAGATACGGAATCACCTTTATATCACAAAGCTTCTTTTGTTATAAACGTATTTCCTCCAGAGAAAAAGCTGTTTAAACTGTGATTCTTGCTGGGTGTTACTGGAAAATAATTACTGTTTGAACTTGTTTGCATGAAATAAGAAAAGTTATCGTACAGTCTTATATACCTTTTGTTGTTGCTAAAGGATTAAGAAAATAGAAGGGGAAAAGATAAAGCTGAATGAAAGCTGTAATTATTGTAGCTATCGACTTCTTTGAACATGAAACATACACTCGGCTGCTAACAAGTGTAATTTATGTGTTAAATTATATGAAAAGAAACGATAATTGTGTTAACAACAGAATAATGGGTAAATTTGTATTAAATTAAATGTTGGCCAAAGAGAATCCTAAATCCTAAACGTGAAAAATAAAAATAAAAAAGTCTCCAAAACAACTCAAAACAACAAATTACGTTTATCTTTCGTTCGTCGGTATATGCTGGTGTCGAAAAATTATGGATCTGCGCCTGAAAAGTCCGTTTTTTAGGAGGCGTTAAGAACCAGCTTAACTTAGCTTGAAACTAAACATCTTAAAATTACTTCCAAGAAGTAACAAAATGTAACATCTGTTTTTCTTTAATTTCTTATTTTATTCAATGAAACACTTTTATCACGAAATTTACAGGAATAAAAGTATAATTACAGTCTCTCCTTAAAATGAATGAAAACCTAGTTGGAAAAATGTCTAAATGCTTGTAAATAAAACCGTCAAATATCAAAAGAAAACGCTATTTGAACAGTTGACTAAATTGGATGATATTATATCATCTAAACACAAAAGGAAAATATGGCGGTACAGCAAAAAGAGAGAAAACAAAACAAAAATCGAACACGGAATTTGCCAGGGAAATCCTTTTCTCTGTATCAGTTGCTCTAGAAAAATGACCTGTAAAATTCAAATCAGTTCAAGCTAACGATTGAAAAATCATTTTCGTCCCAGAGAACAACATTTGTACTCATTTTTTTTCAGTTTCTTTTTCTGTGAAGAGTAACTCTGAAATTGATTGTTTTGGTCATTTTCATATTGGAACTGAGAAAATTACACGATTCTGTTTTGGATACCTAATGGTCATTCAAGCCTGCTTCAAGAGCTTTCACCAGGCTACTGCCGGCGAATACATGGAGTGAAGTTGCCCATATTTTAAATAGAGTTAATTATTACTTATTTCGAAAGCAAAGTAAATATTGCCACATGCGATTCTTCGGTTCTAATGAGACTCATGACATATTATGGAATGAATTTATAAAGGTCTAGGTCTAACAAGCTAGGAAAAATAACTGAAGGGGACCAGGGGTTTTTTGTGCTGGGCGCTAGAGAGATAAAAGACTAAAATAACTATTGTTCGGATTCATCATCTCTGATCGCGGCCATTTTACAGCCAGTCTATAGACTGTTACGGACGCCGTAACCAATATTTTCGATAATGAAATGGACATTCGAATTCCTCTTTGTTATGTCCGGCATTTGAACATGTCTTTCCGAAAAAGACGCATTAACTGAAAAACAAAAAACTAAAAAAAGATTCAAAATAATTTTCTTGAAATACTTAATGCTGTAATGTAAAAAAAATAAATCATAGCTTTTTGCCGTCAATAAACTAGGAAAAACTAGGAACTCTAATCTCGTTTGCGATTTTCAAAACCGACATGGAAATTTTTAAACTCCGTTGAAATTTCAAAAATACTCGTCACGCGTGATGTGGATTGACTGTAAACGGATTTAAAACGGGCAAAAGTTGGCCATTACACACAATCATAGTTAAACAGAAATCGTAAATAAATTCAGATGCCGATTTTAGTGTCGCCGTGGTAGCTGTTTGTTTTCATAGTCTTTGTTGATGACCACAAGTCTAACGCGCGCCATGTAGAAGCAAAAAACGATCTGATCAGCTACAATAAATCACTCATCCTGTGATCGCCCCGGTTGATGAGGCATAAGGCCGCGGTTACTATGAATATAATGCGCTTAAAGGATCAGTGTAAATCACTTCCTTTTCTTGGTTAAAACAGCTGTCAAGTAATATAAAGTCAAAACAAACACAGCACCCATGCTATTCTTACTGTTTAAACAGAAGCGTTAAAACTGTTCATTAAAAAGGAATATAGAAAGCGTTCGATCAAATCAGTGATACCTATTAACAAAAACGCCCGGAATATTTGCTAAGGCCTGGGATGCTGCCGTTTAAACTCAGGCGACAAATCTAAGGCGTTTTTGCCTTTTCTGTAGTTCGTTCATCTTTTTCCCTTTCCTATTGTTTTTCTATTTCTTTTTTTTTTTTCTGTAACCCGCTCGCCTGTGCTTAAAACATGAATGAGTGGGCGTTGTTTATTTTATCCGTAATCAACTGAAATTTTTTAGGTAAATACCGAACAAGGCTGGAAACTTAATGGCTTGCACTTGCTTTACTTTCCTTGATCAATGTAGTAGTCAATGATTGAAACCTCCCCAAAGAAAGATGACCGGCACCAAGTAACCGATTTCCCTATATTAAATTTCTTGGCGACAAATGAAAATATGGTTAGCGGCATTTTTCTTTGAGTAATCACATCTCTGTGTACACAATGTAGACTGAATTGTCACCGGAAAACAATAAGCAAGAATAATATCGTTAAAGAATAGTTTGCAAATGAGATTAAAAGAAAATAATCGTTACAATTCCCACGCTTCAGGGTTCCATTACATGCCAGAACCTCAGCACCAAGACCTCGCTTTTAATCAGAGGCTGATCTGTGTTTAATGCCACGATTGTGCTCTCCAATAACGCCATGTTGCAGGCGAAAAAGATGCTGAATGATGACCGGCCTACAATGGACTAGCATCCCATCTAATGGGAAGAAGGGTGGGGTTAGAGGGCCGGGGGGAGGGGGGGGGGGGGGGCAGAAACCTTTTGGGTCACCTAAACTCATTGGGCGACTATTTGGACTCTGTCTACTCAGTTCGTACGTCTCTATTTCTTAGTAGAGTCGTAAAGCGTGCGAAACACGCGTGCGTACCCAAGCTGAAATCTCCCCCAGCGAGGAGACTGTTTCTCTCGCTGTAGTATTTCTTTAAAAACAAAAGATAATGAGAGAGTACTGCATAGTCAAATTTTTGCCATTTTGGCTTGAAAAAGGAGGATGATTTTATAGCTTTGAATTAGATAGGTTTTGGAATTTGACCACACGCCATATATGGCTGTTGGTAACTCAATCCACAATCTTCTATCGCAATCCACTCTCTCGTCAAAAGCCTAACCTGAAAATTATAAGAGATTAGTAAATGGCGCTGCTTGCCAAATATTTCCAGTATGTTAAAGCATCCGACCGGTGTACGGGAGGTAACGGGTTCTATTCCCCTGCGGGCTCCATATTTAAGTTTGTGCCATGTTTGTGTCAAGATGAGATTTCATTTTTTTTTATTTCCATTGCGGAGCTTAGAATTTACCACCTTGCTTTCTTTAACAACATTTGGCGTTATTTGTAGAGTCTTTCTTTTCGTTATTTTGTATAGTCTTGTCTGAACACAGTTTCTAAGCCAGCTCAATTCAAATTGTTGGGATTCCAAAAGCAGTATGCATGATGTTACACGCCTGAATAAACTCGCTAGGATACTGTTCATTAAATGAACTCTTTTTCACGGAATCCATCGATTTTAATTTCGATAGGAATGAATTGTATGCATATGCTGGTATCCTAATTAATGTTGTCTCAGACACTAAACAACTGACATTTGTTACTCTTTAAAATCCCTCAAAGTTGACATAGTCTTAACTTCAGTTTGGTCTGCTTTTTAACTGTTCTTGGGATATTGCTCTCTTTCAGATATTTTTACAGCTTAGGCTGAGCTTTTTCTTTGGAGCTTGTTTCGATAACAAAAGACAATATAGGCGATATATGCATTAGTTTAATGAAGTTTTCATCTAGTGCTAACTTGAACAATTGGCTGTGTTAACAACTCCTTATAGCAACATAAATTTTTGAATCTCCAAAGTATTCACTGAGTAAAAATTCACCTCTCATCGGACAAAATTCTTGGTAATAGATGGGTAGAGTTTAAAACGAAGATAACGCTAGACAGTTACGGTAAACCAATTCAAACAGCAACAAATTTGAAACGTTGAAACTCTTCAACTGAATTAACAATTTAATTAAAACTCTAATGCAACGCACTCGTGTCATTTGACAGACTTGTCATAGCAACCTTGCCATTTAATTTGGTGCTCAGCAAACAAACAAAACAGTTCAAAACTAGTTTCACTACGGTCAAAGTCTAAGTAAACTGTGCTTCTTTTTCGCGTTTAACAAAGACTCAGTTTACAAAATGGAAATTGAAGTCACTTCTTTCCAGAGTCCTAGAAAGAGACGTCAAATAATCTGCATCGTTTTAATGGTCGTGGTTGGTGCAGTTGTTGGATTTTTGATCGGCTATTTTGTGACGAAGGGAAGCAAGGATAATACCAACAAATGTCAGACCGATGATGGTAATACCCAAAAACCAAATCCTGTCCCCGACAAGGACAAATATCACAGAATGTTCCAGGATGAAATTATGGCGAAGAACATCGAAGACAATCTCAGGTAAGTGCTGCTTTTAAGCGTTTTAGAAAAAATGAAGTTGCAATAAGTGCAACAACTTGAAAAGGTCATGCTCCAAACTTTTCAAATGTCCAGTGAATGTCATTATCTTATCATCGTCCTAAATCTCTACGGGCATAATTATATATGGTGGGCTCGATTATGGAAAATTGAGACCATTGAATTGGGGAACTAAATAAATCATGAAACCTCCACGGTAGGGTCAATGGCAAAGTCATGCCATGCGAAACGACTTGACGACTGTTCGATGCTTCGTAGGTTTCGCTCTGACCAGTATTAATGGCTTGTGATCAACGACAGCAACTTTAACGCTGGTGCTTTTAAGGTCTGATAAGCCAGGCTAGCAATACCGTTACGAAGAATTAACTCCTATAGCCCATTGGCTACAAAAGGGAACGAGAAACACTAAGAGAGAAACACTTTGGACATTTCAATATTTTGATCCAACAAGTTCCAAAAGAGCTGCGTCGAAAAAAAATTGTTTTTCATGAATATTTCAGGAAACTGTTTTTAGCTCTAAGACAAATTGCTTGACAGTTTGAAAAGGTTGTAGACTCACAGTAAGGGATACACTGTATGATTTCCCTCGCTTTCATTTCACAACGGCAATGTTTTACGTATTTATGAGAGCAGTGCACACCCCAGTTGCAATTTCGTTCTGGAAATTGCGATCGTCCTATTTTGTCACAGTATACGTAATCGCCGTACTCTGGACAATTCCCAATTCTTTTTTCAAATCAGTATCCGTTGAAAACTTGGATGTTTAAGGTATGCTAGTAAGATATTAGAGAGCGTGGGATCTTAGTTTGTTGATTTATTAGCTAAAAGTATGTGTCTATTTACTTTTTTAATATTCTCAAAGGAATCGAAGATTAATAAATCAAATATGTTCCTGACTACAACTGTTAAAAGATTTACGAGAGTATACAGTGGAATCAAGAGGACATTTCAATGGAATTCTATTGAGGAAGATGAGTCGACATAGTTTGTACGCGGGCACGTAAAGAGAAAAGATACAACATAAATTGATTCTCGTCAAAAGCAGCATAATTTAAAAACTATGGCAACGACGCCCCCAGAAAAAAAAAATCCTCTGATTGACAGAACAAACTAAACATGAAAAACACAAACTTACCTGCATTTAATTAAGAAAGTTAACATTAGTTGAAGTTTATTTAGTAATCATCTTAAAATTACAACGAATTAATCACAGAATTAAAAAAAAAAGGAAATGGGTCCCTAATTAGCTCTAAAGAAGCTCACTTAAGACTAACGAGGAGTGCTAAAATAGTATTTTTACTATTTTAAAACCCGTTTTGGTAAACCGAAAAGCCGTCAGTAATTATCTAAGAGAATTTGGTTGAAGAAATGCATGGTATGTTTAGATAGAGTGGAATCATTTGAAGGGGATACTTTAGCTGATTTATCCTAATCATGAGTGACTAAACTGAGAAGCTGCAACCAATCTGTACATGTTTCTATAGCTGGTCATATATTTTTTCCGCCAGATGTTATATATACATGTTCGATTTGGATCAAATTTGGTTTCGAATTGACAATGCCCAGCCCAGTTAAGCTTCTATACCCTTCGTCGACATTGGTCACAATTTGTTAATACTAATCAAATTTGTTGAGATATTTTCCGGCTCCTCTAAACAAAGGTTTGAATTCTTACTTCTTTTACGGTAAGGGAGCTCACCTCAGAGCCTCACATGGCGGGATCTAAGCGTCAACACGACCTTGCCGTATATTTAGCTAACAAGTGGCGGACGTATGGTTTTGATGACGTGGAAATGCCCGAGTATAAAGTGCAGCTATCACTGCCTCAAGAAGAAAAACCCAACAAGATGGAGATTGTCAACAACGGAACCATTGAACGCACCATATTAGGAAAAATACAGGTAAAACTAAGTTGATCAGAAGCGATTTGCTTACGGATAAACAAACAAAAAATATAGTTAAAAGCCGACGTTTCGGCATCATCATGATGCCATTAGATCAAGACTAACTTACGAATTATGCGAGATGTAAAATATATCGGTTTAAGCTTAAGTTTAAGTTTAATCACTTTATTTACGTACCAATGCATTGAGCACATAACACTAATTGGTTACGATCTTGGGACCAAATGCACGAAGTCCTACTTCAGTTAAGATATATCCTAAGCAACAGTCTATTGTTGGAATGACAATAATGACAATAGACTATTGTAAAGTGTCAATACCTACGATACATCTTAACTGAGGAGGCTTCGTTGGTCTGGCTTTTGGGCCGCGGAAATTATGTGACGCTATGCTCTGCCAACAAGTTTTTTCCTCTTCTTTGTTTGTTTGTTTGTTTGTTTGCCTTTAACCAGATCAAACCAGAACCCGAGGCAAGCAAGACATTTGAGTATTTTCCTTACTTCGCTTACGCGCCAAACGGAACTGTTGAAGGAGAGCTCGTCTACATCAATAAAGGAGGTTCGAAAGATATAGAATATCTTCTGGATCGTAATATATCTCTGAAGGGCAAAGTCGTCATCGTAAGAAGCATGTTCTCTTCGGTAACTATAAATTTGCTTTTATTTGATGTCTTTCATTCTAATTTTAGTTTTTCCCTCAGTCCCGGTTACACAAATTGTATGGCAGTTTTGCGACAGGACTTCGCGGGCATCAGAAACGATCGGACGTATTTCATAGTTGAAGGCTGCACAAAAGCTTTCTGATAGTGAGAAAACCTAGCGAGAATTTTAAAAGACTGATAAGCTTTATACTTCACGGTTTAGAAATGTATTTTTTTACCTAAAGTTATCACGCCATTGCAAGGAAATATTTTATTTATCAGAGCCATTAGACTAGTATATTAACTCAAGGTCACTGCCGCTTTATTCTCTAGCTCTATATGTTTTGAACCTCTTCTGCAATACTTGTATCAACTAACTGACCGACTGACTGAGTGACCGACCGACCGACCGACTGACTGACTGACTGATTAACTAATAAATTGAGAGATAAATAAATAGTTAATTCGTTACTTAAATAAATCAAAAAGTAAATAAATAAATAAATAAATAAATAAATTTAGAAACACGAGTGAAACTATTAAGTTCAACGGCTATTAAACCTGTGGTTCCCGGATTCCAGGTGAACGTGAAATTTATATTTACATTTTTTTAGGAAAGAAAGAAAGAAAGAAAGAAAGAAAGAAACAAACAAACAAACAAACAAACAAACAAACAAACAAAGTGTTCCTGACATTAGTATTGTATATTTCCCTCGCAGTTAACTTTGGCGATAAAACAGGGTGCTGTTGGAGCTTTAATCTTTCCAGACCCCCAGTCTCCCGGACATGGTCCTAATGACACCTATCCCAACACTCGCTGGACATCTGGTGAAGCCATTTTTGAGAGAGCGATGGCAACTAATTTGGGTGACCCACTTACCCCTGAACTACCGGCCACCAACGGGATGTACCGCAGACCTAAAAATAAAACCAACTTTGGTGCCATTCCATCACAGCCGATATCTTACAACGATGCACTGTATTTGCTTAGCCTCCTAAAAGGTATATATATGTAGGTACGCATTAAATTCCCTGGTGTTATGGATGAGGTTGCGCCTGCCCGAGCTGGCCTGGCCCGTCGGACCGATGCGTGCTGTAAGTTCATTGAGGGTATCCAGTCAGGGCGCTTTATCGCGCGGTTACTCTGCAATAATAAGGGTCCCCATTAACACCAGAGATGGGTTAAGGCCCCGCGCGAGCAAAAAACGAGTCCCATATAACACAGACCGCTTTAGGAATTTTGTGACTGTGACATTTCTGTGTTAGACTTATTAGTCATATTTATATTTGCATTTATGCATCTGTTTAAATGTCGTTTAGATATTGACTACAACCTGTAATTCCGTAGTTGACTGCAAGAGGTTGCAATAAATGCATTATTATTATTATTATTATTATTATTATTATTATTATTATTATATTAACAATTGCTTCTTATAAACTCGCCAGATTAAGTTCATGTAAGGTAGCTCTAGTTGGGGGTCAACTGGCATGACTTCAGCACGGACCTTAAATGAAAATAAGGTTTTGCCTTGCTATCTCACTGAAGAAATTTGGTTAACATGCACGGCTCCAAAAGCTGCTAGACGTAACCGGCCGCGTATTTTAAACAACCACTTTGTGTTTTTATACCCTACCTTAGCTTGAAATTTAATTAAGGACAGTGCCTCCAAATACAGAGGTATTTTCGCGCAGTTTATGAATATGGACCAAAAAGATGTCGGGTGTAATGGGCTATGATTTCTCGGCTTTTGTACCACTTGGAAGAGGTTAAAACATTGATTCAACAGAGAGCGGTCGTCAA
Organism: Pavona decussata; assembly: GCF_977016875.1. Lineage (NCBI taxonomy): Eukaryota > Metazoa > Cnidaria > Anthozoa > Scleractinia > Agariciidae > Pavona > Pavona decussata. The sequence goes on from NW_028145619.1 coordinate 1,652,447, forward strand.
GCAGGTGAATAGATGTGAAAATACGATAAAACGATTCGCACAGCACCAAAGCGGGTCGGATGATGGATATTTTTTGCGGACACCTGGGACAGACTTTAATTTTCCTCGCAAATACAGATAAAAATAAGAGTTGACACATATCGGGGCGTTTAACATAGAGGTTATGTTTTGGCCTTGTTCTTGTGCAGCTGCAATAATAATGAACAGTTGGCCGAGCGTGAGCGAAGTTTCAAGCGGGGACAATGTTTCAGCCCAGGGCATTATTCCCCCATATACCAGCAAGCCGGAAAGGGGTTTACAGTATTTATTTTATAATCCTCCGATTAATTTGTAAAACACGCGCGCTTTACTTTGGAACAGACAAAACAGCCAGTGATGTTAGTCCATGGCGTGATTACAGCCAAACAATGCAAGCTGACTAATTTAGGACATTTTATTTAACTGTGACTGACTTAACAACAGTTGTCACAACAACTACGTTTCTTTCTGTTGTCAAACCGGACGACTGTTAGCCATTGTTATTAAATTCTCAGCCTCGGATGTTGCATTTCTAGCGTTCTGATTGGTTCACTAAATCTCGGTTATCAGCTCATATACCGTAGTTTGACCTTATATTGAAAACGAATGCCCCAGGTGTCGCTAAGCTAAATTTTTTTTTCGGCGGAAAGCGAGAGTTTCTTCGGAAATATGTAGAAAAAAAGAAAAGAAAGAAATACCAAACAATGCTATGTCAATATAACAACAATAAAAGCCACAAAGTTTGGTATGACACTATTTAATGGTACGTATCTCTGAAGTTTCCTTTAAAATCTTCAAAATTGCAAGATTTTATGATTTTTAGATCACATAACTGAACAACAATAACAACCGGTTACCTTTAAAAATTTCATGATGGCTTGCAAATCCTAGCGGTAAGAGGTTAAAACCGATCGAAGAAATTTCTCAGGAAGAGCTCTATGCCTGCCTTTGTTTTTACGCATAATTTTTACGAGGACTTCAGGAAAAGTTCATCTATGAAATCCGTACGAGCGGCGGCCATAATGTTCATTTCCGTCGCTCGGCACCACTCAGCAAAACATTTGCACAAATGTGCACAGCTCTTACTTCTCAAATAAGCTTGAAGTTTAAAAACTTGCACTGAATGCTTGTCTCAGTGAGGTTGTTCCTCGTACACTTGGACTTGCCTGGAGTGTTTTAAATCGTCCGCGAGAAATTTAGTTCAGCATGAAATAAGCTGTCCTTGCCCTGATCCTCGCTCAGCACCACACTGCAGAGCATTTGCTCAAATGTGCACAATTATTACGCTTCTCGATGAGCTGGAACTTCAAAAGCACTTGAATGCTAGTCTCAGAAAGGTATAATTCGTACATTTAAACGTTTCTTGAATTTAAGATGTCCGCCTGTGTCCGATTTTCTTCGCTTGCGATTTTTCATTCAACTCCGTTTGCAAAGAGCTGCGCGTGTCATGTGATCATTACGTTTCGCGCGCTTTGGTCAGAGGTTGCCTCAACATCCGGTCGTTTTAATTTGAGGGAAATTTTTTCTTGAAATATAAAAATTCAGTAAACTTCAACAGCAATATCCAAACGTGGAGAATTTAATAAAACATTTATTCCATTCGCGCTTGTTGGATATGAGATTAGTTATAGCCAACTCGGCGCTTTGCGCCTCGTTGGCTATTTACCATCTCATATCCAACGCGTGCTCACGGAATAATTGTTAAATAACCGCTGTCAGATTTTTTACCACGTGACGTCCTTGTCCAATGAGATCTAGCGAAAATTCATCGCTAGGTTAAAATGCCTATTACTAACAATTTGGTCCATATTCCTACTGGAAACGTGTTTGAAATTTTTGTAGGAGAGCAAGTACCAAGGGATTGGCAAGGAAGACTAAACGTCTCTTTCAATATCGGACCAGGCTTCAAGAAGCCAAACACTACTGTGCGACTGCAAGTCAACAACAAGATAGATGTCAAATCTGTTTACAATGTCATAGGCACCATTTACGGACAAGAAGAACCGGATCGGTATGTTTTGATTGGCAGCCATCGCGACGCGTGGGTCTTTGGAGCAGCCGATCCTTCTAGTGGCACTGCAGCCTTAATGGAAATATCGAGAGCAGTTGGCTTAATGTTAAACAGGGGATGGCGACCGCGGAGGACCCTAAAGTTCTGCAGCTGGGGAGCGGAGGAATTTGGGTTGGTTGGCTCGATAGAATGGGTGGAACAAAATGCAAAGATGCTGCAAGAGAGAGGCGTTGTATATTTAAACACAGACGTGGCGGTTGGAGGTAATTACGTTTTAATCAGCCAGAACTGTCCAATTCTCTCAAAAGCCATTTTTTCGTGGGCCAAAAAGGTGAAAGATCCCAATGCTCATGGGGATAAAACAAGCCTTTATGACATCATGGTTGAGCGAATCCCGTCCAAAACTAATCCCGGGGAGCCTTATGTTATTCCATTCCAGTTTCTGAGTGATTACTTTCCATTTTACATGTACTCTGGAGTACCATCCGCTGATTTCAGCTACTTCTTCGGATCTGGAAACCCTGTAACGCTTTATCCTGTCTACCACACTCAAGAGGACACCTTCTACTGGATGAAAACCTTTATTGACCCCAAGTTCGAGTTTCATGAGGCCGTGACGAAGTTCGAAGGCGGATTGTTGATTGATTTGGCAGATACCCCATTATTACCATTTGATGTGGTACGTTACTCAAAAGAATTGTTGAACGCTTACAAATCGCTTCCCACGAGCTTGGGGAACCAAAGTGTTTCTATTGACGTTATTTATAACGCTGTGTTAAAGTTTATGAATGCCAGCGAAGCTTTTGACAAAGTCAAATCAAAACTGAATTTAAGTTCAGCCAGCCCGTTAGTTTTACGCAGATTCAACGACCAAATGGTTCAAATGGAAAAAGCTTTTATTAGCTCTTCATCGCCATTAGGGAGTTATATTTTGAGACACACCTTTGCCTATGCGAGCCCAACATCGTCTTTTCCAGGAGTCAGAAGGGCGTTTTATGCCAAAAAACTAGATCAAGTGGAAAAGCAGTTGTCTTTGGCGGCTCAAGCAATTTCTTCCGCCGCAGACATCTTGCAACCATTTCCCCATGTTAAGTAAGCCAAAAGGTTAAAAGGTGCTAACAGTTGATAACTTCCCTGTTTAGATATTGTAATAAAAAAAAAGTCACCAATGGAGTGGTCTTCAAGAGGAGCCCATACTCCGATTCAATTGAAAAAAAAATAAGGCAAGGTAAATTGTAAGGAAAAAGCAGGTCTTAACAAGTACTAGCTGTTGAAATGGAAAGAGAAAGTTGGAGATAACTACAGATTCTTCAGAGATAAATAAAATTTATATAATTTTTAATATGCACTATCAAATTGAAGCTTAATTTTCTCTGAAAAAAGGAGTGACGCCCTATTTTGTTTTTGTATTTCAACACCCCTAGCTCAGATTTTCTTTTCCCACATAGTCATAAACCATAAAAGAAACCTTTAAATTAGTAGGCACCGTCCTTAATATCAAAATTTTGATTTGCTGTGACCATTCTGAGATTCGCAAAACGTATACAGTAACAAATGGTGGAATTATCCTTCAAATACTAAATTTTTAAAATTCGCCACCCTTTAGTCTCCTAGTGGGTAAAAACAAAAGAAACATTGCTTTTAGGCGTAGCTTCCGTGTATTGCCCACTTTACATAGAGTAACTTCCCCCCCCCCCCCCCCCGCCTTAACCGCGTCCCCTTGTCAAGAAATTAGTTCCATTCGCTTTTCCAAACATCTAACGACTGTATTTATAATACAAAATCAAAGTAAACGTGAAATTAATTTGCCACTCAATTGAAAACTGCTCTAAAACAAACGTATTCTATCTCACGTAAAAAGAGCGCGTTAAACCTGTTGTTCTCCTACAACAATTCAACAGTAAACGCCATAAACATGCTCTGTATTTATTGATTTTCAGTTTGCAGGATTTTTTTTTGCTCAGTGCTTGTGCAGAAATTTTTTTTTTCGGTTGATAACCTCTGCACGAATTTTTTTTTGTTGTTTTCCAGAAAAAAAAAAAAACACTTTAAATAAAGGATTTTTTTTAAAAAAAGTTGTTCTTTGTGGGATTGGAATGATTACCTTTAACCCCTGAGACAATATCTAAAAATTACAGCATAATGGTCAAAACTAAACAAAAACAACGAAATTAGTGTCTAACTAGTATCTAGTGCTGGTAGTAAAATCAGCCTCGTACTTTAATAAAAGACTGGTCATCATTTTAAAATGATTTAAAACAAATTTCATGTACTGTCTGTTTATTGATTGTTTACTTTTTAACACATTTTAATTAATAACAATTGATTCAAAATTTTTCAAAACTGTTGGCGCCAAGAAATCTTATGAAAATATTTCATAACAAACACTTCAAGTAGCATATAATCTCAATTTACGTAAAATTTAAAAGTCAAATTCATGGTGGGATTGTTAAAGTTTTGTTTTAATATTACATGGATACTCTTTTACTACAGACACAGCCCCCTTTCATTTTATACACGATAGAGTATTATTAGCACAGTGAAATGTTGATTCTTACTTTATATCACAATGATTAAAATGCAAATCATATTTTTTTGTATATGATCAGACTTAAATGTATGATCTTGCTTCTTGTAAATATATTTTTGTAGAATGTTTCATTTATGTGTTGGTGCTACTATTACTAGAATTTGTCTCTTTAACACTTTCGTTATAACATGTTGCTGATGAATGAAACTATTCAATTCTTTCCACGTGTGCCTTTCTCATACACACTGTACTTTTACTAAACATACTAATAAAGGATACATTTACTGCAAAAGCTTCTCATAGATATAAACGCAGTGTGAAAGGAGGAAACCTTGTGGGGTGCATGGTTTCCCTGTACATTTTTGCAGTCCCTTCCCTCTTGTGTTCCTCTCCCACAAAAAAATTTAGATTTTCAAAACATTAAAAAGGCCATTTTGGGGCATTCTGGAAGAAATTTTCTGTCATTAAAACACTAAAAGGTATTTTCTATAACAATTCCTTAATCTCCTTCTGCAAGAATTTTTTTCTTCCGTCTCGGCTTGCAAGAATTTTTTTTTCGGGTATTTTGGCGTGCACGAATTTTTTTTTGTATTTCTCCCCCCCCCCCCCCCCCCATCACTTTTCTAATGGTCCGTCCCTGTTTCTATTGTCTTGACCTGTTTTAAATGGTCACTTTGTAAAAATAAACCATTCAAACAGTAGCAGTAACGGATAGCCTGCCAGGTAATAGAATTTGTAACGACGTTCATTGCTGACTGTAAGATATAGGTTATTAGTCCATTTTATATCATGTTCTCCCGTTTCATACCATTTTTTTATTTGCAGCTTCTTAATCAAGTAAGTGATTTTGTGAACATTTCTGTGCATGGACATTATAAAGTAACCAAATGTGGAAGGAAATGGCGTTTTTTATTGTGCCGTGTATTCTGTGCAACCCGCTGTATTAGGAGGTCAACCTGCTTGGCAATTCCCCGAGGGTGACCGCTAAATACAAGTTCCACTATAGATCTTAACAATTTTTAGTATAAAGGTAGAAATTACACACCAGCGGTACAGCTAAATATTTTATTTTGCAATGTATGCACAATTTGCCGGCGAGATCGAAAAAGAATATGTTCTAGGTGGTACGGGGCGTGCTCCCCAGGGAAATTAAAAAGAATTATGCGCTCGGTTATGTTATTTCCTGAGTTTTTCAGGAATGAAATTTTATTTGAATGTGGATCTGGAGGCGGGCGATCAACGTTTGCGCATGGTCGGCAAGGGATTAACTGATAGGGGAGAATTGGCCAAAATTTTTACAGTCAGGTGTTTTTTGACTGATAACTGAGAAAACTGTCAGCTGGGATGTCTAAACTTTGCCTGACTATAAAAGTATGAATTTGCCTGCAAGCTGTTTTGTTAATAACTCTCTCGAAAGAGATTGGAATTATTCGAACGTTTTTCAAAACGCTGTGGCTAAATGCCCGTCATCCGGGCATTCCATCCTCGGAAACCCAGATGCAGATAGTGGGGACGAAGAAAAAGTCGAAACGGGCGGGAAAAAAAAATCGACGGAGAATAGTACGAGGGAGGGGCTCTTACTTTCCCTCACTACTTTACCTCGTCGAATGTTTTTCCCACGCGCTTCGACTTTTTCCTCGTCCTCACTGTCTACCCCTGGGTTTCCGAGGATGCGCAAGTTCTAAAATAGACTTATTCCCGGAAGTGAGCAATTTTCATCGAATTTCTGAAGAAATGCACGATAAAACACTCTCGACAGAGCGATTCTAGAAATTGTTTTGGTTTTGTTTTCCAAGCGCGCCGCATACTATAAAATCGCTAGGTTTTCGACACTTGGGAAACATTTGAGGTCAGACATACGGGCTAGGCTCGATTACCAGCCGCTTCGGGAAAATGATCCCGCGCTTCCCTCCCCCCCCCCCCCCCCCGAAAAAGAGGAAAGCCGGACCCGAGGGAGCGCGGAAATCGAGCCTAACATCCGGGCACGGTCACACATACTACACCAGCCCGACGGTCAGAAATGTTCATCGAATCACGAACGCGCAAGGAGAAGAACTTTTAGAATCGTTTGGCATTTCCAAACAAACATCGAATAATCTCTAGAAATTTGATTTTCATGGTTCTAATCCCGTGTATATTTTTGACTAATCAGTGCTCGCGCGTGCCAACTCGACCACTACTCAAAACCAAAATAATTTTAAGAATCGCTTGGTATTTCCAAACAAACATTGAATACTCTCAAGAGTGCTTTATTGTGATTTTCTGTAGAAATTCGATGAAAATTTCTGACTGACAGGCATTTAGTCTATTTGAGACCCTGCCCGGCGCCGGGCATTTAGCCACAGCATTTTCGGAAATCTTCGGATGATGCTCGTCACTGTTCGGCTAATAGAGCGACACCGTTGATATGAATAATGTCTAAGCAACAACCGTGGACGAGAATCCTGCTGGTATACGTTGGATCAATAGTTGATCCGATTGCCTTAACAAGTACAAATGATAAGAGAATCAGAGACTGATACAACGTAGAATTACGTTTTAGAGTGTACTATATTTCGGCTGGCCAAACCAGCCTTCTTCAGGTACAATGAAAATTTGCATTGGGACATGTGGTTATAGTACAAGTATTTGTGCAATAAAGGAACTACGTAAAACTAAAGTTATTGACAGTATAAAATATGGAGCAAATGAAATAATTATAATTAAAAATAAAAGATAAATAAGGAAAAGAGGAAAAAAGGTAGTAAATTTCTTCGCGAATATTCAGGCCATGTGGAAAGAGTGTTCTGCCCTTTTGAGATTAGAAAGGCCTCCCTGGCCCTACGGATTGCGTCTCGATTGGAGAAGACTTTTTCTACGGGGATTAATTGCATCTGGGTTAGGAGTGGTGAGGAAGTGTTCTGCGGCTGTGGTGGGTTTAGATTTAGTCAAATTTATGCAAGGCTGGACTGCGTAGAAAACTTAACACGACAGTGACATGATAGAGACCAAACCGAGAATCAACAGAATGCGGCAGTTACACGACAGTCCAGCCTTGCATAAATTTGATTCATTTATAATTCTGGCTAATTAGATCTTTTATAGATCCTGCGTATACCTACAGCATTTTCGTTGTGCGGCTCCTTGCTTATAGTTTGCTTTTATGTTTTGGACCGTAGATCTTTTTAGATCCGCCAGCTGTACCTTTTAACATGGTTTGGCCACGTACCTGTGAAGGAAAGTTTTGCTTTTCTCATTTAACTTGACGACATGTCAGTTCTTTTGTTCATTGTACGTAGTCACGCGCTATGACGTGGACGGATGTCTGAATTTGGGACCATCCGAAATCGGGGCTTGTGTTTCGTGTACCGGGATCACCAATTTGTTAATTATTGTATACCGGGATCACCAATTTGTTAATTATTGTGAAATACAGAAAGTAATACCAGAATCACCAAATTATTAAAAACTGTTAAATGCATAAAGTGAAACAAGGAATATTAACAGAGGAACAGTGGCCTAGTGGTGTTCTAAAGTGCAGTGGAACAGTGGAACAGTGGAACAGTGGAACAGTGGCCTAGTGGTGTTATAAAGTGCGTTGGAACAGTGGAACAGTGGCTTAGTGGTGTTATGAAGTGTGTTGGAACAGTGGAACAGTGGAACAGTGGCTTAGTGGTGTTATAAAGTGCGTTGGAACAGTGGAACAGTGGCTTAGTGGTGTTATGAAGTGCGTTGGAACAGTGGAACAGTGGCTTAGTGGTGTTATAAAGTGCGTTGGAACAGTGGAACAGTGGCCTAGTGGTGTTATAAAGTGCGTTGGAACAGTGGAACAGTGGCTTAGTGGTGTTATGAAGTGCGTTGGAACAGTGGAACAGTGGAACAGTGGCTTAGTGGTGTTATAAAGTGCGTTGGAACAGTGGAACAGTGGCTTAGTGGTGTTATCAAGTGCGTTGGAACAGTGGAACAGTGGAACAGTGGCCTAGTGGTGTTATAAAGTGCGTTGGAACAGTGGAACAGTGGAACAGTGGCTTAGTGGTGTTATAAAGTGCGTTGGAACAGTGGAACAGTGGAACAGTGGCCTAGTGGTGTTATAAAGTGCGTTGGAACAGTGGAACAGTGGCTTAGTGGTGTTATCAAGTGCGTTGGAACAGTGGAACAGTGGCTTAGTGGTGTTATGAAGTGCGTTGGAACAGTGGAACAGTGGAACAGTGGCCTAGTGGTGTTATAAAGTGCGTTGGAACAGTGGAACAGTGGCTTAGTGGTGTTATCAAGTGTGGTGGAACAGTGGAACAGTGGCCTTGTGGTGTTATGAAGTGCGTTGGAACAGTGGAACAGTGGAACAGTGGCTTAGTGGTGTTATAAAGTGCGTTGGAACAGTGGAACAGTGGCCTTGTGGTGTTATCAAGTGTGGTGGAACAGTGGAACAGTGGCCTTGTGGTGTTATAAAGTGCGGTGGAACAGTGGAACAGTGGCCTAGTGGTGTTATGAAGTGTGGTGGAACAGTGGAACAGTGGCCTTGTGGTGTTATAAAGTGCAGTGGAACAGTGGAACAGTGGCTTTTTGTGTTGTTATAAAGTGCGTTGGAACAGTGGAACAGTGGCCTTGTGGTGTTATAAAGTGCGGTGGAACAGTGGAACAGTGGAACAGTGGCTTTTTGTGTTGTTATTAAGTGTGGTGGAACAGTGGAACAGTGGCCTTGTGGTGTTATAAAGTGCAGTGGAACAGGGGTTTAATGGTGTTATAAGTGCGGTGGAACGTTGCCGTGGAAAAGTGGCTTAATGATGTTATAAAGTGCGGTGGAACTGAAATATAGTCGTGTAATGCCGTCACGCACACGGGCACTTAAGCGATTGACTACTGAAGCTTTCATTTCAAATCACGATGAATAACACTTTTCATGACACGTTTGAACCCTATGCGCAGTAATGCTGCATCTTATATTTTTCTCCTGTCTTGACCCATGAACGTATATGGAAACATAGCGCGTTATTGATTCGAATGAATTTTACTAGTTACTTTGCAATACGTATGGCGGCTCCCGGCCCCTTTAATCTCGTCACTTAAAAAAGCAAGAAAAGTTCATTTAAAAAATTGAAATAAAGACGTACAGTTTGCTGGTACAATAACGGAAAAACCAAGAAACAAAAAACAAGGAAGGTCAAACATAACAGCAATAAAAAGCGCACATTTCCACTGACACAATCATTTGCATGTTTATTTTATCAATTGTCTCATGTACAGTTCAAAAGGAGTAAAAAAATCTCGTTTGAAGGAAAGGAACTCACTTTAGCAAAAATCTGAGGATGCAATACCAAAACGATTCGGTCGATTAATTTGCTGTTACATTCATGACTGTTGAGGTACAACGTAATTTTTGTCATTTATTCCATAACGCTTTACACAACAAATTATTTTAAAACGTTGCTCAATCATTTGTAAAGAATAACATTATTGGTGCTATCATCTTAGGCATACAAGTTGATGATGATAAAAGTTAAATTTCCTCTTCAATGAAATAAACCCGTGACAAATCTGCCTTTCTCGGCGACATTCTCAGTATTTTATTAAACAACTCCATGGAAAGAAGTTCCACCGGAGCTCTCTCTTGAACTATCAAGTTCAATACCGTACGCCTGTAACACATTGTTCTGTAGGTTACAGGGCAACTCCTTCAAAAATACTGTTGTCCTGTCTTGCTTCCTTAGCAAGCCGAGGCCATCTTTTTCTAGGTTGCCCATAACCTCAATCACAACTGATGCGATGGGCCGGTTTTTGCCATTAAATAGTCCTTTCTGTACGAAAAGCTGCCATACTATCCGGCGGAACGGAATTGAGTATAACACTCCACCTTTCCCCATAAAAAAATCTTCAAATAGCAACTGACGAGAATCGTAAGATTCGAAACCGCGGTCTTGCTTGCAAACTCACATTGCTTGCTACAGCGTCGTGAAACCTACAGTTTGGAAGCGTCACATTGACGATATATTTTTTCTCTGTGGGACACTGGTAAACACGATATACAACGTGCCCAACCTCAAACATGTTTTAACGGGAAAATGGCACTTAATACAAAACCAGCGTTTCCTACGAGAAATCTTCAAAGAGCCACCACCAATTTCCTTTAGAAAAGGAAAATCTCTTAATGACATGCTTGTCAGAGCAAAAATATAAAGAGGTTACACATCAAAAATGTTGCCATTGTTAGAAGACGTGCAGGCCTGTCACCCCTTGCTATCTCCTACTGAATCATCAACGGAAACAGATAAACATAAGCCATCGTTGGAACAAGCAAAAAAAGCAAAAAAAAATTGTCGTGTTCATGCGGCGTAAACAGAAAAAACTTAAGCGCAACACAGAATATTTGCAACAACGTTCTGGGAACGTACTCGAGCAGATGTAAATGTTTACAAGGTGGCACAAGTTGCGGTTCTAACTGTAGATGCAAAGGATGTTCTAATCCCTGCGGCAAGCGACCCAAAGTCATCACAACTGAGGGCGCACCGAGGAAACGAGGGAAATTTTCATTCCAGGGGACGGCACAACAGAGTTCTTCAGAATTTCTCACCTCAAGAGGGGAGGAGTTACGCGAGAGTTCAATGACTGACGCTGAATATTTTGTCTTAGAAGAACTACTATTACGCCAAGAAACTACTGATAACGAAGAAATTGCAATTGATCGGTTACTCAAAAGCTACAATTTTGTTCAGTCATTATGCACCACCTGTGCTGGGAAAAGAACTAAAACTAAGGCGAAAATCAAAAGGCGATATAAAGAAAGCAGTTGCTGTCCACAAACATGAGAGCGAAGTAGTGGCAGCATTATTTAAAAGACAGGCGGAAATGTCTGAGTTTCCCTAAAAAGCCATCCATAGTTTAATCAAATCACAACAAAGACGTTGCGATCTTAAGGTCCAGGGTTGATCTGGTACATGATAATGTAGGACATGTCCATACACCAAGTCAAACCCGTAGATAAGAACCAGCTCTTCGTTGGTAGTCGCTGTAAACAAACACATACGAAATTCCTGCTCTGTGACGGTCTCTCGATTTGTTGGAGCCCCGGAAATGCGTCTTTGATAACAGTTTCAGTAAATTGTTATTTTTTCACCGTGTAAGGACCTATCTGAAGTCTTCACTTTGAACTCCAATCTTAATCCAGTTGCTTCTCGTATGCGGATTTTTGCTTAAAGATGAAGGCAAAGTTAGCAGAGTCAGGTTTATTGTTTAATTATGCACGAGAAAAAAAAAATAGATAAACAAAGACAAAAACGAAGCCAAATATAGTATTCAGTAAGAAAGGCAAACTCACCACATGCTCTCTGTAGACTCTATCGAAAATTAGACCCCCATAAAATAGTATAAATGTTGGTAACGGTGAATGAGATTGTATGGACAATCACTACATGAAACTTTCTACCTATTTTTTGAACTTTCGAATCAACCAAATAAATTTGCGCGTCAGGGGAGCGGGTGCTGCGGATTGCATAAATCATTAAATTTTTGTAATTTTTGTAAAAATATTCTTTTTGAGTGACCAAGAAACAATTTCAAAAAAAAGGATGTCAAGAAGTGTAAAAGTGATCACAAATCCTGCCGTCAAAAACTGACTTCGAAGCTAGGTTTGTTCGCTTTGCTTTTCACAATTTGGATCAGTTTTTCAAAAAAGATTATGACTTCAGAAGAAAGCTAAACCAGCTCCGCTGAAACTTCTTTCAACGGCCGGAGTTATCGAATAAGATTTTGAAAATTGGTTATTTCATTGATGAGGAAATGTAACTTTCATCCTAGCTCATCAACGTGTATTACTTTTAGATAAGAGCACCAATAATGTAATTCTTTACAAGTGATCGAGCGACGATTAATATTGACGAAAATAATTAACTGTAAATGGGATAAAATAATATCCAATTTTTTGTATCTGTGTTATCAGTTTAAGACTCATTGACACTGAGTTTACTTTTTAATTAAGTAAAGCAATTTAAATGAACAGAGGATGTGTGCTTTCTATTGCTGTTATGTTTGACTTTCTTTGTTTTTTGTTCCTTGGTTTTTCCGTTATGGTACCAACAAAGTGTGTACGTCTTCATTTCAATTCTTTTAATGAACTTTGCTTGATCATAAATTTCGAGGTTAAAGGGACCGGGTCTTGTAAAGCATAGTGAAATTCATTCGAAAAAAGTTATTCATCGTGATTTGACATGATAGCTTCAGTAGTCAATCGCTTAAGTGCCTGTCCGCGTGACGGCATTACACGACTATATTTCAGTTCTTCCGCACTTTGTAACATCATTAAGCCACTTTTCCACGGCAACGTTCCACCGCACTTATAACACCATTAAACCCCTGTTCCACTGCACTTTATAACACCACTAGGCCACTGTTCCACTGTTCCACTGTTCCACCAAACTTTATAACACCACTAAGCCTAAGTTTTTTTAAGTGACGAGATTAAAGGGGCCGGAAGCCGCCATACGTATTGCAAAGTAACTAGTAAAATTCATTCGAATCAATAACGCGCTATGTTTTGCATATACGTTCATGGGTCAAGACAGGAGAAAAATATAAGCATTACTGCGCATAGGGTTCAAACGTGTCATGAAAAGTGTTATTCATCGTGATTTGAAATGAAAGCTTCAGTAGTCAATCGCTTAAGTGCCCGTGTGCGTGACGGCATTACACGACTATATTTCAGTTCCACCGCACTTTATAACATCATTAAGCCACTTTTCCACGGCAACGTTCCACCGCACTTATAACACCATTAAACCCCTGTTCCACTGCACTTTATAACACCACAAGGCCACTGTTCCACTGTTCCACCGCACTTTATAACACCACTAGGCCACTGTTCCACTGTTCCACCACACTTCATAACACCACAAGGCCACTGTTCCACTGTTCCACCACACTTCATAACACCACTAGGCCACTGTTTCAGTTTATAACACAATTAAGCCACTGTTCCACTGTTCCACTGCACTTTATAACACCACTAGGCCACTGTTCCACTGTTCTACTGTTCCACCACACTTTATAACACCACTAAGCCACTGTTCCACCACAGCTTATAACAACACAAAAAGCCACTCTTCCACTGTTCCACTGTTCCACCACACTTAATAACAACACAAAAAGCCACTCTTCCACTGTTCCACTTCACTTTATAACACCACTGGGCCACTGTTCCACTTTATAACACCATTAAGCCACTGTTCCACTGCACTTTATAACACCACTAGGCCACTGTTCCACTGTTCCACTGTTCCACCACACTTTATAACACCACTAAGCCACTGTTCCACCACAGCTTATAACAACACAAAAAGCCACTGTTCCACTGTTCCACTTCACTTTATAACACCACTAAGCCACTGTTCCACTTTATAACACCAATAGGCCACTGTTCCACTGTTCCACCACACTTTTATAACAACACAAAAAGCCACTGTTCCACTGTACCACTTCACTTTATGACACCACTAGGCCACTGTTCCACTTTACAACACCACTAGACCACTGTTCCACTTTACAACACCACTAGACCACTGTTCCACTTTATAACACCACTAGACCACGGTTCCTTTGTTAATATTCCTTGTTTTCCCTTATGTATTTAATAGTTATTAATAATTTGGTGATTCTGGTCTTACTTTCTGTATTTCAAAATAATTAACAAATTGGTGATCCCGGTACACGAAACACAAGCCGAAATCGGCTACCACGTGCATTTGGTAGAACACTCGACTCGCGTTGGTGTTCTACTTTTTGCTGTGCTACACCGTGCTGACGAGAGCCAACCAGCTCGAAACAGCTGTCCACGGTTGCCGCATTCTGTTGATTCTCGGTTTGGTCTCTATCATGTCACTGTCGTGTTAAGTTTTCTACGCAGTCCAGCCTTGCATAAATTTGATTCATTTATAATTTTGGCTGATTAGATCTTTTACAGATCCTGCCGAGTATACCTACAGCATTTTCGTTGTGCGGCTCCTTGCTTATAGTTTGCTTAGATTCAGTGTTAGGGTTATCTATGGTGCGGCGGTGTTCATTAAGGCGGTCTTTTAGTCTCTCCTATGTACGTATTGTAAACTATACAGCGGTTACATTGGATCATGTAGATTAGATTTTTAGTTTCACAGGTCAGGTTAGATTTGATAGGACGTGTTTCAGCGGTTGATATGAAACACGTGAGAAGTAAAGTCAACTGAGATCCGTCGAATAAAAATTACCGAATGTAGGCTCAAATTACGCGTCACGCACGTACGACTCCTCTACACCCTGAACCACTCTGAACCAGTAGATAGCTAACCCTAATGAGTCACGTTTTCTGTGACAAACATTCGCTGCAAGGAAGTTGAATAGCAAATATATTCTGGATCTTCAAGTAACCAAAAGACACGCAGAAGACACCTTTCACTGGCCTGGTTAAAACGACTGTCGGCCAGCGCGCTCCTAGGCCAGTATGGCAACCGAATAGTTACGTAATCGATTCGTAATATTACTTTTCACAGTTGTGTTAGTTAATCAGTCTGCATATGCCTCGAAGACATGTTTTTGTGTTGGTTTATATCAAGATATCTTGCATTACCGTTCTTAAGAATGTTCTTTGGTGCTTAGGAGACGCAACATATCGAGGCTTTATTTAGTATGGGATGGTTATTAATAGAAACATTCGATTCGATGGGTTGCGCTTCAGTTCATTTATGTCAAAAGCGCCACCTTCAATTGCTCTTAAGACCGCCCGCTGGACTCAGAGAAAATCAATAAAATCGACGTGTTCTGGACCGTAAACATGTCGGTAAAAAGTTGAACCAACACATCTAAGTATACAAATGACTGATTTATAGATCACCGACGTAAGCCCCTAAATGAAAAGAAAAAGAAAACAGCAAGTAATCTTTGTGTACGTAGTTTGTTTCAGGAAGTCTTAAGGAGATCAATGCCTCTGACGTCACACATGCACAGTGTTGATGATGCTAATACAACGCAGCTGCCACTGCACGTAAATCACATTTCATTTGTCACAGATAAGTTATAAGCGACTATCGTCTTGCTTGAAAATCGAACTCAAATAAGTTGGTTTGGTCGTTCATCCATTGGATAATAGACTAAAACTGTTTACGCTTTTCTGCCTCAGTGCGCAACAAAGATTCAGAAACATCTCATGGACAGGATGTTTTACTCATAACCGACCAACGTCTTCCCGTAAATCGAACTCAATGGAATTCGGTTTAGTCATTAATTATCCACGAAGTTTGGAAAATAGATTTCTCAAATGTTTAGGCGAGACTCGGAGTTTCTGCCTCATTGCCTGAAGCATATTCGTGGCTCATAAAAGATCTCTCGTTCAATTAGACGCTTCATTAGAAAAAATGAACAAAATTAGAATTATTTGATTCCCAAATGCTCCCAATATACTTTAATTATTTCGAGTGGCGTTTACGCCATAAGTAATTCGCAGAAAAGTACTTGAGCGAGGCGAACGTTTGAGCGATCAAGTGGCGTTCAGCACAGGAAGTTGTGAAAAAGACAATGGACCTTCCCAGGAAACCTCATAAATTTGAATGGTCCAAACAACCAGCAGTTTGACGCAGTGGAAATTGATTCAAGGTTACAGTCAATCCACGTCACGCGGAACCAGTACTTTGGAAATTTGAACAGAGTTTTGAAATTTAGATGTTAGTTTTGAATACCGCCGACGAGATTTCAGAGATTTCGTCTTTTTCGGAAATATTTCCAGAGAAATGTTTAACATTCCGTTCAAATGCCGGACATTTATACAAAAGAGGAGTGCGAACGTTCATTTCATTCTCGGAAATACTGGTCACGCGTGACGTTGACTGACGGTAAGTGTAGGCGTAGAAATAACCAGAAATAACAAAAGGAAGCGTTAAGTGTGTAATTCCGCTACCATATGTGCGTAGTTTGTTTGCCGGGAAGTCAAAACGCGGTCACCAGTCTAAAGGGTGATGGCACACGGCGTTATTATATATTTACATGACTGATAGTTCATGGAATGCCTCAGGGATTCAATACTTGTCAATACTGCAAAATTAAAACCCTGCCCCACTTGTCAACACTAATGCATCAGTTGACATGTTCTTAAAGGAAAGCCGTAAGTAGACGGCGACTGAAAAGTTCAAATTCCTAATGCTTAGTGAAGTAAATCAAATTCTTTGAAAGAAGCTTGCATAATCGATCATTGCCTGCTAAGTAGAGTTTATTGGGTTGTGGACAAAAATAGCCTTATCTGGGTCATTGTTTTTGTTCAGTTACGCCTGCAATGTAATTACATAAAAGCATTTGCCGACTTCTGATTGAAATGGTCGCTGGTTGCAAAAGAGAGATGAAATAAAGTTTCTTTTAAACGCTTTATGCTATTGTACTGTAATAAAAAAAAAACATAAAAGCTTAAGATATTAGTTAAAGATCCAACTAGGAAGGTTGAATAGGGAATTTTTCGAGGAAACCAATTCTCTCAGACTTCGTGACGTCCGGGGTGACGTCACGCAGCGTTAGTTTATTATTAAACGCAATCGTTCATGGAATACAGTACAGTACGGTTTTGCTTCCTCCCATTCAACGCTTTATAACATGTCTTCAATCGCAACAAGCGTCCTTAAAGTGACAGTGGGATTTCTTGTGAGGAAAGGCCGGGATCTGCTGGCCGAGAAGCTCAAGGAAGGCGATATCTTAGATCACAAAATTCGTGCCTTGATCGTGCGCGAAATCGATGATGTCAAATCCAAGTTAGACGGACTGGCTAGAAAGGATCTCCTAGCGGCGATAGACTACTTTGAGGAAGGCCTTGGTTTGATTTTTGAAGTACTTCAGGCTCAAACCCCACCATCGCCGAATGCTGAGACAAAAACATTTTCTTTGACTTTGACAATGAGGAACTTAGACACAAATGACTTGGACGAAACCGCTAAAACGACGCTTGCTAATGCCAAGAAGAGGTTTGACGATGCTCGTAGAAGTGCAACAGAAGCGTTCAACGACGAAGCCTTGAAACCCTCTGAGCGCATCGCAGCTATGGGATATCGAATTCTGGCTACGATACTAGAGGCAGTTGAGAGTCCATTGGTAGCACTGCCAGCATGCAGATCCTGCATCGAAAAATTGAATTCGCTACCAGCGGTCCAGAATTGCTTTACTGTTGCCCTTAAGAAGACCTTCCTTGGCCGTTTTAGTAAAGAGGAACGCAGAGAAATAATTTTATCCGTTTGCCGTTTGAATCGCATTGTCTACGATTACATGTTCATGGTTTACGGGTTTGGAAACAAAGATGTATCGGGTATCTCTCAGCAATGGCCGTGTATTGAAACTGAAAGCGAACATGCAAAGGTCAATCCGTTATCAGACGCGCGATTGTTGAAAGTTCTGATGAAGCTTGACATGAAGCACAATTTCTTGCAGTGGTCATTTGGCCAGGAAGGCGAAGACGAACACAATCTGAAAGAACCATGGGGTATGGCGACCAACACGAGCGGGGATTTCATTGTTGCTGACAATAAGGACCGCAATGTTAAGGTTTTCAGCAGTAGTGGCAAGTTTTTGTATTCATTCTCTCCTGTCACTGATGAAGTAACCACGGCAGTATTTATTTACGATGTAGCCACTGACAAATACGACAACATCTACGTACTGGTCACAGCGAAGAAGCCTGTACCTGAGCAGGATGAAGAGGGGTCCTATGTGTACATGAAGACCCCTAATCGCATGTTTCCTCTCAAGGAGGGCTTCAGTTCCTGGTCATTTACGTGGTCATCACTGGCTGTTGCCGACAAGGAAAAAATTCTAGTTCGTGGAGGACTAGTCACTGGACAGCATGTCGTTGACACATATACGACTGATGGCCAGTTTGTTCGCCGTTTTGGAGAAGGAACATTGCAGGAGGTCTCTTCATCTATCGCCGCTGCTAACGACGGGGGTGTAATTGTAGCGACCGGTGGTCACAACTCCTATTGTGTTAACATGTTTGGCAAAAAAGGAAAACGTCTTCGCCAATTTAAGGTGGAAAGGTCCTTCCACTACCCTCAAACAACTTTCCACCAAGCAAGCGACCATGTTGTAGTTGCTGGCATACATGTGGAGCGAGGAAAAGAGAATCGCCTAGAAATCGTTATTTTCACCAAAGAAGGCGACTACGTCCGCAGCATTCAGCATGAAGAAGAAGACATAGTCTTCTTACGAGGCATCACGGTAACCACGGATGGATGCGTCGCCGTTGTGTATAGGGATAAACTCCACTTCAAGGTACTCGTTGCTTGAAAGTGTAATTCCTATGAACAGAAAGCTGAACATTCGGGAATGTCCACCTTGAACTGATCTTTTAGCTTTAGGCATCAAGAGGCCTTAAGTTGAAGGTTTTAGTGCCATTTATAGCTAACATTGTGTATACTGTTGACATGATATTTCGATTAAACAGAATATCTACCAACTAAACCTAACTTACGGAACTGAATTAAGGTGAATAATATCTACCAAACAATGTATTTGATTGTAATTGATTTTCTTGCGAATGGTGCAGAGTGTGAAATCATTTCTCGTCGCGCTAGTTAGTTTATAATCTTGGCTTTCTTTGCCACGAGACAGCCATTTTTACTCCAGAAAAGGACCAGACATGCAAATCGTTTCTCATTAAAATTCAAGTACTGTTGAAAAACAATTATGATCAGAGACTTGTTTTGAAAGCTTAAAGAATGCAAATTAAACAGCCGTAATGTTTAGTTTCCGCTTGTTCTGCAAATATAGTTTGTGGTAGTTGCTACAACTTACATTACCCACGACTTGAAAAGAAAAGAAAAGAAACGATGACCAGTTTAGCGAGTATTCCAACATTTCATTTCCTGTCATTTTTAAATCATAAAAGCTTGACGGTTTTATATAAATAGCTCTATTGAAAGACGTGTTTTGTCTAGAGAATAGTTTTACGCTCAATAAAATGATAAAAGAAAAAGGGCGACTGCCTTGGGCTATTGCACAACAGCTGTAATATTAGTACATTTTTAGTTTAATTATCTTCTTAGTAATTAACTCTAATCGGAAGAGGTATTTTACAACAGCCAATACATACGTCAATATTCTCTTCAGTATCACTATGGGACACTCTAATGATAACTGCAAATAACTGTATATGGTATCATTTTAGTTTTGCATAAAGACGTTTAAGAAATTATCAGTATGTTTCCTGCACTAAAAGAGAGTGTAAATATTCGTTTCTATTGAATTTTAGATTTAACTTTTGAGGCCTTATTTATAACTACAGAGGACAAAAAGGTATACTTGAGGTATTCCGTGCTGTAGAGTTTACACAAACATAAAAAAATATATATTCAATGACAAACGGTATGCTGACCTCTTGAAGTGATTAAAACTGAGCTGATTTCTTTCGTAAGAGCTCCACCTGAATGCTAGTCTGAAGAAAAGCCGTAAGAAATTTCGACAGAATGGACTTTTTGAGGACATTTAAAGCGAAGATTGTTTTTGTAAAAGACTGAGGTTTTGGTTACTTACTGGTACACCATCAACTTAAATTCCAAGGTCAACTTAACACTTAATGCTGGTTTCCATATGATCGCGGATAGCAGATCGCAATAAGGTCTGCGATCGTCTGCGATCATATGAAACTGAACATACTTCTGCGTTCGTCTGCGATCCTGCGATCACGATCGCAAAAGATAGAACCATGTTCTATCTCCTGCGATCGTCTGCGATCGTGATCGCAGGATCGCAGACGATCGCAGAAGTATGTTTCCGGGGGTGGGGGGGGGGGGGGGGTACTCCAAAAAAATTGGGTAGGGGTGTGCGGCCCGCTTCCCAAAACCCTTACCCTATTTATGACCAAAATCTACGATTTTCCCTACCCTATTTATGACCTGAAGTAGCTCCTTCTAAAAAAAATCGAACCCAGGACTAGAGTGGAAAAATCTATACCCTATTTATTACCAAAATGGCGGAAAATGGTTAAAAGCGATACCCTATTTATGACCAAAATAGCCGAAAAACCATACCCTTTGGCGCCGCACATACCTATATAACCCATATAAGGGAGTACCCCCCCCCGGGTATGTTTCCATATGATCGCAGACGATCGCAGACCTCATTGCGATCTGCGATCCACCATCATATGGAAACCAGCCTTATCTTCTGCGATCTTCTGCGATTGTGATCGCAGGATCGCAGACGATCGCAGACGATCGCAGACCTTATTGCAATCAGCGATCTGCGATCCGCGATCATATGGAAACCAGCCTTTACAGCGAGAAAGAACGATGTATGCTTAACCGTTTACAGTTTGGCTCAGTTAATTGGGTCAGACGAACGACGCTCAGGATCATGTTCCTCTGTATTCATATGCTTAGGAACTCAGCTATGATCATCGAATTATATTCAATCTGGCCACTGAATGCCAATTTCTTCCACGCAAATATTTTGAATTGTCTAAAAGACACATTTTCCGATTATGTTCTGAGGTCATTGGCCTTTTGTTAAAATGAAAAAAAAAAAATACTTTATCGGGATCTAAGTTGCTTTGCCTCGAGATATTAAGTTATTATGCAATGAGCAAATGGTAAGCATATACAGATTATTAGATCTTATTACGTGAAGTTAGTTTTGCAACAGGTTTTTTTGAGATCCAAGTAATTAATTATTATTTAATTAATTAATTTACGACCAATTGCCAATCCACGATAAGTCGACAGCCATAGCCCTTCATTGAAACTATTGCGGGCACCTTTTATTCACGTTAGAAGATTGCGCAAAAAGCTGTGCACAATGGACATCTCGCCGTGCACTGTGTTTCCGGGCCTAAACAGTAAATTCAATCTCACGCGAACAAGGCCGTTATTCGGTTTGGTTGGAAACTTTTTGGCGCAATTTCCGTTCACTATATCTAACACCATCTCCAGGAATCAAACATTGAAATCAGCGAGTTTTCACTTACATCGATGACCCGCTTCTTGGCTGTTCGTTACAGCACGGTTTGGACTAACAATCGTACATTAACATCACGAAATGGTCAACATAAGGTGACCAAAGCTGCGTCTAGGCCTGCATAAAAAACACTGACGTAATAGTTGTCAGACAGTGAAACCACAGGTCACCAAAGCGTGATGTGACACGTGTCACCATGCAAGCGTGATATAAGAGTTTGTATGGCCATAAAATTAAATCGAAAATTAGACAACAATATTCCCGCAACAACCCACAAATATTATAATAAAGTCTGATAAAGCTTACCCGGTTTGTTTTGCTGTGTTTTAAAGGCTTCTCAGTGCTTCCAAACGCTGTTTAAAGCGGTTTATCTCTCAGTGGGGATTCTACCTAAATTTGAATGAAATTTGAAGAGGTTTTAAGAGGGGATAGAAGAAAGAAAATGATTTTTGGAACACAAACAGAGAGTACGGTCAAATCTAGGCACGAGTACTAAAATATACCCGACGGGGGGAATCCACGTAAACTTTTGGCCCGCAACAAACTACACACAGGCACACCCCCCCCCCCCTCCCCTACCCGGCTAAGTGCAGTTGTGTACCAGCCAGGCCAGCCGTGGCTGGCGTGACAGAATATGAATTGACTTTGGTATTATTATTATTATTATTATTATTATTATTATTATTATTATTAATATTATTATTATTATTATTGTTATTATTATTATTATTATTATTATTATTATTATTATTCTTATTCTTATTATTCAGGATCCCATTATCATTATCATTATCATTATCATTATCATTCTCATTCTCATTCTCATTCTCATTCTCATTCTCATTATTATTATTATTATTATTATTATTATTTTAATATATGAATGAGAATCGACTTCGCGATTTTCCAACAAGTAAAACTTGTGCAAGGTGAACAAACTATCGAGGCTGAATGAAGAAAGAAAAGAAGGAAATTGAAAATTTGCCTCTTGTATTCACGTTATCCGTAAGCCCCTGAATTTGTTCATTTCAAGTTATCGTTTTGACGAGAACGGCAACATTTTTCACGAACGCGTACTGTCGTTGTTTTGCTTTGTGGTGAGGCAGGTAAGCATGTGCTTAAGTTTCAAGCAAATTTTAGCTAGGTTTTTGAAGAGCTCTCCTCTAATGACCAGTCAAATTTCATTCAAATTCGACTTGTAGTTTCCTACCTTCCCATTAGCATAATACAGTGATGCACTTGGACCAGCCACTGAGAGATAAACCACTCAAAACGGCATTTGGAAGCACTGAGAAGCCTTGAAAACACAGCAAAACACACCAGGTAAGACTTAATTATAATTTTTGTGGGTTGTTTTGGGAATATTGTTGTCTAATTTTTGATTTAATTTAACTCCATACAAACTATTATATCACGCTTGTATGGTGACCTGTGTTTGGTGACCTGTGGTGGAACACGGACGACATCCTTTCAAGTCGTGACTTTGTTTTGCAGTTTTGTCTACTTCATTTAGTGCAAGTGGGAAGTAAACTTGCTGACAGAGCCAGTAAAGAACTCCACTATGGGCAGAAATCCGCGACAGTCAGTCTGAAGCTACAATCTGTCCCAGACAGCGGTATATTCCCATAACGGTTACTATGTCATATAAGCTTTATAATTCGAAGATGACGGGCGATCTTTCGTCTTGAAAAGCGGTACAAATCATCGATTTCTTCTGCGATTTCAGGCGGTAATGGCGCTGGTCTTAACGAATGTTTTTCGTCTTTCTTCATCGACTTTGGGGACTGGTTAAATATCGTGAATTGCCTTCATTTTTGCGCTGAATTTGAAGTTCCAAGTGTAAACAAAGCAAGCAGATTTTTGGAGAGACACCAAAACCTCCAAAGACCTTTGGACCTTGCCGCATATTTGCGAAGTCTGCTAGGTAATAGAGAAGACATATGGCGGATTTCAAGCATTTTTGCCCGAAAAAAGATTGGACTTGGGAACCGGTTTAACCACTGCGAAGATATAAACAACGCGACTTCTCGTGTAGAACTAGATGTAAACTTCGTTTTAAGATTTTTGGACCCTGGGCTACAGCTTTCATTGGGATAAAATAACGAAGAATAAATCAAGGTAACTCAAAATCTCACTGTTTTCTTAGTAGTAGAGGGGACTTCTCCCCTCAGCTACATTTCCTGACACGTTAATAAAGTTATTATTATTATTATTATTATTATTATTATGGCTTTGATTTTGCGTTTGTAATCTGACTGTACTTCGCGTCACTGCGCCTGCTCGAAGGCCATGCTGTCTCGGATTTCCGGTCAGCGGGGCGGCGGTGATGTGCTTGAACAATGTACTCTTTGGGTAAAACCAACAAGTATTAGTTGACTGGCGCTATCCTAAAGAGACCTAGTTTATCTCGGTAATCGTTGTTATACGGATTTAGAGGAAGTGATTTGGAAGTACATTTGACAATAAAAACATTACTTAAAATCATTTTTAAGCTTAAAAATGGCTAAGAAACGACGACTTTCCACGCTAACTCAACGTCATTATGAAGTAAAAAAACATCTATATACGTTGAAATCTATAAATACTAAAAAGCTTGCATTGAAAGCCTCTGTTGTATACGATATTTATCGTGCCTGTTTTTCTGCTTTTTTTTGTGAAACTAGATCAATTTGTAATCTTACACTTTTATTGAAATTACATAACCAGAATAAAAAACGTGAGTCAGGCCATGGGCGTGGTCATTACGTTATTTGAAATGCAATTTCCGGTGTAACGGTAAGTAACGTAACACAAGGGAATACGGAGACAACATCACGCTATCTTTGTGACTCAAACTATTCCGTTAATTAGGATAGTTTTAAAAATCTGCGAAGCCTTCAATGGAATAAATGAGGCCACTTTAAGAACATCGCGGAAATGCCATTAGGGGCATCTTGTTGACCAAGATGTTGATAGTCTCATCTAAAGGCGCATTGATGGAAAGAGATGTTATGTCGTGAGAGACCAATATGTCTTCTTCATCGTTGTTATGGTTACGTTATTTAGAGCGATGGAATTGATGGATATAACTACCGTGAAATTTATGTCCTTGGAAACGCGGTATCCAGCTCCGCCGAGTGGAAAATAAAACTGAGGTATCAACAGCTTCAAGGTCATCTCAACTCTGTGCTGAAAACAGGAAGCTGGCCAAAAGATTAATTGACAATACTCGAGACTGGTTCGAGTTCAATGTTATCGAGGAACTCGATATAATTGCCTTTACTTGTCCTTTCTTTTTTTTTGTCTTCCTTTTCTAATTTTCTTTTTTCATTTTTTTTCTCATCAAAACTAAAATTATATTGAACTTAAACATTGACCCTATTGAATTGCTTTGAAAGGTCCTGATACTTTTTTTCAAAGCTCTTGACCGTAGTCGTCACATAGTTCGTGGTCGTTTAGATAAAAATGTCCAAAAAGGTAGTCACATGGTGCTAATTGGTAAGCTCTTTGAGTGGGCTGTTACTACAAAAGTAACAGATAGAAAGAGTTCTCGTTGAAACAGCATGTGGCATGATCGTTAAGTAAACCATCTACGACTAATACTGAACATACGGAAATTCCTGAAATTCCTTTACAGTATTAGTTTCTGTCTCATTGCGTAAAAAAAAAAAAACGTTTTTTCTGTGGTCGTGAAGGTTAAAGATAATTTCTTAGATTTTAAGCTGATCAATTCTCGGTTTTCACTGTCACGCCATTGAAAAAAAAAATCGAAAGCACTCCATGAATGAAGTCAAGAAATTGACATGGTATAGAGGATAAATAAATAAGGCATCTGTCCAAGTGTCAGGACTGTGCAGCATTCCGTACTCGAGTTATTTGACAAAATGTTTCACATAAATTTATAGAGCTTAGTATGGAGACGCCATGTTTGTGTCCCTCTGAGGGGCACAAACATGGTGGCCGGAAATACGAAAAAACATCTGGAGTTCACTTTTGCCAGAAAAGAGGTTTGTTTGCCCTTGTGAATTTTCGAATGTTTAGATTAATATTTCTCCTCAAACTTAAATTGTTTAGAATGCTGAAAATCACCCGAGGAGTCATTTTTAAGATACGGTAAAGCTCTGTCACGGCCGTCCTCCTTATGTCACGCACGATGGAAACTCGGAAATTGAAACTGTCCTATTTTCAAAAGGAAGCACGACATCGAGCTAAGAAATTGTGAACAGACATATTTTTAGGTAATCTTTCCTTGAATGAAGGTAAAAATTTTGTAGGCCTCCCAGTTTTGAATTCTAGAATTTGGTGACGTCACGTGAAAACCGAGAATAGGAAAGACAATAATTGCCATTCCAACCTTTGGTTAGATTGCGCTTAATCTATCATATCATGCAAACATTGCTGAAGGTATAAACCTTGAGTTGATTCGTCGCCTTTAACACTTTCTACTATGTCTGAACTTGTGGCAGGCGTTTTTAAAGCAACTGTCGGGTTTCTCGTAAGCAAAGGCCGGGATGTAGCGGCTGAGAAGCTCCATGAAGGCGACATCTTAGATCACAAAATTCGTGATATGATCGTGCGTGAGATCAATGATGTCAAATCCAAGTTAAACGGGCTAGCAAGAAAGGATCTTCTGGCGGCGATTGAGTTTCTCGAGGAAGGCCTTGTTTTGGTTTTTGACGCCCTTCACTCAAAATACCCATCATCACCCAATGCTGAAACACAGACATTTTCTCTCGCTTTGACGATGAAAAAGTTGGAAGTAAGTGACTTGGACGAGTCAGCGAAAGCACTGCTTACCAATGCCAAGAAGAGGTTCGACGATGCCCGCAGGAAAGCAACGGAAGCATTCAGCGACGAAGCCTTAAAACCATCTGACCGTATCGAAGCTATGGGATATCGGATTCTGGCCACTATACTAGAGTCAATCGACAATCCATCGGCGGCAATTTCATCGTGCAAATCGTACATCGAAAAATTGCATTCCCTACCAGCGGTTCAGAATTGTTTCAGCGTTGCCCTGTCGAAAAGCTTCCTTGGTCGATTTAGCAAGGACGAACGCAGAGATATCGTTTTGTCTATTTGTCGTTTGAATCGCGTTGTTTACGATCTCACGTTCATGGTTTATGGGTTTGGCAGCAAAGAGATATCAGGCATTCCCTATTCGTGGCCATGCATTGAAACCGGATGCAAAGATGCAAAAGTAAATCCATTAACTGACGCAAGAGTGGCGAAAATTCTACAAAAGCTTGGCATGAAGCATTACTGTTTACAGTGGACATTTGGCCAAGAGGGAGAACTGGAACACAAGCTGGAAGAACCCTGGGGAATGGCGACAAACTCTCGCGGACATTTCATTATAGCCGATAATAAAGATCACAATGTTAAGGTGTATAGCAGAAGTGGCAGTTTTCTCTATTCCTTCTCGCCCGTAACTGACGCGCTTTCAACGTCAGTTTGTATCCATGATGTAGCCACTAACAAGAACAATGACATCTATGTTCTGCTCACACTGAACAAGCCTGGTGCTGGAACTGACGAAACCTCCTCCTTTGTGTACATGAAGACTCCGAATCGCACAATTCCTCTCAAGGAAGATTTCAGGTCGTGGTCCTGGACATGGTCGTCGTTGGCTGTTACCGACAACAACAAGATTGTCGTTCGCGGGGCGCTGGCTGATGGTCACCATGTGGTTGACGTTTATAAGATTGATGATGGCCAGTTCGTTCGCCGTTTTGGAAAAGGAGCATTGGAGGTCTCTTCATGTGTCGCCGCTGCCAACGATGGAGGTGTCATTGTTGCCTCCGGTGGTCATGACGCCTATTGGGTTAACGCGTTCAGCAAGAAAGGAAAACTTCTTCACCATTTTAAAGTGGAAAGGTCCTTCGATTATCTTCAAACTACTTTCCACCAAGCAAGTGAACACGTGGTAGTTGCTGGCATAAATGTAGAGCGAGGAAAAGAGAACCACCTTGAA
The DNA here is from genome assembly GCF_977016875.1 of Pavona decussata. Taxonomy (NCBI): domain Eukaryota; kingdom Metazoa; phylum Cnidaria; class Anthozoa; order Scleractinia; family Agariciidae; genus Pavona; species Pavona decussata. Next base: position 1,679,876 of record NW_028145619.1, read on the forward strand.
GTCTTGATTTACACCATAGAAGGCGAGTACGTCCGCAGCATTCAGTATGAAGAAGAAGACATAATTTATGTACGAGGCATCACGGTAACCAGCGATGGACGCATTGCTGTAATTTATAAAGACAAAGTTGGATTCAAGGTACTCGTGACATAAAGCAGTAATACTCATTGGTTTAGAGTTGAGTCAGTTTTTTTCTTAGAAAATTTAAGGGCATGCAACCAATGTTCCTTAACTACTACCCCTCACACACATTTCCTGGCTTTGTACTTACTCCTTGTATTAAATTTATAAGTATTGAGTACTGCCTTGAAGGACCGTGATTTTGGTAATTCGGTTAGAAAATAAATGTTTTACTGGCTGTCTGACATACACTAAAAGATTTTGAGGGCTTTAGTTTAAAAGAGGGAATATATCTAAGAGTTGGGACTTGAAAAGTTTTATCATTCTTTTATGAAGTAAGATTAGGGTTTAGAACTCTCATGTTATACACATAAAAACCACCCGATATCGCGAGGTGGCATAGAAATGATAGACACTAAGTCGTCAATTTGAATTTAATCATCAGTGGAAGATAGCGGATCGTATCACCTCTATTTTCTACTGGTGACTGATTAGTTAGTAGTATTTTGCAACATAAGGTATCAATTTCGCATTCTTCTTCAGACTTGTCTGACATAAACAGTTACCCTGATGCATCTAATTGTATACGAGATGCGTGATATCGAGGTCATTAGCCGAGCTGCTTTGATTAACAATTAGCATGCGATCAGTTGAACATAACAAATTTTCCGGATAGTTTGACTACGTGTTGCTATTTTCGAATAACTTTTTACAGACGGAGTGCGCTATCAGCGGTAGCTTGCAACGTGTTTTTTATTCATTAGAACTGATCGTTGCGCCGATGGTGGACTCACCTTACGTTTTACTAATTTGGCAAACGGAGTGGTTTTACATTGATTGTCGAAAGTAATTAGCGAAAGCTTCAGTTTTTTTCGGCGCTGACTGTGATTGGTTAGCAAATCTCGCGCTACCCTCTCAACCAATAGACCGCAATATCGAAACCAATTGTGCCTTGCTCGCGCACATTTTCCCGAAATTGAGGACGGTTGCCACGAAATCCAGTAGGTTCATTGTTCCTTTCGCGTCAATCTATCTCTTGTGATTCGCCAGACTAGTGCTTTACGACTGAACAAGCCTGGTGCTTGCTTGCTTTACGACACTAAATTGAAAACCGCCCTGCGTTACGTGCGTGAAATTAACATTGTAGCGTGTCAGTCGAAACGTTGACAATGACCCCAGTGACCAGAGGGAATTGGGTACACTCCGCGTGACTGAAGACTGCATGACTTACGTAATTTGTGGGTATAACCCTCCTGTTGAGGGTATGAATATAGCTTAAGTTCTGTTTGATGACTCTGACGCGCATAACGAAAATTAGTTGAGCGAAAAGTAAAATGGCTAGTATTGAATGTTATTGTGTGCGTGTGTCATTACGAAGGCAAATTGTGTGGCTAATTTTCTGATGAAGAATTAGACTCTATAAGCAATGTTAACCCCATATAGTCTGGGGAGGGTTAGGTCGGGAATAAAGTACAACTACACGTTGGGACTTTTCCTAAACTTTATTTGACAACAATTTGATACGATTGTTTATAGTTCATGGTAGTTAATCTTTCGTTAGGCAAAAAAGATTTTGACAGCCATCTTTTTTTCAAAATTGAGCTTTTCTTGTTTTTTTTTTTTTTTTTTTTTTTTTTTTTTTACTTCCTTTACCAGAAACTTCAATTTAATCGTCTTATCTTTGACAAGTGCATACCATCTTAGAGTTTCTTAACTGATTTCGCTTGATTCATTTTGGATGATCTTCTAAGTTTTTAGAGAAATCGAAAATTACAAGATACTGGCCATGCGGTAGAAATAAGTGGACATAATTCTCAAGGACATTGCGATACCCTTAATGCTCTTGAAGTTATGAAGTGGGGGCACTTCCCACAACCTCCCCCCACCCCCTCTCCTCCTCCAGGGTCAGAAAGCCAAAATATGCCCAAATTAAGTAGAGTTAACTCTGGAGGAATAATTAGCCTTTTTACTGACTTGTGCTTTCTGTGACGGACTTAGGTGACCCTGTGGTTGCTGATGCTACAGTCGTCGTATTACCTATTTCATTATGCTTTAGAGTAATGTTGATTCTAGTGGTATGAGTAGATCTAGAGTTGTCATTAAGTCCTATATCATTAACGAACTTGTTTTTTAGGGAAGCACCATGTATATAGGCTGACTCCTTAGAGTGTTGAACAATTTAACCCATTATGTTTAGATGGAGGAATAAATTGCTCTTCAATGAAAGACAGGTAGAGTTTGCCGTTTTACTTGGGCTGCATGTCGATTTCTGGCTAGTCTCAAAACTATGCAATGTTAACTCTCCACTCACGTGATATATCCCAGTTTGAAGTTAATTCAACGTAATGTTCGAAAGGTGATATTGCACGATATTTGAACGGCCACTACTAGCCATTGTTGGTTTTGTTTCCTCATTCAAGAATATTGGTTTTGAGGAGAGTTCTTACCACAAACAAGTACGCAGTAGTTATTATTGACTGAAAAGCTTATCAAAGCTCTCGCCCGTGGCGTCAGCTATCCTCATTTATATCTGCAGCTGTGCTATAATCGATAACAAAGATAAGCCAATGAAGGTCACAAAATTTGGACAGTCATTGTAGAGAATAATTTGCAACATACGCTGAACAAGGATCTAATGTATGTATCAATGACCTTAGTCTCGCCAGAGAAAAGCCACAAGACTTCTGAACCGAATTTAATCATTACACCCTATTTCTCAGCGATCTCTCGTAAAGAATATCTAAGAATGGAATTAATTGAAAATTTGTATCAAATGTTGACAGCGACTTTAAAATATAAAGGTGGACGTTTCGGTTGTTACTACAACCTTCTAGAGTTTGAGAATGTGAATAAAAACTGCGTCCATGATGTATTTCATTCGTACTTTTTATACCCCAGGCTGGCGGTTACGTTTCATCCACGTTGGTTGTTCTTTGACGGATGTTGATTTTCCAGTCTTAAATCATTATTCTCCTGGTCCTCCTCTCCCCCCACTCCTCCCTCCCCCCATCTTGCCCACACTGACTGACGCTTTCCAGTTGTGTTAATGTCATTACTTCTTAACCGAGAGCGAATTAACAGGTGCTACAATACGTTATACTGATCTACTGCCAAGGGCTAAGCTAAGTGCATCTACTAGGAAATCTAGAGAGCGAGCCGCTCCTGTTCTGGTTATAGTACTACAGAGTTGATAATGTAATTTGGCCATCGTAAGAGGTTCGACTGCTAGCGTTTCAACGGTTAGCCCTTTGTTTCAGCGAGTCCAGATTCGTTCTGACGAAGGGCTAAGGCTCGACACGTCAACACTCGAAACTCTTTTCGGTGGTCAAATCACCTTATCAAGTTTGCTGCATGGACAAAACCAAACAGCGGTATGCTGATCTCTTGTACTGATTGAAACTGAGCTGATTTTTCTTGTTAGAGCTCCAGCAACGCTTTACTCTAAAGTACATTTGTAAATTCGGCAGAATCAACTACTTCAGTGGGGAACCGGGTAAAAAAATGTATTGTTTTCTTCTTAAAAAAGGTTAAGGTTTCGATTACTTACCACGGTACACCATCAACTTATATTAAATTCTGAGGTACAAAAATACAGGTAGAAAGGTTCGATGGACGCATAACTTTACAGTTTGGCTCAATAGCGGGCCAAGCGAAAGACTTTGATAATGTTCGTTAGTGTTCATATGACGGATTAGAATCTCAGTTATTGTTAGGTTCGATGGACGCATAACTTTACAGTTTGGCTCAATAGCGGGCCATGCGAAAGACTTTGATCATGTTCGTTAGTGTTCATATGACGGATTAGAATCTCAGCTATTGTTATCGAATTCGATCTGGCCATTGGATACTAATTCCTTGCATAGAACTATTTGGAATCAGTTATGTTGTTAGGGTCATTGGCCTTTTGTTAAAATAAACTTTATCGGGTTCTAAGCTGTTTGGCCTGGAGATATTAAGTTATTATGCAATAAGCAAATGGTAAGCATAACCGAAATTATTCGAGCTTATTACGTAACTTTATGTTTGCCTCACGTATTAAGCCAAAAACGCTCTTGAAGTCCCCTCAAAACCCAGTAGTTAACTTATGACATGTAACATTTAACAGCCATAGCCCTTCATCGAAAATATTGTGGGACCTTTTTTCCACGTGACGTGATTGTGCATCAGATGAAAGATGTGCGCGATGAACATTTCGCCGTGCATTGTGTTTCAGGGCCTAAACAATAAATCCAGGTAGGCGAATAAACTCACGAGAAGAAGGCCCTTATTCAGTTTGATTGAAAGCTTTTTGGCCTTATAACCGTTCAGTGATCTTACACTATCTCCAGGAATCGCACATTGAAACCAGCGAGTTTTCCTGCGTCTTACATCGAAGATCATCTCCAGTGCTGTTCGATAAAGCAAGGTTCGCCGGGCTCACGTTCATAAATTCATACCACGAAATGGTCAACATAAGGTGTCTACAGGCAAAAGCTACGTTGAGGCATGTTTAAAAATACACTGACCTAAATAGTTGCCAGAAAGCGAAACATAGACGACATCAGCTTTTCAGTAAAGCCTTTTGAAGAACAATCGAAGCCAAGAGAGTTGTCGAAGCACAGCGAAGGTGACAGGTGAAAGGTAAAAGGTGAAAGTACTGAGTTTAAAGTATGATTATACATTCTTGTCACTATACTTATTAAACTTCACTATACCCAGTTTCCCTTTCTTGGTGTCTTTGGGAAATGTTCACTTATTCACCATGATGTCCCCAGCAGCCCTCTGGAGTGTAATTTGATGAAGCGCTTTCTCGTGTCATAGATTCCAAGCGATGGGATGGGGCTCTCTGTGATTTCGAAATAGCTCGTTTTTTTGTTTGGAGCTGCCTTGATAAAAAAAGACACTTTCCAGCAATTTAAGCTCTCTCCGACTGAGACCGATAAAGTTCAGTCTACAACTTTTACTTGGACGTCCATTTTTTTTTTATATTTTGTTTTATTATTATTTTTTTTATTAGCTTCGCCAATATATCGTCAGTTCGGTTAAGATTGTAAATTTAGCAATGGCACCTCATCAGTCATTAACAAAGGCATCCCGAAAAAAGCAAATAATCCGGGTTCTCCAAAAAGGAGCCGAAACTATGACCTTCCGATTGCTAGTCCGGATACAACTTAGGCCTAGGGCAAACGTCGAATCTAAGTCGCGTGGAATTTATTAAAAATAGGTTCGACAAAGAGTCGACTTAATTCCAGCGTGGTAGCAAACGTTGAACCTGCGTAGACCCTAATTCACAAGTTGCCCTTCATTAAACATGGGAATAAGCACGTGTCCCCGTGCTATTCACTCGATGCGCGGCTAGTGATTGCTTGACTTGCTAGCGAAATGCCGAAATACAGTCGGGCCTTTCTTTGGCAATTAATTGCGAAAAATAGATAGAGAAGACTCAAACACTGAGCATTTATTGCAAATAGGCAATTCGCATTTCAATCATTTATATTTTAAGTTTTCATGAAATACGAAAAACACATTTCCATCACGCTGTCCGATGTCAGCAATGACTTTTGATAACTCGCCATTCCTGGTCGTGAAATATTGTCTTTGTACAGCGCATGCTCGTCAGGAGGGGAAATGGTGTTTGGCAGATGGGGGAGTAGGTTTTTTTGTGATGTTTGTGCAGTCCATCACATTTGAATCAATTATTTTGCAATTTGCATGATTTATGAATTGAGTTCAGCGCGTATTTAGAACGGCGTTTGCTGTAACGCCGAACCACTGTCGCAATATCCGACTTGGCAAGTCGAACTTATGATGGAGTCGAACCAATTAATTTGAGTCGAACTCAATTGCGGCAAACGTCACACCATTCATGCGCTTATTTCAAAATTAATAGGTTCGACGAATTAAATTCGACTAAGATTCGACGTTTGCCCCAGGCCTTAGTTTAATACAGGGAGACTCGTTGGAACAAGCCAAAATATTTATATGCTCTATTCTGTTTATTTCAAGACGTCTATGAAATTACTGAAGCTGAAAATACAGAACCATATTCCTTAAAAATATACGAATCTGAAAATAAACAAAAAGGAAAGAGTAACCAAATTTAAATTTTATTCAAGAACAAAAACCGTGGAAAGAGTGACCCAACTTAAGTAATTAATGTTCCAAGCCTATAATTTTCTTTATTTGTGTAACAAACATTGCAGCAGTTTTGCTTAGCTCCCTTATTTCAAACTAAAATTGACACTGTATAAGTTATTGGGAAAGAACTCAGTGTCTATAGCTTGTAATGAGAGAAAAAAAGGGCTAACGAGTTTTCCTTTACTTAAGAGACCAGTCGTCTTTACAATCCAATAGTATGTATCAGGAAATAAGTGGCTTTTTGCTGAAGTTTCCCTACTTCTGGTTTGAGCATTCTTGCCACCCGGGACTTCATTTCGTTGGGTCGTATAAGAAAGGGTCTGTCGGATTATGCTAGTAAAATAGAGTATTATGCTTTCGGGCGTCACCCCTGAAAGCAGGGTGTTATGCTCAAAATTATGCTCGGCTGGAGGTATAATGCTCAAATTATGCCGGACTAAAATGACACTTCCACCCCACACCCCATAGGACCGTACCTATTATTAAACATTCCTAGTCTGACTGAATTATCTGATTCTGCCATGATGAAAATCCATGAACACTACACAAGCTTGGAAGCCTGGCATAAAGAGGTAACCAGGCCTTCGATTATACCAAAATGCACTGGGTATGAGTCTAAGGTATCCAGTTCTTAAAACATTCCCGATTTTATCAACTTTGTGCATTATATAGCTGGAGTTGGTGGCAAAATTTGCATACACTTTTCACAGTTTTCAGAAACAACAGCATTATGCTGCAAAATACATTAGTATTATGCCAGCATTATGCCTGATGCTCCAGATATAGTATTATGCTGAAAATTATGGTGGCATAATCCGACAGACCCTAGTATAAGACATACAAAGAAGGCAAATGTCCTTTTCGCCCTCTGTTCCAAGCAAGTCAAAATTACTGAATTTCATGGCGCTTTATTTTATGCTCACAAATGGCAAGAGGATTCAAACTGAATGAAAGGAATTTTAAATCGTGGGCAAGATGAGTGCTCCATTTTATGACGGCTTACTATGTACTGATTATGGAAACTTTCAATTTTCAAAGCATATATGAGACAAGTTAAGCTAATTACGTGAGTCTTGTACATTAAAATAATAGCCATGTCTTCCATGCATGTGATGGTGAAATACTACCCGATTTTGACTGAGTTTGTGGTGCTGGATCGGGAAGAAGTAAGTGACATTCGAATTTTTACGCCTCCGGTGTTCAACCTAAAACTTAAAGTGCCACTACGATCAAAATTTTGCATCTTTTTTTTTTTCTTTAGCTTTGGAAAGTAGAAGTAATAAATACTTTCCACGCCAAATTTAACATCGAAATTCCAACGGGAAGACCAGTTATTTTAAACGCGAAGTTCAGCTTCACTATGTCGCCATTACTCGAACGACAAATAGCCGTGAACCACAAAGAGAACTGGATCTAGTTGCACCGACAGGAATATGACGTCATACGCGCACAACAACATGGCCCGCTTTCGAGTGTTCGATCTCGCTGAAAAAAGCCACTTCTTTTTATATAAGTGGCTCAAGGGCCGTCTTTACAACGCACACGTATTGTGGGCACCCAAAAGAAATCTCATGGTGGTTGTTTGAACATTTATGGTTCTGAAATATGCTCAAAAGAGGTTGATTTCTTCAGACAAATCGTCTTGTTGTACATCACACCGAAGTACTAAAGACATATCCTCTTGACGACTTCGAGGGAAACTCAAACGCAAGAACTGCCATACAATGCTACTGCCTTGAGGCTTACTTTTCGATGGACTAAGTGAAGCAATTAAGCCAAGATAACTGATCGGAAATGAAGTGTTTCCGTGAATGTGTGCAATGAAAGCAAGTGGCGCAGAGTGGTGGTGTGCATGTTTTGTTCATAGTTCATTGTGATGCGATGCTTTGTTTGTCTAGAGTTCATTGCGTCTACCTCCTATAAGTGTCATGCTTTGGTAAAATAAAAGTGCATAGAGTGCACAATTCTCTGATGTAACCTTCACTGATTACTGTGATCGAGTCAAAAAGGTCTTGTGACAATCCTATTTGGTCTGCGTTATTAACTAATAATAATACTATTACTAAGAACGTTTTTAAACATCACTTGTACATGTGCTTTGACTGCACCTTTGGGCAGACTTGCAGTGAATATTATGCATGAAAGTTATCTTCTGGGACTAGTCAAGATAATATACACAATTTACGCCCTATTAGTTTGTACTAAAGAGAACAAATCAATCAAACTGACAAAATTATGAGACAGTATTTTGCCCAACACTCTATTCCAAAGTGTGTGGAAAACTACCAGTGCTTGGTTAATTTCATCTTTGTGTTTGAATTGTTAATTTTGTATGTGTGCCTTCTTTTGTTTTCTTGGCGAAGTCTGTTATATGGACAGTCAAATTTTATAGCATTTTTTGTACAACATAATAAATTCTAACAAAAGTATTGTACGGTTTTGGTATATCACCAGAGACAGTACAAAGATACCAACAAGGTCACCTAAGAGCACCATGGCAAATTATGCCATAGTAAATCTCACTCAGCTTTTAGTTTAGATCTGCCAACAACACTTCCTGGACCTTAAAATATTGGGATCTGTCTTATTAGGTTAGTTTGGGGAAGCATGAAGGCATTTTTCACAGTTACAGAAGATAGGTTGTCCAGAAGAATGGGCCAGGATCTTACACTAAGGTTTACATTGTACATAATGTGCCAATTTATAAATGGAAAAGGAGAGGAGGAGAACTGCCAGCAAGTTCTTGCAATATAAGGCATTGATATCATATCAATATGACAAGTAGGTAGTCTGGTAATGCATGCAAACTGTGTGTGTCGTTTTTTAAAAGTTGCTGTCATACACATGTCAACAAGAACCACAATGCTGCAGGCATGGTGAGAGAGGACAGCTAGGCTGGCCTCTGACTTATGCAGGGAAGGCTTTTGGCCAGTGGGATTATGGCATGCATTCTTGTGCTCTGGGTATTCTCATTGTTGAAAATGGTTATCAGAGAGTGCCACAGCAAAAGGCGTACCTTTACATTTGATCCCAGAAACTGCCAATATAGCTCACAGGTCAAACACAATAATATAAACAGTGAAGGGATTATGGAAATTGTTTACTGATGGCCAATTTTATTGGCTTGTTCATAGTGAGGGAGATTTGAGAGTTATGTCATAACAGCAACAACAAAAACAAAACAAAAAAGCCCCCTCCCCCCCCCCCCAAGAAAAATAATTATGATAATAAAATGAAATGAAATACAATATGTGGTATTATTGGCATAAAAAATGGTTTAAAGCAAAAGCAGAATAAAAACCGGCCCTGTTCTTGGTTCTGGTTATTTTCTGAAAGCCAAAGTAAAAACCCACAGTTATTAACATCCAACATAAGAAAGCCAGGGCTATGACAGAAGGAAAGAGCTAGACAGAATAAAACAACAACAACAACAATACATTCTTTACTTCAACACGATCAAGCCAGTAAAGCATGAAAATGCTTGTGGGGTCATGTAAGATAAAAACTACAAGATAGGAAAAAATTAAAATGAAGTTCATAATCCAAAAATAAACTGTGGTTTGTGTGAAAATTTAGGTTAAAGTATTTTGGCTCTTAACACCACAGAAAAAGACATTCTGATCTTATTTCTGGTAGAATCGCCCAGAATGAAAGATATATCTGTGGAAAGGATGGTCATTCTTTCATAACTATAATATTTCAATTTTATGTCTGTGAACCTTGTGTGATTTTGTGGGAAAATACACAGTGCTGTTGCAGCACAGTGTTATGCTGGTTCTTTACACTCAACATGTAAAATGATTACAATTATAGTGTCAGTTTAAATGAGATCAAGAGGCTGGTTTGCTTGTTTCACTCCGATTCACACATCCTCATTGACCAAGGAACAAACATAATTGAAATAAAAAAATATGGGTGAGATATGATGCAAGCCTATTAAGTTTTCCTCTTTAGCTGTCCTCCTAAACTTTTTAAATAATTTTTAGTTTTTCAGCTGCATTTGAAGGCTTTACAACAATTTACTGTTGAATTTTACTTGGACTGTGGCTTTAAAATATTAGGCCTGTCATGATTACTTCATTTACTGCTTGAAAGTTGTTGTAGAATGAGGAAGGGGTCTAACCAAGTAACACTGGTAGATTATAGCCCTGTAGTAGTAATATTGCAGTTCTGAGGATTACAGCTATAGCTACCCACTTTTCAGCTGAAGTTAATTATACATCATTTTAGTTTTGTCAAAGCTTTATTGAACTGTAGAAAAAAACGAGGTTAATAGTTCTTTTTTTCTTGACTCCTTATGCAGCTTTTGATTGATACTTGCAAAACCATACACGCCACCAACATAACACCAACATGTATTGGTCTAGAGTTATTCATCCTATTCAATAATTTGTTGCTCAAGTGCTTCTGCCAATAGCGATTATGTTCTGTCTACTAAGCCCAAAAAGAAAACACACTGTGAATATTAATTAACCATATGTCTACCTCCAGTACAGTTGATGTGTAAACGCTGGAGTGAATTCGTTTCTTCTTCGGCTTAACATGTAAATCCCAGGCTTGAATGAGCTCTTCGCGTATCTTCGAAGCGAATTCTTCGCAGTCATACGACTCCAATACCACCGGCAAAGACATTATAATCCAAGATATTTGGTAAACTTGACCTTTTAGATCGCTTTTCACCGAACTGGATGGTGAATCTTACAAATAATCTCACCAATTCACTTACTTTAGGACTTATGATTACTGAGGTTTTCTGAGTTCTTTCAAGGAACGCAAGATGTTCGATGCGCGTATGACGTCACAGAAAGATCTCATTCAAGCAACCGCCTTTTAGAATCTCCACGGGCGTCACTTTGCCGTCGGAGTAATGGCGGACGGGTTTTCGTCGGTTTTCGGCCACTTATTCCCAGGATCAGTAAGCTTGTATAAAGCTAATTTATAGTTATTTTTGCAATTACGAACTCATTGAATGGATTGGAACTCGAAATGGGCGAAAAACGAAATAAAAATTTTCGTCGTTGTGACTCCTAGTAAGTCAAACGGACACATTCGATTTCCTAACATATGCAACCTTCGCCAAATCCTGCCATTTCTTTCTCGCTCTTTTCTTTCTTTCTTTCTTTCTTTCTTTCTTTCTTTCTTTCTTTCTTTCTTTCTTTCTTTCTTTCTTTCTTTCCTTCTTTAAGCTGAAATTGTTTCGAGCTTAAATATTGAACCAATTGTACTGTTGTAAAAGGTCATGGTCCCTTTTCTTCATATTAACATAGCCCCCGCTGCTGTTTAGATAAAAAGAACCGCCGAAAATCAAGTCAAATTGTGCTGCTTTCTCAGCTGTTTGAGTAAACTGTTACTTCGAAGTTAACAGGTAGAAAGGGTTCTCGTTGAACTTAACACAACATTTGGCTTGATCTTTAAGTGATAAATCTCCGACTAATAGTGAACATTAGGAGATTTTGATCACTTGGTCACGAAGTTTACATAATGATCGATGAGATACATTTATTTTTCGCAATATTAGTTTCTGCCTCACTGCATAACAAAACATTTTTTCTGCGGTCGTAAACGTCAATGACAATTTCTTAGACTCGCTGTTTTCAGCTGATAGGGTGAACAACAACAATTGCCTTCAAGAGTTTGGTTTTGACAGATTGCACCTAATCCATCATAAACAGCAATTACTTAAAACAATATAGGATCATTTATTTAACTCTAACGTTTGGAGCAGTTGTTGAGGGTTAGACCTTCAGTTCGATTCATCACCTCTTGCAATTTCCACTATGTCTGATCTTGTGGCAGGTGTCTTCAAAGCAACTGTTGGGTTTCTCGTTAGCAAAGGCCGGGATGCAGCGGCTGAGAAGCTCTATGAAGGCGACGTCTTAGATCACAAAATGCGCGATATTCTCGTGCGCGAGATCAATGATGTCAAATCCAAGTTAAACGGGCTAGCAAGAAAGGATCTTCTGGCAGCGGTTGAGTTCCTCGAGGAAGGTCTTATTTTGGTTTTTGACGCACTTCGCACAAAAACTCCATCATCACCAACTGTTGAAACAAAAACATTTTCTCTCGCTTTGATGATGAAAAAGATGGATTTCACTGACATGGATGAGTCGGAGAATGCACTGCTTACCAATGCCAAGAAGAGGTTCGACGATGCCCGCAGAAAGGCAACGGAAGCATTCAGTGACGAAGCATTAAAAATGCCTGAGCGCATTGAAGCTATGGGATATCGGATTCTGGCTACTATACTAGAGTCGATCGACAATCCATCGGCAGCAATTTCAACGTGTCAATCGTGCATCGAAAAATTGCATTCCCTACCAGCGGTTCAGAATTGCTTCAGCGTTGCCCTGTCGAAAAGCTTCCTTGGTCGATTTAGCAAGGACGAACGCAGAGATATCGTTTTGTCTATTTGTCGTTTGAATCGCGTCGTTTACGATCTCACGTTCATGGTTTATGAGTTTGGCAGCAAAGAGATATCAGGCATTCCCTATTCGTGGCCATGCATTGAAACCGGATGCAAAGATGCGAAAGTAAATCCATTAACTGACGCAAGAGTGGCGAAAATTCTCCGAAAGCTTGGCATGACGCATTACTGTTTACAGTGGACGTTTGGTCAAGAGGGCGAAGAAGAAAACAAGCTGGAAGAACCCTGGGGGATGGCGACAAACTCTCGTGGACATTTCATTATTGCCGATAATAAAGATCACAACGTTAAGGTGTATAGCAGAAGTGGCAGTTTTCTCTATTCCTTCTCGCCCGTAACTGACGCGCTTTCAACGGCAGTATGTATCCATGATGTAGCCACTAACAAGAACAATGACATCTATGTTCTACTCACACTGAAGAAGGCTGGTGCTGGAACTGACGAAGCTTCCTCCTATGTGTACATGAAGACTCCTAATCGCACGATTCCTCTTAAGGGAGATTTCAGGTCATGGTCCTGGACATGGTCGTCGTTGGCTGTTACCGACAACAACAAGATTGTCGTTCGCGGGGCACTGGCTGATGGTCACCATGTGGTTGACGTTTATAAGATTGATGATGGCCAGTTCGTTCGCCGGTTTGGAAAAGGAGCATTGGAGGTCTCTTCATGTGTCGCCGCTGCTAACGATGGAGGTGTCATTGTTGCCTCCGGTGGTCGTGACTCCTACTGTGTTAACGTCTTCAGTAAGAAGGGAAAACGTCTTCACCATTTTAAAGTGGAAAGGTCCTTCGATTATCTTCAAACTACTTTCCACCAAGCAAGTGAACACGTGGTAATTGCTGGCATAAATGTAGAGCGAGGAAAAGAGAACCACCTTGAAGTATTGATTTACACCAAAGAAGGCGAGTACGTCCGCAGCATTCAGTATGAAGAAGAAGACATACTCTATGTACGAGGCATCACGGTAACTACGGATGGACGCATTGCTGTAATTTACAAAGACAAAGTTGGATTCAAGGTACTCGTGACATAAAGCAGTATCACTTATGAGTTTAGAGCTTCGTATTTTGTTCGAAAAAACAAAAATAACGGGAATGCCACCAAAGTTTCTTAACTACAAACCTTCTCCTTTACATTTTCTGGCGTTGTATTTACTCCTTGTATTGGTTGTGTACATTAATTGAGAACTGCCCTGTAGGGCCTCTGAATGTTGTTAATTCGATTAGGAAAAAGAGAGTTGATAGTTGATATAGACTTAAAGATTTTGACCTTTTCAATTTAAAAGGAGGAATATATGTAACAGTTGAGTATCTAAAGGGTAAATTGTCAAAAAAATTTCTGTTATCAAGTAAGATTAGGGTTTAGAACTCTCCATTATACACATAAAAACTGAACCACCCTATATTTCGAGGTGGTATAGAATGATAGACACTAAGTAGTAATAACATCAGTTATGCTTTCCCTTGGTGAATTTTTATGTCTATTTCCGATAATCATAATATAATTGCAGACACTTGAGGGCTTGTTCAGGCTTGTCTGACATAAAAAGTTTCTGCCTCGTTGTATACAAGATGCATGTTATCGAGGTCATTAGCCGAGCTGCTTTGACTGAAAGCAAAATAATTAACTTGAATTGATTTAAAGATAAGCAGGCGATATAAAAACCAATCGAAATTTCGACGTGCATAGAAATGATAGACACTTAGTTGTAAATTTTGGTTCAATCATTAGTTGAAGGTAGCGAATCGTGTCACCTCCGTATTCCAATGGTGAATTAATTACGTCTAATGGAGATAATGAAATCCAAATAAGACATCAATTTTGTGGTCTTGTCTAGACTTCTTTGACATAATAATGATAAACAGTTACCGCCTCATTGTAGCCGAACTGCTTTGACCGAAGGCAAAATAATTTACTTTAATTAATTTTTAAAACCAAGCATGGGATAAGTGAAAAGGAAAGATAATTGTTTGACATGAAGTGTCGCTATTTTCTAACACCTTTTTACATAAGAGTGCGTGTTTCATCCATTGGAACTGATTTTTCCCCATTGCTGTTCTCAACTGATTTTACTGATGGTGAACTCACCATACATTTTAGTAATTGGAAAATAGAGTGGTTTGGGATTAATTGTTGAAAGAAATACACGAGATGTACTGTACTCTGTTGTTGGTTAGAAAACTTTGCGCCACCTTCTCAACCAATAGGGAAAATACCGAAACAAATTTTAACACACTAGACGACGGTTGCATTGCCGGAATTCCAATAGGTTCATTGCGCCTTTTGTGTCTTTTGTGATTCGCCGGAGTATTACCAGTTTTAATTTTGGCTCTACGACACTCAGTTGAAAACGTGTCTGTGTTGCGAGCACGAAATTAACGTTGCAACATTTTTCAAAACGTTGAAAATGATTGCAATGACAGAGGGAATTGGGTACTACTTTGTTTGTGCGACTTAAAACTCCATGACGTAACATATGGAAACCAGCCTTTACAGCAAGAAAGAACGATGCATGCTTAACCGTTTACAGTTTGGCTCAGTTAAGTGGGTCAGACGAACGACGCTCAGGATCATGTTCTTCTGTATTCATATGCTTAGGAACTCAGCTATGATCATCGAATTCAATCTGGCCACTGAATGCCAATTTCTTCCACGCAAATATTTTGAATTGTCTAAAAGACACATTTTCCGATTATGTTCTGGGGTCATTGGCCTTTTGTTAAAATGAAAAAAATACTTTATCGGGATCTAAATTGCTTTGCCTCGAGATATTAAGTTATTATGCAATGAGCAAATGGTAAGCATATACAGATTATTAGATCTTATTACTTGAAGTTAGTTTTGCAACAGGTTTTTTTGAGATCCAAGTAATTAATTATTATTTAATTAATTAATTTACGACCAATTGCCAATCCACGATAAGTCGCATAGCCCTTCATTGAAACTATTGCGGGCACCTTTTATTCACGTTAGAAGATATGCTCTATTCTGTTAATTTCAAGACGTCTATGAAATCACTCTAGCCGAAAATACAGCACCAATACTGAAAAATCTACGAATCTGAAAATGAACAAAAAAGAAACCAAATGTAAATTTAATTTAAACATCATATACCGTACAAAGAGTGACACAGCTTAAGTAATTAATATTCCAAGCACATGATTTTCTTTATTTGTCTAACAAACATTGCAACAGTTTTGCTTAGCTCCCTTATTCAAAGCCAAACGGACACTGTAGAAGATATTTGGAAATAACTCAGTGTCTATTGTTTTTAACGAGAGAAAAAAAAAGCGCTGACGAGTTTTCCTTTACTTAAAAGACCACCCGTCTTTACAAGCCAATAGTATGTATCACTATAGGACAAATTTATTTGCAAAGGAAATAAATAGCTTTTTGCTGAAGTTTCCCTACTTCTGGTTTGAGCATTCTTGCCATCCGGGACTTCATTTCGTTAGGTCCTATAAGACATACAAACGAGGCAAAAGTCCTTTTCGCCCTCTGTTCCAAGCAAGTTAATATCACTGAATTTCATGGCGCTTTATTCTATGCTCACAAATGGCCAGTGGAACCTTCTTCTCTTTCTGTTTCTGCTTGCTCTAAACACAGAATGAAAGGAATTTTAAATCGTGAGCAAGACGGCTTACTTAGTCATAGAGGAACTCGACAGTACTATTTGCGGTTTCCTGCCATTTTTTTCTCTCCCTTTTCTTTCTTGATAGATATGATAGATAGTTTATTCGGATCAAAATCGCAGCCAGAGGCTGAATTAGATTAATCGTTACAATAACTCCAATAAAAAAATCTAATAAAAGGTAAGGAAAATAAGAAAAATGTACACTCTACATAACTAGAAAGTCAATCATAATTACTATATATAAATGTGTTCATAAGTCTCTTCGTCTTAGCCAGAGGGACATTAAAATTTCTTTTTCTTCTTAAATTGAATCCACAAATGTTACGAGGTGGCAAGAGCTCATGCAATTTTTTCTTTTTTTTTTTCTTTCTTTTTTTCTTTAAGCTGAACTTATTTCGAGCTTAAATATAGAACCAATTGTATTGTTATGAAAGGTCATGGTCCCTTTTCTTCATATTAACATAGCCCGCTTGTTGTTTAGATAAAAAGAACCGCGGAAAATCTAGTCAAATGGTGCTGCCTTCTCAGCTGAATGAGTAAACTGTTACTTCGAAGTTAACAGATAGAAAGGGTTCTCGTTAAACTTAAAACAGCATTTGGCTTGATCTTTAAGTGAAAAATCCCCGACAAATAGTGAACATTAGGAGATTTTGATCACTTGGTCACGAAGTTTGCATAATGATTGATGAGATACATTTATTTTTCCTCATATTAGTTTCTGCTTCATTGCGTAACAAAACATTTTCTGCGGTGGTTAACGTCCATGACAATTTCTTAGACTCTTTGTTTTCAGCTGATAGGATGAATAACAATTGCCTTTGAGAGTTTGGTTTTGGCAGATTGCACGTAATCTATCATAAACAGTAATTATTTAAAGTAATATAGGAGCGAACGTCTAAGGTTTACACATTCAGTCGATTCATCACCTTTAGCAATTTGCACTATGTCTGATCTTGTGGCAGGCGTTTTTAAAGCAACTGTCGGGTTTCTCGTAAGTAAAGGCCGCGATGTGCTGGCTGAGAAGCTCCATGAAGGCGACATCTTAGATCACAAAATGCGCGATATGATCGTGCGCGAGATCAATGTTGTCAAATCCAAGTTAAACGGGCTAGCAAGAAAGGATCTTCTGGCGGCGGTTGAGTTTCTCGAGGAAGGTCTTATTTTGGTTTTTGAAGCACTTCGCACAAAAACTACATCATCAGCCACTGTTGAAACAAAAACATTTTCTCTCGCTTTGATGATGAAAAAGATGGATTTCAATGACATGGACGAGTCGGAGAATGCACTGCTTATCAATGCCAAGAAGAGGTTCGACGATGCCCGTAGAAAGGCAACGGAAGCATTCAGTGACGAAGCCTTAAAAATGCCTGAGCGCATTGAAGCTATGGGATATCGGATTCTGGCTACTATACTAGAGTCAATCGACAATCCATCAGCGGCAATTTCAACGTGTCAATCGTGCATCGAAAAATTGCATTCCCTACCAGCGGTTCAGAATTGCTTTAGCGTTGCCCTGTCCAAAAGTTTCCTTGGTCGATTCAGCAAGGACGAACGCAGAGAAATCGTTTTGTCTATTTGTCGTTTGAATCGCGTCGTTTACGATCTCACGTTCATGGTTTATGACTTTGGCAGCAAAGAGATATCAGGCATTCCCTATTCGTGGCCATGCATTGAAACCGAATGCAAAGATGCAAAAGTAAATCCATTAACTGACCCAAGAGTGGCAAAAATTCTCCGAAAGCTTGGCATGAAACATTACTGTTTACAGTGGTCATTTGGCCAAGAGGGAGAACAGGAACACAAGCTGGAAGAACCCTGGGGAATGGCGACAAACTCTCGTGGACACTTCATTATAGCCGATAATAAAGATCACAACGTTAAGGTGTATAACAGAAGTGGCAGTTTTCTCTATTCCTTCTCGCCCGTAACTGACGCGCTTTCAACGTCAGTTTGTATCCATGATGTAGCCACTAACAACAACAATGACATCTATGTTCTATTCACACTGAACAAGCCTGGTGCTGGAACTGACGAAGCTTCCTCCTATGTGTACATGAAGACTCCTAATCGCACGATTCCTCTCAAGGAAGATTTCAGGTCGTGGTCCTGGACATGGTCCTCGTTGGCTGTTACTGACAACAACAAGATTGCCGTTCGCGGGGCGCTGGTTGATGGTCACCATGTGGTTGACGTTTATAAGATTGATGAAGGCCAGTTCGTTCGCCGTTTTGGAAAAGGAGCATTGGAAGTCTCTTCATGTGTCGCCGCTGCTAACGATGGAGGTGTCATTGTTGGCTCTGGTGGTCGTGATTCCTACTGGGTTAACGTATTCAGCAAGAAGGGAAAACGTCTACACCATTTTAAAGTGGAAAGGTCCTTCGATTATCTTCAAACTACTTTCCATCAAGCAAGTGAACGCGTGGTAGTTGCTGGCATAAATGTAGAGCGAGGAAAAGAGAACCACCTTGAAGTTTTGATTTACACCATAGAAGGCGAGTACGTCCGCAGCATTCAGTATGAAGAAGAAGAGATACTCTATGTACGAGGCATCACTGTAACTTCGGATGGACGCATTGCTGTAATTTATAAAGACAAAGTTGGATTCAAGGTACTCGTTACATAAAGCAGTGTTGCTCATTAGTTTAGAGCTTCAAAAATAAAGGACATGCCAGCAAAGTTTCTTAACTACAAACCTTCTCCCCCACATTTTCTGGCGTTGTATTTACTCCTTGTATTAGCTCTGTAGGTTAATTGAGTACTGCCCTGAAGGGCCTCTGACTGTTGTTAATTCGATTAGGAAAAAGAGAGTTGATAGTTGATGTAGACTTAAAGATTTTGACCTTTTCAATTTAAAAGGAGGAATATATGTAACAGTTGAGTATCTAGCGGGTAAATTGTCAAAAAAAATTCTGTTATCAAGTAAGATTAGGGTTTAGATCTCTCCATTATACACATAAAAACTGAACCACCCTATATTTCGAGGTGGTATAGAATGATAGACACTAAGTAGTGAATTTGGATTAATTGAATCATCATTTGAAGATAGCGAATAACATCAGTTATGCTTTCCCTTGGTGAATTTTTATGTCTATTTCCGATAATCATAATATAATTGCAGATACTTGAGAGCTTGTTCAGGCTTGTCTGACATAAAAAGTTTCTGCCTCGTTGTATACGAGATTCATGTTATCGAGGTCATTAGCCGAGCTGCTTTGACTGAAAGCAAAATAATTAACTAGAATTAATTTAAAGATGAGCAGGCGATATAAAAACCAACCGAAATTTCGACGTGCGTAGAAATGATAGACACTTAGTTGTAAATTTTGGTTCAATCATTAGTTGAAGGTAGTGAATCGTGTCACCTCCGTATTCCAATGGTGAATTAATTACGTCTAATGGAAATAATGAAATCCAAATTAGACATCAATTTTGTGGTCTTGTCTAGACTTCTTTGACATAATAATGATAAACAGTTACCACCTCATTGTAGCCAAGCTGCTTTGACCGAAGGCAAAATAATTTACTTTAATTAATTTTTAAAATCAAGCATGCGATAACTGAAAAGGAAAGCTAATTGTTTGACATGAAGTGTCGCTATTTTCTAACACTTTTTTATATAAGAGTGCGTGTTTTATCCATTGGAACTGATTGTTTCCCCATTGCTGTTCTCAACTGATTTTACTGATGGTGAACTCACCATACATTTTAGTAATTGGAAAATAGAGTGGTTTGGGATTAATTGTTGAAAGAAATTCACGAGATGTACTGTACTCTGTTGTTGGTTAGAAAACTTTGCGCCACCTTCTCAACCAATAGGGAGAATACCGAAACAAATTTTAACACACTAGACGACGGTTGCATTGCCGGAATTCCAATAGGTTCATTGCGCCTTTTGTGTCTTTTGTGATTCGCCGGAGTATTACTAGCTTTAATTTTGGCTTTACGACACTCAGTTGAAAACGTGTCTGTGTTGCGAGCACAAAATTAGCGTTGCAACATTTTTCAAAGCATTGAAAATGATTGCAATGACAGAGGGAATTGGGTACTACTTTGTTTGTGCGACTTAAAACTCCATGACGTAATTTACGGGTGACCTCTTGTAGAGAGTGTGAAATTAGCTTAAACTTTGCTTGACCACTAAGTATTACTTTGATTCACTGGATTATTTTACTCCGGTGACTTGTATAACGAGAATTTATTTAGCGGAAGGTAAAATCGTGAGCCATTTATTTTATGTGTGTTTGTGTGTCATTATGTTAGTCAATTGTGTAACTAATTTCCTATTGTTTTTACGATGTTGTCTGGAAAGGGGGTGGGTGGGGAGAAAGTGCTTTTCCTAAAAATTTTCTGACAACACTTTGATAGGGTTAGTTCATATTTCACGTGACTTAACGGTTTCAAACGCAAAAAAAGATTTTGACAGCCATCCTGTTCAAAATTGGGCATTTGGATTCTTTTTTTTTTTTTTACTTTCTTTAAAAACTTCAATTTTATCCAAATGGTAGCCTTGCACTAAAAATGAGTCGGCGTGATTTCAACTTCCATTGTCCTAGCCTCATTTGCTTTGAAGTTACGAAAAGGGACGCTTCCAATAACCCATCCCCTCCCCATGGATCAGGAATCCAACATATGCCCAGACTAAGTAAGGTTAACTCTAGAGGAATAACTAGTCTTTTTACTAACTTGTGCTTTTCGTAGCGGACTTCGGTGACCCTATGGTTGCTAGAGCAGGTACTGTGTACATAAGTTGAAGCTACAGTAGTCGTATAACCTATTTCATTATGCCTTAGACTCCTTGAGCAATGTAGACTCTAGTGGCATGACTAGATCCCTATATCCCTAAAGGACTTATGTGTTGTAGGGACGCAGTATGCATATAAGCTGTGTTGAACAACTTATTCCATTATGTTTAGAAAGAACAATAAATTACTCTTGAAAACAGCTAGATTTTGCCGTTCTTATTAGGAGCTGCATGTCAATTTGTGATTACTCTATGGTTAAACTATGCAATATTAACTCTCATGCGATATATGTCTCAGTCTGGTTAACTATTTTTTTCTCTGTTGAAAAAATGAATCAAAGTCGATACAACGTAGTGTTCGAAAAGGGATCTTGCACGATATTTCAATGGCCAATGCTAACTTGAGGACAGTTCTTACAACAACAAGAACGCAGCACTAATTCCACTTCTATTGACTGAAAAGTAAGGCTCTCGTCTGTATACGGCTGTTCTCTAATATATAACGAAGATAAGCCAATGAGGGTCACAAATTTCCCAGTGCTCTCTCGCACAGAATACCTGAGAGTGGAATAACTTCACTCGTCCTCTTTTCACCCCAAGCTAGCGGTTCAGTCCACATTGGTAGTTCCTTGTCGAATGTCATTTCTTCTTGTCCTCATTCTCGAACCACACTCCCCTCTCCCCCTTCCTGGTAACTGACACTTTTCGATTGTGCTAGTTTGATTGTCCCTCGCAGCAAGGAACGAGGGACGCGCGTGTGAAATAGGCAGCGAAACTTAGCTAAACTTACAGAGAATTGCCTGAGAAAAGAATAAAAATATAAAAAATATATATTCTCTTCAAAACATTCCCATCTCCTGGTATCAATGCGATTCGATTAGTACTGCTTTTCCTTCAAATACATTTTCTTAAAGTTAATGCTTACCTTACAAGTTGTTTCCGTTGCAGTATTGAGATAAACAGCGGGGAAATTTTCTTTGAATGTTTAAAGGCCATACAATGCCCTGTTTAGCCGTTCCAGTTCGCGTCAGAATTCATCTACACACCAGTATCAATCTCTTTCGTGAACTCGAAGTAATTACTTTCAGGTCGAAATACAGTTCATATTCGCCGATTGAATCCGCTGCAGTATCCAGACGTAAAAACAGGAATTCCAGGAATCATCCCGCGACTAAAATCTACAATTTTTGGTCCGCAGTATCTCCACCGAAAGTCAACCAAATTTTCTGAAAAATATCTCGTTGGAAAAATACATTTCTCTGCTTTTGATTGCTTTCAGAAATATGGACAGTATTTTGAGTCAGCAGCCTTTATTTAATCGTAAACATTATTGTGTTTTATCCATCATTCTGTAGCGTGACTATGAGCCCGTGTCACAAAACGTTTGACAGCGGCTTAAACCATTATCTAGGGATCTTTATATAAACCTCTTAAAAAATCATGTCCGAGATTTCTCGCCACGAGTTAACCAACAGCGGCAACTGCACCCATGAGCTCAATTATATAATTATATAATCCATGCAAGCATAAGGATGATCGCTACAATACGTCAAAAACTGTCAAAGGGAAAAATAATGGTGTGCCTAGGGGAGGGGCAATCAAGAGAACGAGCCGCTCCTATTTTGGTCATAATATTACAGAGTTAATAAGGTAATTTGGCCTGGCCACCGTAAGAAACAGAAGAAATTCGAGTGCTGAAGTTTCGATTGTTAGCCCGTCAAATCAAGAGAGGGAATCCAAATTCCTTTCGACGAAGGTCTAAGGCTCGACACGTGAGCACTCGAATCTCTTTCCGGTAGCCAAATAACCTTATCAACTCTGTTGATAAAACCAAACAGTCGTTTCTACAGTCCCACCCGACGACGCAGCGCCGCAGTTTTTTTAGAAACTAACCCTCGTGTCTCTTTTCCAAGGTAAGAGAGCATCAGGAGCCTTTCCATCTGTATGGAAAAAAGCAGTTGTTCTGTTGGGAAATCAAATGGGATGGTTCTTTCCACAGTCAGTTTTGGGAAATGAAAAAAGTATTTGACCAAGGAGCATGATACTATTGTGCTAATTAAAATGGTACAGTGATATCCTGGCATTTTCGTTAAAAAAGGTAAAAAAAAAAAAAAAAAGGACAAAAAAAAAAAAAAAAAAAAAAACAGATTAAAGGAATACCTCTGAAGCCATGCCTTTTCTTTCGAAACATTCCAAGAGAAAAAGGCCGCTCCATTCGATTTCGCTGTGGGACCAGCTATTTTCCCATATGGATGGAAAGCGCTTTAGTATTCCCCTCACATGCTGTACTTTATATGTCTTAAGATATTAATTCTTTTTCTATTGAATTGATGAATTGAAGTTGGTATCCTGAAATTATGGTTTACTAAACTAAAACGTTCTTAGCTTACAAGTGAAAATGGCGCCGTTCTAAACGTTTGCTAGACATTTTTCTGTTTGTTTCACGGTGTTAGAGTTTTGCCTCTGCTACTGAGGATAGTTGTTATGTTCATAAATCCTCACCACCTTTGATACGAACAACCAATTATCAATTATAAGCGAGCGAAATTCAAGTTCAAGTTTATTCAAAAATGTTAATATACAATTAAGAACAGCACTAACCCGCAAGTACCTAGAGTTAATCTAGGCGGGTAGTGAGAAGACTAATTTATAAGAATTAATTACAGTTTAAAGAAATCTATATACAATTTGTCAGTGAGCCATACAAACATCGACGAAAAAGAAAAAAAAAAGAAAATAAGTGAACATATGAAGAAAAAGGAATATAAATTGTTATACTCTAAATAGCTTGATTTAATTAACGCTCATGTGGTAGCTTTCAGTTTTGGAAACTCAGAGATAAGAGTAGGAATGCCAACTTAATCATCTTCTTTTATTAAAATATGGGAAAAAGGAAAAAAGGTCTTGCATTTTCCTCTTAAAGCTGTGCTTGGGTAATTCTCGAAGTTCGGAGGGAATACTGTTCCATATTTTAGCCCCAAGTCGAGAGAAAGATTTAGATTGTTGGTTTAGTTACACTCTCTTAAAATACATTGCTCTAAGATAATATATTTAAAACTGATTAACACCGGAAAACCGTAAACCCCCCGCTGACCGCCAAATTCGGAAAGTTGACAAATTTATTCATTTCATATCAATATTTCAATATCAATTCATTTCTAATCCAGTTTATATAGTTTGCCTTTCATAAGTCCCGGTAGAATTTTCGATTTCCTTCCCGACTTCCCTACTTATAGGGGCGAGGAGGAGGTAGTACTCTCGAACGACGCTGACCACCCCAAGCTGCTTGCCAATTGCACCTACAATGTCGATATAATCTTCCAATGTTTCTGAAATCACTTTCCACACCTTCGTCATCTTGAGCATCATCGTTGGCATATTCTTCTTCATCCGCGGCATTGCTGTATCTAGAAGATGATAGGGTGTGAAATGTGAACTGAAACAAACATGTGTAGTGTAAGGGCACATTTCTGCTTGGAAAAAGTTGGAAGATCTCGATAGCCCATATACACTTAATTGTCACAAGGCATGAGCGACGAGCGACCGAAGTCCATGAAAACCGGGACTTTAAGAAAGTGAAGATAGACCCAACAATGTGGTAATACTGATCTCCCCTTCTTCCTACTTTATTATCTAAATGAATTGAATTGTTGTTGTTCTGATCTTTTTTTCAAACAATCTTTATCTTTTCTTAAATGGCTAGGTGTCAAATTAGCACAGCACTTTTTAATCTTTTCAATTGCAAATAACTTTTTTTGCTAGAAAAATAAAATGTTAAAATCTCAAAGCTGTGATAAAGCTTAATCCGATGGAAGGTCTTGTAATAGAAATATTGACCTCGTTCTTTTCTTTTAGAACACTTATGACACTTATGAATGAACGAAAGACGACAATATTACTGGATGTGAATAGACCCAATTGGCAAGCTGTTAAGTGAATAACGATGATCTCAATTTTTGGCCAGTTATTGAATATATGTTGGAGAGGTCAGAAAATTTTTTGCAGGAAAGAGAAAGGATGGGAAGTTTTACAGCAGCGGCGAGAGAAGAAACCATACTACTAACAACTGTTCATTATAGCCTGATACTTCTCACTGTACGATTAATTTCTTCTTTAGCTTTTGGAATCTATTCATGGTCATTTACAAATAAAATTTAATCACATAGATACGATTCGTAGGCCAACATGAACGAGTAATTAATGCCACTCTTAGGTTAACTAAAATTATCACGAAAATTAAATAATCATGATTGCTGACCTGTAGTTATCAACTGGTACATGCTCATTTCTTTGGTCCGTCAAATCATTTGGTAAGCTCGACAGGTCAGATTCTTCATCTTGCAGGGAAGCCGGGTTTGCGTATCCATAAAATGTGCTCAGTAAAAAGACGACGGAAGCCAGAGCTACCCAATTCTTCATTTTCTTTAAAACTGCTGACAGACGTTATATTTAGGGGTAATGTGCCAAGGGCGGCGTTTGTAAGTCTTTTATAAAGCTGGAGACTATGGAAATAGATAACTGTAACTTGTCAATATAAATAAAGTACGTGACCACTTAATTCAGGCATGATAATATATCGTTCAAATTAAACCTCTCAGTTTAAGAAAACCAAACTTAAAGATGAAAAACAAAACTTTGTTCAAGTTTATTTCTAATGTACGTATCTTCGCACATTGCATTGCTGAAGAACTTTCATTTGAACGGTCACACTTAAGCTATCTATCCACATTGGTTAATGGCAAAATAAACGAATTGAATTGAATTGAAATTCCTTGTGTAGCATAATATACTGAGACAGTATCACAGAAAGTTTACTGTTCACAACTTTAATTTAACATTGTACAAAAAATGTGACGATTTGAGGAGTAATAAATAGCAAAACTTGAAGTATTGATCCGGTCGCTTTAGTTTGAACAATCGCATTTTACTATTTCATCCACTGACTCTCTCGTTGGAGCCTGCAAGAGCAGTTTAACAAGCAGAACTACAGAAAGGGCTGCTCAGTAGTTATTATCTGTATGGTTATATGCCAAGGTACTTTATTCAAAATTCGAAAGCTAGGAAGTTTGTAAAACGGATACGATATTGATACTTAATCATTGGGTAAAACTTTCCAACTGAGCATATCCGTAGAGCTACAAAAGAATGTTACAAAAAAATTTCACTTACTTCAGAAATGGGTAGAAACGTTCAAAATCATTTACTCTGGATAACCTTTTATATTTTCTTATCCTTTTATCCGTTTTATGCTTTTGTACTCTTATCAAGAAAAGATACAGTATTATTGCAGAACTTGTGGACGGTAGTCTCCCATTAGAATTTTGTCTGGCTTAATATCTGACCTTTTGAGATAAGAGCATTTTAAGGGAGTTGAAATCACAATCAGTGACCTTGGTGCGGAAAGCAACATAGCAACACTAACTTGGAATATCTCATTTAGTTATTTCCTGTGTAGTTTGAAAGTGATTCAAAAAGGGAAATAAACCTTTATAGAATGGATCAGAGTTTTAACTCTGCAGTGTATGTTAAAGTGCTAACTGATGAACCTTAAAAAAATTTACAATCCCTAAGGATATCATGCAACCAATTATTAGTAACTTGAACTTCAACTGTTCCAATATTAGTCGGCATCTAAGCATTTGGAGTTGAGGCGGGGATAAACACATCCATGCAAACAATATTAAAAGCATTTTCTGAGCTATATATTGTCAGTAGATTTATTGTAGTCTATAAATAAAATAAAAGTGGATTAAAAATATCGGCCTTCATTTTCAAACATTTAGAATAGATGAATGGTCGGCAAAACTGCTTTTAAATGTCGTGCCGGGATGACTAACAAAAGAGCTTACTAAGTTTAGATGTTAACCACAATTATGGAGCGTTGAACGACGATTAGTGGTTTAAATTCTAACTCTCTTTCACACCGTCCGATTTGTTTAATACATTAACGTCTTCCAATAAGTTTATAGTTTCCGCTCCCGGCAAAGGAAACTTCTGAACTGATCTATATCTTGATAGAACTATGAAAAAATTAGACTTTCAGCGTCTTATCTCTCCAAGGTAGGAAGAGTATTGGCCTGGTGAGTGAATTTCGAAGTTATAAGAGGTTTTTGAAAGTCAGCGAGTTAGTAATCGAAACCACCACAACCAAATATGGTTAGAAAGAGAAAATCACTGACCTATTACATTTTGGTATGTAACCGCAAGATACTTCACTAAGCCGATCTTACCCTCCTTACTTACTTTAAAGGGGCACTGCCACGGCGATTTTGCCGCATTTTGGTCAAAACTGCTCAAATATCTGATGCAGAACCTGTTTTGTAACGTGAAATTGTTCTAATAACACCCGGGAAAAAATATTAAGGTTTTTATCCAAGGAAGAACAAACAATAATCAATTTAGTTAACTTGGAAAAATTGGTTGCAATCCACTTCCATCCAAGCATCCAAGCCATCCGCAGCTAAGTATAATCAATAGTAGCTTCTGTGGACTATTAGAGGTCAGTTGTTAACAAAACTAAAACATTATTTTAACGATTCCATCGAATCAAAAACGTTTTTTTTTTTTGCTTTGGCTTTTCATAGTTTCACTAAAAAGATAGGTGACACTGTCCCTTTAAATACCCTTTCAGAGATATCAATGAGTCAGTAATAAATGTTTAAATGAAGAACAACTTGTGGTCTACACCAAAAGACCCGACTCCTGCAAAAATAAACCGGCTACAGACGATTGACTGAAATAAATTCCCGCTATTACGGACTCTCGCCATTAAGGACACTAACTTGCTGTCCCGAAGGTGTCCGAAATAAAGGGGGTTGACTTTATAAAAAGGAAATGCGGCATGAAAAAGTAATTTACTCCCTTTGGGCAAGCATGTGCTCAAAGCGATTAATTGTGCAACTTGAGCCCTTTTGTATAGTATCAGCTTGTTGTAGTTCAGTGTTCCATTAAGGGATTAATTGCGCAACTTACGCCCTTTGGTATATAGTATCAGGTTGTCGTAGTTTAGTGTTACATTAAGGGATTAATTGCGCAACTTACGCCCTTTGGTATCACGGTATTAGGTTATCGTGGTTTAGTGTTTCATTGCTCGTTGAGTTTCCTAGAGCGCACACTTTCAAGCTACTGATGAGTATAGTTCTTTCTTTATTTCACTAACAAGTGTCCTGGCTGTAAAAGTGTGAAAAGTTCTCAAACCTTCCGGCGTCCTAGAAAGAATTGCCTAGGTCCACAGCTTACTACTGCGCATTCCGAGACTGCTCTGCATTTTTCGACATTAGCGTCGAAGGAGCTGGAGCTAGCGCTTCGCCTGACGATCATTTCTTGAAATCGTTGTTGGACTCGGTGCAGCTAAGTGCATACCGAGAGGAGTATCTCGAGCTACGTGCCTTAGTGCAACCTTCCCAGCACTCTGATTATTTCGTTCCTGTTACATCGCCTCGAGTTATGCTTGAAACTGTAGACTCCTATATTGAAGTGGAAATGATAATTGACCAAATGAAAAACTGATCACCCATGCCCTTCTCTTTTACTAGTATAGTCTGTTTCTCGTTTTCCCTTTTCATCTCTTTTCTATTGTAATATTAATGATAATAAAAATTACATATAATTTACTTTAATTTTGTTGCATAGCCTTATCTAAATCTGCGTTATTATGTAAAGTTTTTTTTCCCGTTTTCCAGCATGTTTTGTAATTTATTGTAATTGTTTTTCATTATGTTCTCGTGCCCGTCTTGTCCTGCCTCAACTAACTTAGTGGCTATTTGCAAGACAAGCAACTTATATAATCAGAATTTGTAAATAGATTGTTGTTGTTGTTGTCTAGATCTAGATTGCGCACGAATCTGGCTATCTGTTCGGCTTGCTGGACTGAAATAACTAAGCAAGAGCCTCATGGGAGCTTTCTGCTGTTTGCCTCACACTGAACAAGAGCCTTAGTCTTCAAAAAGACTAGGTTCTAGCTCAGTGGTTCGTCCCCTTTAATTCGCCCTGACACAACCGAAGCTAGGGAGGTGCCCAATATTAATGTCCGTCTTTGTCATGATTAGGGTGCATTACATCGACACTTTTTATTGCCAAACTTAACAAATACGAGACGATTGATGCCTTCGTCGTTTCACCTCTGAACACGGTACCGAAGCCGGATTCTAGAAAATGTAGAGCTTTCAGTAGGGAAAGGACCAAAGGTTTTCTAGAATTGCAGCATTTTAAAAAAAATTGTTAAGGGTAACAGTTTTCCGGCTGCAGCCAAATAGCCACCCATACTTGATGGATCAACGCCATATTATCGCCAGATAAGGTGAGCCATCGTGTCGCTATATTGTCAGGTAAACAACATTACTGTTTTACCATCTGTTAATAGACGGCTTTTCCGTTTACTCACTAAGAATTGACTCGCTAAGAACATAAAACACACGGTAAAATAACTCTCGATGGAATCTCCAAACTGATCAATGAAACGATCTGAACTCTTTTCTAGGTTCTCTCTATATGGATGTAAAGGGTCAGCTATTTGAAGTTAGATACAGAACAACACAAGCTTTAAAATATTTATGAGCACAAATTTCTTCGGCTTCAAACGTATAAAAGTTTAAGCCCCACTTAAGAGCGTACACTTTCCGAGGAAGACTCCCAAATTTATGTCACTCTGGGAATGTATAATGGTATATGATATGCAAAATGTAAATCTTTATGCTTAACGGGTAAGAACAACGTTGTAGAGCACAATAAAAAAGCTAAATAAATACTCAAAGGCACATTTTTCATCTGAATGTTCCCTAGCAGTGAAACGTGTTACGGCTCAAATCGGCATAGAAACTGGTAAACGATACAAAAAATGAAAGAGTGTCTGGAATATAAAGCATTGTCATTGCCATTGCCATTACCATTGCCATTGCCATTGCCTTTGTCGTTGCCATTGTTATTGTCATTGTCATTGTCATTATCATTGCCATTGCCATTGTCATTGTCTTTGGCATTGCCATTGTCAGGATCATTGTCATTGCCATTGTAATTCCCATTGCCATTTTCATTGTATTACCATAGTCATGGGCATTGCCATTGTCATTGTCAGTCATTGACGTTGTCATTATATTGCCATTGTCATTGTCATTGCCAGTGTCATTGTCTTTGTCACTGTAATTCTCATTGTCATGGCCATTGGCATTTTCATTGCCATATTATTGCCATTGTCATTGGTATTTCCATTGCCTCTGTCAGGGTCATTGTCACTGTCAGTGTAATTGCCATTGCCATTGCCATTTTCATTGTCATATTAATGCCTTAGTCAGTGGGATTGCCATTGACATTGTCATTGCCAATTGCGATTTCCCCATTTATCTTTTACTAATAGGTGGGTCAGACCAATTCTCCTACTTTGCAATAAATGTTATTGAGAAAGCTAACCTCTGTCGCACTGAACTTAGTTTTATCCATTTAAGGACGGTGCCTACTATTGTTACTGCGCATACGTTCTGCGCATCGCGAGATACTCGGGTTTCCTATGGGTGGTGCCTGCTAATACAGGAATATTTTTGCGCGGTTTAAAACTATACGGAGAAAGCAGAACTTACCAAATGCTTTTGGTATCTCAAAAGAAAATTGGGGGTAACCATGCATTTTTCAAAGATAATTAAGTTTCAATTTAGGAAAAAATCCCATACATTGCTTTATATTTTGGCGTTTTTTAGAGATATTACTGGTTAATTATCTCTGAAAAATGCGTGGTTACCCCCAATTTTCTTTTTGGTTTCCAATAGGCCTTGCTGAGATCTGCTTTTCCCGCATAGTCATAAACTGCACAAAAATACTTCGGTATTAGTAGGCACCGTCCTTAATTGAAATTCGTTTCCCAAACTCCTTAATCTCTGCGCCAGCAGCTGGTCTAAAACACCTTACAGGTCAAAACCGGGTCTCAACAGTTTAATTGTTCAAATCAATGATGAAAAATTTACGTGTAACATAACGTTTACGTTTTTCCAATCAATGCGAAAGCGTTCACAGAGCAGATGACCTCTATCTTTCAAGATAAACGGTTTATTTTTATACATAGAATAACCAGTTTCAAAATTTTTTCCTCATTTTACCAAGCCAACCTTTACTCTTTCCTTTACGGTTTGTGCGACGACGGCGGCGTCGACGTCCTCCCGGACGAGTACGCTGGCCGAATATTCGAGACGTGAGAATTAACGTTTTGATGACTGGATTTGAAAGTTTTTTAATATGACTAGATAAAGCTCCTTCTTATTCGCTTTCTTTCGCGCCTTCTTCCTCTTCTTCTTCTTCTTCTTCTTCTTCTTCTTCTTCTTCTTCTTCTTCTTCTTCTTCTTCTTCATCATCATCATCATCATCATCATCACCATTATCACTATCATTTTCGTTGTCATTGTAGTTGGCGGCGATGTCTTCCATATGGCCGTTAGGGTCGACGTCGCTGATATCAGGAAACTCTAGGTCACCCTTATCGCTATCGCTTTCACCTCCTGTATGTACGTCAGCGACACTAAAACAAATAACATAAAGAAAGTAAGGGAGAAAAACTTTTGGTAAGGGACCAGAGCGAGTAACACTAAATACAAGCGTTTTCATTTCAACAGGGCTTTTTTGTTATTTCATTAACTTTACCATGTAACGAATACATTACAGTTATTGATTTGTTTACAGAAACAGAGGCAAGGAATCCTCTTCGAAGCCATACGGGCTCATTAAGTGAGGATTTCCTTGATATAAATAACTTGAAGTTAGCGTGGCGTCCACACGGTTAGTTGGCCTTTAGAAAAGCAATTAACTTAATAAAGTGTACGCATGAGTCTACTACATGAATGTAGAAATGTGTTTGCATTTTTTACTACTCTTATTGTGTTTCATGCTGTTTTAATATTAAAACGGTTATTGGCCCTACAGGGGTGTGCCTGGGTGAGGGTTATAGGACTCAGAGGATCTTGAAAAAAGTAATTGTGTGTTTAAACTCAGGTCCTCAATCCACACACATACACATACATACATCTACACTTTATTTATACACGGTGTCGAAATTTTTACAGTTCTAGCGT
Organism: Pavona decussata; assembly: GCF_977016875.1. Classification (NCBI taxonomy): domain Eukaryota; kingdom Metazoa; phylum Cnidaria; class Anthozoa; order Scleractinia; family Agariciidae; genus Pavona; species Pavona decussata. The sequence goes on from NW_028145619.1 coordinate 1,711,963, forward strand.
TCTCACACGTGAAAAGCTAATCTTCGTGTTCAAAAACTAACAGATAAAACTTAAGGATGCCAAGCACCAACAATAAGAATACATGTCTTCGGAAAAGGTAAAATTCATATTTCAAAAACAAAAATAATAAATAAATAAAACGGGGAAATCTTCATCAAACGCACTTACATAATTCTGGTTATTCATCAAAGTCCCTATCCTCAATTAGTTTAATAAATGTTTTTACGTTTGGTGCTGACAGTATTTTATCTGTTAAGCTGTTTCAAATCCCTGGGGCATCGTACCAAAAAGAGTTCAATCCGTAGGCCGTAGAATGAACTTTTGGTACATGTAGTTTATTTATTCCCTTAAGATTTTTTATAGTGATTCTATGATTTAGTAATCGACCATCGACTTTAATAGTGGGTCTTTTTTGCATCATTCGTTTACTTTTTTTTAATTCTTTTTTTTAAGTAAGACGACCATCTTCCTAATCATCATTATCATCATGGTCATCATCATCATCATCATCATCATCATCATCAGAGCGAACTCGGGCACGAACACGGGCTTTGATCTTAGTTGTTTTTGTTTTAACACATTGGGATGTAAAAACAGACTGGAGATTCAGCTTTTCAGCTGCAGCAGTCTGGGTTACACTTTTAGCTCTTATTAATCAAGCACTTCTATCACTTTTCCTTTCGATTGACTGGTGAAAGAATAACTTCGTTACATATTAACCCCATGCCAAAACACTTACAAACTGTGTGAGCCTCGTTGGGTGAATTGTCTTCGAACAATCGGGACCAATCGCATGCGCAGGCAAGCAAGAATATGTGATGTTTCATATAACTGCAGCAGGTGGAAAGCTAAGCAGAGCACTTGACTGTTCACACAAGTAAAATGGTTATATGTCTTACCCGTCTTCTACTGGGAAATTATCGTGATGTCTTCTGACTTCATCTTCATTGGATGGGTGTGCCGAGAGGATGGCTACTACAATACCCACCACTGCTGCTAGAATTAATCTTTCCGTTACAGATCCAGCACAATATGAAATGGACTTTACTTTACCTTTGAAAAAACAGTATAATCTATTAATATGTGGCATTCTAAAACAATATTACTCTAAAGTAGACAGATGGATAATAATAATAAGAGTACCATCTATTTATAAATTTATCATTATTTTCTTAGAAAATCGTTATTTTCATGTTGTTATGCTAATTACGAAGGCGGTGTATGTTGACAAAAGTACAGTTAAAGTACAATTTTGTCCTTTTAACTGCCCGACAATTTTATTGCAGATGAGACATTGCTCTTTAACTGGGATGCAGTTTTAGGATGTCAACTAATGTATCTTTAGCGATATTTTGCTTTAAACCCAGCCATTTTTTAAGTTTGTGGCACTTGAAGAGTAGTCCAAAAGGGAAAAAAATTTAAAATGTTGTTAAAAAATCAGATTTCGATCAAATTTCCAAAAAAGCTTCTCAGCCTAACAACAAACATTTGCTTGTCTCGAAAAATGAGTTTGTGTTCGGATTTGTAACGACTTCTTTGTAAGGCAAATAAAAGTGTTGTACAGGCCCGCAAATGATCCCGGCCCGCAAATGATCCCCGGACCGCAAATGATCCCCAAATTGGACCGCAAATGATCCCCGGACGGGAAATGATCCCCAAATTGGACCGCAAATGATCCCCGACCGGATTTCGTCGCCTCATCAATAATGATAGAATGGAATGGACTCGGGAATTTGGACATTGTATTTAAACTTTATACTCTTCATTTTTTTTTCTTATAACGCAACAATCATTTTATTTAAACGCTTTGTATGCAAATTTTTTTAGTTTAGAAATTACAGTGTAGTGTAAGTGCAAATTACAGTGTAGTGTAAGTGCAAAATCATCTGTACTATAAACTGGAAAATTCATGTATATTTTTAACTTGTACGATTACAACGCCAAAAATGGGTACGAATTGTACGAAAATCCTTTTTTTTTTGATAGGGCTAAAAATACGAAATGAATCTTAACAGTACAACCCAAAGGCCGTTAACTGGATAAAATATTGTTTTTGTTATTTCTTCGATCTGTGAAACCCAAGATCCTGGCCCGTGTGTTAATTTTATTTATTTTCTCACCTAAATTTACGCGTTTCATCCAAATCGAATTTTTTTTCTCCGAACTTCTTTGCGATATGTGTTGATTCATATACAAATAAAAATAAAAAACAATAATAATAATAATAATAATAATAATAATAATAATAATAATAATAATCAAGCAAGCAAGGGCACTTTAAGCATAACTATCTAAGTCGTCCAAAACTGATGTCATTGTGTAAATATGCTAATAATATCATTTCGTCGGCATAGACCTGCATGAGTCTTTATTTAAAACATACCTCTTTTTTTCTTTTCAGGCGTCTCTTTCGTGTCAGATTTGTCATTATCTCCTACACCGTAAATACTGGGAAAAAAAGCGAAAGCAAGCGCAAGGGGAAACAGCAAACTCAACCGCGCCATTTTCCCACAGTAACCTGGTTTAAATTATGAGCTCTGTTCACTCCAAATAGCTGTCGCTTTCGCAAGTGAGGATTGTTTCCTTGTTCTCACGCCTTCAAAAAAAAAAACCCACGTGCACAGGTAGTCCCAGCTCAAGCTGTGAGCGATGATCATCTTGTGACGGTCTCTTGTGCAATAGCGGTCACGGCGCAAGTATGGGAATGTTTTCCCATACTTGCGCCGTGACCACTACCGGTATTGCACTTCATAATCGGGCCTAGGAAGTAGAAATACTGTAAAGTTCTTAGAAGGGATGTCATTTCTATTAAGAACTTTACAGTATTTCTACTTCGTAAACCCGATCGTAAATACTCCCATACAAACTGTCATATTTTCGCAGTGACAGCTTTTGCACAAGTGATAATCGCTCACAGCTTGAGGTTGGGCCACCTAAGCGTATGTTGGACTGTCGAAAGGGAGTCCGATAAAGTTTGTTAATGGCACGACCTAGATCAAGGAGAAAAATTCAATTTCGTTTTATAAGAGTTAAGTATCTTATCTAACATTTCTAAAATAGAGTTTTAAATTATTGAAGCAATAGCTAATTGTGAAGGAAAATGTATGTTCAAATCAAAGGTTTTTTATAATCTCCGAGACTGACACGTTAAAATCAATAGCTTTTATGTTTTGTCCAAAAATTAAATATTGCCAGGTTAATTTTGTCTTTAAACACTGTACGTTTACCGGTTTTTATTGTTGTTATAAAAGCCTGAGGAATTTGTGTTTTCCTCATATATCCGTGAACTGACATGGAGTCCAGGACATTCCTTCGTTTTGCGGTACATTTTATTAGAATCACTTCCGGTCCGGGGATCATTTGCGGTCCAATTTGGGGATCATTTCCCGTCCGGGGATCATTTGCGGGCCGGGATCATTTGCGGGCCTGTACAGTGTGCCCTAAAATGGCCGCTGAAAGCCCTCTCAGAGCGGCAAAACCAAGATGGTTGTATTACAGCTTAAATACGAATCGAACTGAGCTGAAAGTTATTTTTATGTGAATCACTTCCATAAACCATTCTTCTCAGAAAGTTTTTTTCTCGTCCAAACGACGATAGTCGATATTTATGGAGGGCGGCTCTTAAATACATAGCGATGACCGAGTTCGGATATCCGCTTCTGGGTAAATAGGAAGGTTTGTTTGATAACAAATAAATCACAGCATCTGTTTAAAGGCCGTCGACTATTCAGATAACACTGCCTTTGAGATATTACGTCACAGAGGAAAAAGAAATAGTTATTACTAACACAAGCATATAAATAAATCGGTCGGCCTACCTTTGACCGGCAGAGGACGATTGGAAAGACAGCAAGCGCTGAAAAACCACTTAAGATGAATAAAGTGCAAAAATGTGCATTTGCGTGGCCTTTGTTATCGAAAAGTATAATTTCAAGACATGAAAATTATCTTCCATCCATTTAAACACTCGCTCCTTTAATGAAATATATTATCATCATTGCATTGTCGTCTTTACAATGAAAGAAATCAATTCGCCTTTCTCTTTGTGTTAATTGAACAAATAAACAACAACAAAGATTATTGAGTTACGTAATGCATAACCCTTTAAAAGAAGCAGAAATTTCAAATGAGGAATGATAATAAAGGATGCACAAAATTATAAGAACGTTGTATTTTTGGCCGAGCCTTATCCAGGAATGAACGTCCATGGTTATATTACAGGAGAGGAAACTTATAAGATGTCCTTAAATCACTTGGCAAAGTATTTCAGATATTATGGTGATCATGGCCGGATTGGAAATTAGTACACGTTGCAACTGATGATAAGAAGACCACATGTATACTGTATGCATCGACATGTATGCATTTAAGCGTACGGGACTCAAATGTAATGGGCCATGTGAGTGCATTCACTAACACCAAAGTGTCACGGTTCAAAACAATAGGATCAATTAACAATATTCTTGCAAAATCTCAACCTGGGACTTGTCTTTTCTTAACATTTTTGTCAATCTCGACCACGACCTTTCCTACAAATTGTTTAGTTTATATATAAAACGAAAGTTTCTACATCCAAACTCGGAGGTATTTATGGTGGAAAGTCCTTCGTGATTTGTTATCATGGTAACACACTAAAAAGTCAACAATTCGTATTTATTATAGTGAAATTATTCTGCCCCAAATCATTACTTCTTTGTTAAACAAAAATAAAACAGAGGGAAACAATAAACTTATTCAAATGGAGCCATTTTGAATAAAGCTATCTTTGAATAACAAGGCTACTTGGAGTGGAAAAAACATAAAATACTGTAACTGAGTGGGTAAAACAAAATCGTCGTGTTAACAGTACAACTACTGTTGAGAAGAAAAAACATGTCATAAAAACAGCAGATAAATATATCGCGCAATGTTTACCCCCGAATTCTGCTTAAAATCAGGGCTTCGGTGTTTACGTTCTGCAAATTTCCATGAATCAATACTTTTAAGACAAAAATGATACCTATTACGGCCAAACACTCACGACATACCGCATGAGATCAGTAAGAGAGTAACAACTACACCACGCTTTGAAAGTTGGTGCAAATGCTAGTGAAGTGTAAGGATCCGTTAAGTTGTCTTCGTTAACATATCTTTAATTGATAGAATTCAAAGGGAAAGAGGTGGACTAAATTGTCCTCTATTAAAATCTAAGATGTTGATGTTGGCAATTTAACAAACAGTAACGAAAAACCGTTGATGCTACTGGAAAGAGCAGTAACAAGGCCAAGTTCAGTTGAGGGTCTTGTCTTTTAACATAGCGAACACAGAAATATTACTGATAAGTTTGTATGGAGACAGGTAAGTTTCTTCACACAAACGCATGCAAAATTTCCGAATTTAAGTAACTGCGTCGACGTTTTTTTGAAAGACAAATCTCTCAAGCTTGGCCTTGCGAGATGGGAACAAACCACAACAAATCAACTATCGGAGTACCTCGAAACTTTATTAAACTGGCTTTAAGCTATATAACTGAATGTCTAACCTTCATTTTAAACTAATCCTTGCAACAGGGTGTCGTACCTGTTATTCTGAAAATTTCTAAGGTTACACCAATTGACAAAGGCGGACAGGCTACAGATCCTACTAATTCTCGACCCATCTCAACGTTATCAACGCTTACACAAATATTTGAAAAACTTATACACAAGCAACTTAACAACTATGTTGAGAAGCAGAAAATCATCTTTCAGTTTTAATTTGGCTTTAGAAAAGGACATGCAACCGCCGAGGCTGTAACCGAAATCACAAATACGCTAAGAAAATCCATTGATAATAATTTATACCCTCGTGGTGTTTTCTTAGACTTTTAAAAAGCCTTTGACACTGCAAACCATATGATCTTGCCGAGAAAATTGGAAGCCTACGGAATAAGGGGGACTCCTTTAAACTGGTTTCAAAGCTATCCTACAAAAAGGAAACAGTAGTGTGTATTGAGTTGGATGGTGTTAAGTCTCCGAAGCAGCCAATGTTATGTGGAATCCCACAAGGAAGTACACGGGGACCTCTCCTATTTTTGATCTACATTAATGATTTGCCAAATAGCTCGCAAAGATTAAGTTTCAAAATCTTTGCAAGTGTACTAGTGTATTTGCATCCGCAAGGGACCTTAAAACACTCGAACACTTAAGAGCCGCCCTCTGTAAATATTGACTATCGTTGTTTGGACAAGAAAAAATGAAATCCCTCAAACTTTCTTAGAAGAATGGTCTATATAAGTGATTCACATAAATATAACTTTCAGCTCAGTTCAATTCGTATTTTAGCTGTATTGTGACCATCTTGGTTTTACCGCTGTGAGAGGGCTTTCAGCAGCCATTTTAGGCCACACTTTTAAGAATTTGCCTTACAAAGAAAGCGTCACAAATCCGAACAAAATCTCATTATTCGAGACAAGCAAATGTTTGTTTTTGTGTTGAGAAGCTTTTTGGGGAATTTGATCGAGATCTGATTTTTTTTACAAAATTTTTAATTTCTTCCTTATTTAACTACTCATCTACTACTCTATGGCCGAGTTTAAAGGGAAATATCGCTAAAGATGCATTAGTTGGCATCCTAAAACAGCATCGCGGTTAAAGAGCAATGTCTCGTCTGTAAGAATATGAATAACATTTTTGGGCAGTTGAAAAGAACAACTTATAGAAGAAGAAGTTTCAACTGTACTTTTGTCAGCAAACAAAGCCTTCGCAATTAGCATAACAACATGTAAATAACGATTTACTAAGAAAATAATGATAAATTCCGCTTACCTCGTGAAATATCGAGAATTGGATATTTCAAAATATATCAATTTATAGTTTCAGTCGGATTTCGATGATTTGTTGTGCGAAATCACTGTAATACACCGCAGCCGTTAAACTGAGTTGAATTCTTCAAAGTCCGTCAGGACAACTCCCTGGCATCGGCCGAAAAAATTGCCTTCCGCCCCATAAGCTGCGGTGTGCAAGGTGTCAAATATTTCTTTGTTATCCTTAATGACCAAAAATTCTTTCAGTAACCATTTAAATCCTGCTTTGAACTGGAGATTCTCGTCAAAAAATCGTTTATCAGGTTTACGTTCCGTTGACCTTCCGATGTGATTAAACAATAAGATTGCGTTGCAGAAACGCGCGCACATCCAGACGGGTTGGGGTGGGGGTAGGGAGGAAACAAAAATGGAACAGCTCCTAAATTTAAAAAAAAAAAAAAAAGAGGGCATTCAAGATTACTGTCAAGCTATTTTATGCATTTCGGGTACTAATTAGGAAACTGGTGTCCCAGAATAATGTGGAATATGATAAGCCCTTGTGCTCTATTTCTTTGGTTGGGGAGTGGGAGGGGAGTTTGGCAAGTAAAACACTAATTTACAGCATCATTTGATCGTTGCTCTAAAAACCTAAACAGAGCAGCTTCTCAACACGACAACAAACATTTCCTTGTCTCGAATAATGAGGTTTTGTTCGGATTTGTGACGATTTCTTTGTAAGGCAAATTCTTTAAAGTGTAGCCTAAAATGGCTGCTGAAAATCCTCTCAGAGCGGTAAAACCATGATGGTCGCACTACAGCTAAAATACGAATTAAACTGAGCTGAAAGTTATATTTATGTGAATCACTTATATAGACCATTCTTCTGAGAAAGTTTGAGGGATTTCGTTTTTTTCTCGTCCAGTCCAAACGACGATAGTCGATAGTTACAGAGGGCGGCTCTTAATGAACTCGGAACTACCCAAAGTGAAAAGATGGTGCCATGTTAACAAGCTGTCTATCAATAGGGGTAAAACAAGCTTTATGATAATCAAATCCACAAAAAAGGCTATCCCAATAAATCTTGACATAATAAATACCAACATCTCCTCTTATTCGTTAGAACGAGAGCAATGTGTAAAATACCTAGGGGTTATGATTGGCGAGTCTTTAAGCTGGAAACACCACATCTCTTTTGTCTGTTCCCGTATATCTCGAAACACTGGAGTAATATCGAAATTAGAGTATTACCTCTCAATTAAACAACTAAGACAAATGTACTACAATCTAATCTATCCTTATATTTCTTGTGGCGTATTAGCTTGGGGAAGTGTAAACACATATAAGAAATATTCAAGTGAAACAAGCCATATTGTAAGATTAATATTTTTTGCCAAATTATTTGGTAGTGAAACAGAGAAAGCCAAACCTTTGCTACATCTACTAGGCCTTGTAACAGTTAATAAAATTTATCGCCTACAAGTTTCGAAATTCTTTGATTTATGGCATAAAGGCCTCCTGCCTGAAGTGTTCGACAACATCTTCCAATATGCTAGTAATATACATGGCTACAACACAAGATATGCAGCTAAGCATAATCTTTATAAGCTGAACGTACGAACTAATGTAGGTAAACAATTAATCTTATTCATGGCAACCGATATTTGGAAAGACCTTCCAACTCCTTTAAAAAAAAAAAACTCATACCAAGTGTGTCTGCTTTTCCGAAACAAATTATACCTTATTTACAGTCAGAACAACAAATGAACTAATTTTCTTTTATCTTTACCACGTAACATACGATAACATGTTACATTTAAATAAGTTCTTCCTTCCTTTTGCCTTTTCAGTTTTTTCATTTATTTTGACGTGCTATCTAGAACCTAAATTAGCCAAGGAGCTCGTAAGATAACCAAATGGTTCCTTTTATCTTCTGCTTGCCCATCATTTTAACTAATAACTTAATAAATTCTGTATATTACCTCAGCAAGATTGTAAGGATCAACTATGTACACTGAAAAAAGCACAAATAAAGATTATTATTATTATTATTATTATTATTATTATTATTATTATTTTGCAAGCTTGTTTTAAGGCTGTCTCTCTCAGTCACTGTCAATGATTTGCCAAAGAGCGAGACGAGGTTTTGATTTTGGTCGCGGCATATTTGCTGAAATTTGAGTTTCTCGCAATTTTATCGCGCGTTTTGACTTCATTTTGTCCCTTCTCGCTTTGTTTTGTAGTAAAAAAAAATTGACATCAGTTTTACATGCGTCTGTCCGCATGAATTTCGTCATAACATTGTTAAAGTAGTCGGCGGATTTGACACCGTTATGACGAAAAATGGCGTCAATTTGTTAAATGTCAAACAATATTTGTACTTTTTCCCTATTCTATTTACAGACTTCAGACCCAATGGGTTTCAGATATTTCATTCGCCTGATTGTCCTCTTGGTTAAAGTCCTCAATCACTGTTACTCTCGAGGAGTGTAGTCTTCGCGTGAGGCAACTGAAGGTGGGGCAACAATTGCCAAACCGATTTCGGAGATCTCGTAACTGATCCATAGAATCAACAAGACATGTTAAAGTGCAGGACATGAGACTCAGGCCTACCAAATAGGGCAGTTCAAAGAGTATGGCATAAAATACGAGGCGGGTCTTAGACGATTCCCCATGATCTACTTTAAAGGCGAGAGATTCCAGGTGAACATAATCTCCAAAACCGATAGTTGTGAAAGTTGTAAACCACGCGTACAGTCCTTCAATGAAGCTCCAGTCTTCAAGATAGTTGATTGACACGCCTGTTCCGGAGATGAGCAGGACAATGATTAATAAACATGACACAAAAAAGGTTTTCATTTTAACGTGTGTTGGTGCAGCTCTCTTGAGCAAACCGGTTTCTGTTTTGATGACAAGAAACCTGATACAAGTAGCCGAAAGTTCACCTGCTGCTTTCATGGCCAACATGGTTAACGGAATACCAAAGATACAAAAGATGATCGTGACACCTTGGCCGAGCTGTGTTTTAGGCGTGATGTGTCCAAACCCTAAAAATAATCAACCATGCAATAATGAATGCATCATCATCATCATCATCATCATCATCATCATCATCATATTCTTTACTTAAACACGATAGAGTTTAAAGCTCACAGCTTGTGGGGTCATGTGAAAATAATTACATTATTAAACGACAGTCGACTCCTGATAACTCGAACCCTCGCTTACTAAAACCTCGCGCAAACCCGAACCAATTTTTCTTTTCTTCCAGACCATTTCCTATATATTATTTTACCCTCGATAACTCGAACCTTTTTCAATTTCCCTTGAAGGTTTGAGTTATCGGAAGTCGACTGTATATTAAAATAGTGATAACATTACTTACAGAACACAATTACCATGGTTAAAAGTAAAAAAAAAAAGAATATTAGTTTTTAAGAAAAAGAAATGTTCAAATGAGTTTGCGTATTTACATGTAAAAAATCGACTACATCAATTAGGCATAACATGTAAAATATTTTGAAGCATTTGAAATATTGGTAGTGCCTCGGCAGCGACTGGGACGACTGTGCGCTAAAATCAAGTTCCTTAAAAGAAAAGGCTTTCTTCACTTTGCAATAAAAACAGTAAACTGGCCCGTAAAGTGACTCGAGACAGCGTTCCAAGGGATAGTTCCTCTATAGCTTATAGAGTTTTTAAGAAACTTTGAATTAAAACGCGGGACGATTACGCTATCACTCCCTCTAAAGTTGTATGCAGTGCGAGGTAAGAAAGAGCCGCAGGTACCTCACCTATAAAGTAATTAATCGAAGCTAATAATAAAAGGTTAAAGTGTTCCAATTCGAGTGTTGGTAGACGTATTGTGAGGTAAGTTATATATTATTCTGGTTGCTCTTCGGTGAAGTAATTCAAAGGACTGTAGAAGGTCTGTATTTGGACAGCCGCCCGAAACGAACAGCCAGTATAAAACGGATGGCAATGTTATTTCGAAGTGCAAGTCCAATAGGGCTTTTCGGCTGAAAAACGAACTCCTTTTCAAGAGATTCAGCTTATTAAGGGTGCGTTCGATTGGGAAATTCGGATTTAGACGAATCCACTATGGACAAGGATTCGTCGGTTCCTTTGATGCGACATGATCCGAATGATCTGAGGGTGCGTTCGATTGGGAAATCCGGATTTAGATTTTCAAAATCTAAATCCGGATTTCCCAATCGAACGCACCCTAACAAAGTCCTCTTTTTATATCTGAAAGATGGTGTACCCGGGAAAGTCTGTCGTTGAAAGTAATGCCCAGAAGACGAGTATGTTTTACCCAGTTGATCCGTGCCTCTCCAATAGTCACAGGAATTAGCGGCCGGCCCGGTGTGCCGTTTTCTCATCAAAAGCATAACTTCGGACGTAGCCTAGTGTGGGGTTAACGAGTTCTCTAGGCGCCAGCTGTTCAGTTCAGATAAAGATCTATTTAAAGAAGTTACAGTGCTATCGACAGTGTCGCCAATACAATAAACGGTGGTGCCGGTGTCATCCCCGTACATAAAAGTAGAGCCGGAAGTGACAGCACTTGGAAGGTCATTAGAGTACAAAGCGAGCAACGTGGGGCTCAGTACTGAGCCTTGGAGAATCATGCAGGTAACGTTTAGCACAGTTGAGTGGTGGCCATTTACTACCGAAGATTGAGTTCTGGCAGTTAGATAGTCAGTCAGCCATGATAGTAGGGTACATTTCAATCGGTAAAGGTTTCTCCGAGGTTTGCGCAGAATGAGAATAGGCCAGTCAAGGGTGAGACAATGGCAGGCTCAGCTAGTTTTAATAATTTTGGTGGAATGTCATCTGGGCCTGCTGATTTACTCGGTTTGATAGCTTTTAGTTTGCGCCGGACCGAATCCTCGCAGTCGGTGATATCAGTCACAGAGGGCAGTGAGCCAGTGCGATCGCTCTGCTATAGATTAATTGCTATTGGCTCGTCCAAGTCTAGATCCGATATTAGCAAAGAAATCCTTTATTAAGTTTGCCTTTTCTGTATCATTGACGGCAAGGCTTCCATCCTCCCTCTTTTATGGACCAATCCTATTTCTTCTAACTGGAAGTAAGCCGCTGCAATGGACTGTCGGAAATTTTTTGACTCGCACGCAATCATTTAACTTTCTAAGTTATGCAGTAAGGACAAACCAAATGTCTTACCTATCGTAGTTAGAGCAGCGAAAACAAATCCGCAACTGTTTATGTACGTCCAGTCCTTTTCCTCGTGTTCAATCACCGCTGCGGCGGCTTCTCTGACAAAGCTTCCAAAGTCGTTATCCGTCATGTTATACTTCTGACTTATTACCTTCCTCAGTTCTTGCAGCTTTCGTACCATTCTATCGTGTGATAATTCATCTGTTTTTTCTATCAACGTGAAAATCCAAGCAACGAATAAAGCGTACCCGTAAAACAATCCAAACCTAATCAATGTCTTTCCAAGAAGTGTATTCATTTTCCTATTGAAATGTGAAAGGAGAAAGAAAACACGCAGACATTAGTTCAGTTTTTTTTTTGTAAGTCTATTCGCCCCTTACCAAAAGCGGGACAGAGGTTGTGAATATCGGTAAATATGGTCTGAAGGTCGTTATCACCTCATATATTCGGATTTAGTTTAAAAAGATCTCAAGATTTCTTTGAAAAAACGTTAGTTCAAAATTTTGCGGCGACACTGGAAAACTATAACCCTTTTCGTTTTTGGAGAGGCAAATAAATCGATAAAAATGCGAAGTAACGACAGCTAGCATTTTCAAAAAACCTTCGACAGCTTGTAAATACATGAATAAGATTCCGTTTCCCGAAATCCTCCGGCGACTAAAATTTTCACCTAAAGCACCCCAAGATATTATACTGTATAAGCTTATTTAAAGATGGTTTTAAAAGGCCACCAAACGACCTAGAAATACAGGAGGCAACATTTGGGGCCCCCTGTTGGTGGACCTTGAATGAGAGCAAGCATCGCCGGATCCCATAATGGGGGGAGGTGACTTGGCAGGGGGGGCAAGAATAACAGGAATATCTAACAATTATTCACCGAAGTAGAGGTAAATATCCACCACTTTCACCGATAATGAGGTGAATAAAAAATAGATGAATGAATAACTAGATAAATAAATAAATAAATACATAAATAAATAAATAAATAAATAAATAAATAAATACTGAGGTGAATAACTGTTTTAGTATATATATATATCACACTAGCTAAATAACTAGCGGACCAAAAAAATTACTTTATTTCTGACAATAACTATACCGACATATGGTCGGAAATTAAACTAGTGCAAATCTCGCCGAGCGATGCTCATTCGCAGTTAGCAATAATTCCCGTCATATAAAACTTCTGGAGGCACTTGTTTAACTGCCCGGGTGTCATTCATTCAATTGGTGTTTTTTCCCGTCTTGAAATAATGCCGCAAATAATTAGATGTTTCATCTTCAACTTTTATAGTGCTCGACAGTGTACGGTAACTTTGATATTTTTGCTTTAGAAGATGAAGTTGGAAAGATTTTAAAAATAACTTAACATTTACTGCCAAGCAGTAAAGCAGTGAAAAACATACCTTAAAAGTGCATTAAATTTCTATAATGTCATTATTAAAAGGTCTGGATAGTAGCAGATATGTCGTTATTCTAAGGAACCACACGAAACATGTTTTTAAATTTAAAAAGTGTGGTGTTGTTCCCTAGGATAATGTCATTATTACAAGTAAGAAAAATAAAATAACTCGCAACACGGGTGAAGCGGGTATCATTGTGCCGACAAATTATGTGCAGCACCTTTAGTATTGAGATATCTTTACATAACAATTAACTATGGTAACATCTTAACTATTATGTTTTACTCATCACCACCTCGTTGTGAGGCCGTTGTTCTTAGACTTATTGTTTTCAGTCTTTTATTGAGCAGTTTCCCCATTTTAGGGCTATTTAGTTTTGCTTTAGTTGCATAGTTATGTACGGTAAAGACTATACATGTACAAGAGATGGAAATTCGCCGAAAACCTCAAAAATCTTAAATTCACCGAGAACTAGCGTATGCACGTCTCGCCGAGAACACCGCAATTCTAGTAGCAAAAAAGATAGGACTATTTATGGAATAAATGCGTAGGAAACGCTAAGGGGTTCTAATGAGAAGGATAGGCGCGCCAGAAGGGCGTAAATTAAGCGCAAGGAAAATGCAATTGGCAACATTAAGAAGTTGCGGTGTTGATTGCCCATTAACAGATTAGTTGCTTCATTTCCGGTCCCTGAACTTTAAGCAACTTTCACAAATAAATTCACTGAGCAACTAAAAGACCTAATACTGCAGCTAGGTTCCCAAAACTGCTCCTTAAAGATGATCAATAAAAGAGTAATGAGGCTTAAATCATCCAAGTTCAATGTTCAGTCTTTTCCATTCTCAAGGAGACACAGTTTGGTTATAAGTCTTGATAAAATGGTGGACGTCCCTGAAACCGTGGCAGATTTTATGAATCCATCCTTTCCTGAGTGGACTTAAACGATACGCCCCAAAGGCTATCGACCACGGTGAACTCTTTCATCTGCAAAAAAGATCACCAACAGCAAAATTCCAACGTGGTTTGATCCATTTCTGTCGTTCTTGTTGAGAGGGCAAGTATTGTGCTAGCCATCTCTTCAAAAAGACATTGGTGAGGTACTGGACTTGTCTCCAGCGATTCCGGCAATAAAAACTTCCTTCACGAACGTGCACACCAGGAGGCAATTTATTCAGGTTTGATCGCTGAAGAAACGGGTGATTCGGAGTCAAAGGTTCTAGATCAGTGGAGTTGTCACTGTTAGGAGTTAACGGGCGACTGTTAAGATTTCGACTCTTCGATTTCGGCCATCAAGATACGCAGGATTTCTCCAGAAATCAGTTGTTCACGTAGAAGACTTCTGAGGATCTTTCGTATGCAGCGTATGATTTGTTCCATACCCCTCCCATGTGAGAGGCACCAGGGGGGGTTAAATTTCTATTCGATATTCCTCTGGCGAAGGAAAGTCTTGATTCCTTCTGGTTCCAATTCTCTAACGCTTCCTTTAACTCTCTTTCTGCACAGCAAAGGTTAGTTCCATTGTCGCTCCTTGCAACCTTGGGGTTTCCTATCCGGCTGATAAACCTTTGTAAGGCATTAATAAATGAATCTGTCTGGAGAGACTCGGTTACTTCAATATGGGTGGCCCTCGTCGTAAGTCACGAGAAAAAACATCCGTAATGTTTCACGGTACTTCTTCCTTGCTTTACGTACAGCGGACCAAAAAAGTCGATGCCCACATAGGAAAATGGCGGCTCCAAAGGAATCAATTGTTTTCGGCGGGAACGTTTGCCAATACTTGCTGGCCACGAACCGCATTTTGCTTCCGACGCGTTAAGCAACCACCAGGCACTTTACGAACAGCCGCTCGTCCTTTGACGATCCAGTATTTCTGCCGCAAACGCGAGAGAACATATTCTTCTCCAAAATGGTCGACGGACTTGTGATGTTCCATAATGAGCAATTTTAGAATATGATGATTGTGTGGCAACAACAACTGGTGTTTTGACTCGTAGGCCAGTGGCGCGTTGTCAAGTCTTCCGCCAACCCTTAACTCCCCTTCCTTTTAAATAGATCCAAACGAACCGGCATTTCTCAGGCTTTCTCTTTCTCTTGCCTTGTAGACTTTGAATTTGGGAGGGCATCAATGACTTCAGGAAAGGACACTTTTTGCCAGTAGCTTTGTGATCAACTTCTCTGCGGACTTCCAATTCTCCAGGGATAATTCTTCAGGCGGATGCGGAACATCAAGCTCGACTATGGGTTCCCTCTTGGAATGGATTATCCTCCGGATGTAATACTTGAATTGCAATATCCAGGTCACCCCCTTCTTAAGAGCATACCACGAAGAATATCGCTGAATCATCAGGTCTAACATGCGCACGTCTGTCACCTTAGTAATTTGATACGCTTGAACTTGCTTTTTAATCTCCGGATCTTGATCCGAAATTGGTGCCAAAGGATCTGGGAAGATTGGCCAAGATGTTTGTTCACTCATCAGGAATTAAGGTCCATGGAACCATTTATCTTGGCTTAGCAGTCTTTCAACTGTAAACCCCTGTACTTGCATCATCAGCAGGGGTTCCTGTTTGCATCCACAAAGTTCCATTGAGAAGGCTTCGAACCATTATGAATAACTGCTAATCGGCTCGCAGCAAACGTTTGGAATCTTTTGTTTTCGTTCCGGATGTACTGGAAGACCGCAGAAGAGTCTGTCCAAAAGACTGATCTGTCGATGCTTATCTCCAATTCTTTTCTCAACGTTCGGTCCAGTCTGACCGCAAGTACTGCTGCTGATAGTTCAAGCCTAGGTACGTTCATTGGCTTGACGTGATCCAAATGCGTTTTCGCTGTGACAAAACTGTAGTGGATCTCTTTGACTTTGTTGATGGATCTCAATTACGAAAACGCACCGCCATGTGCAACGCATCAGCGAAGTGGTGGATTTCTGTAACTGTTTGAGAACCAAAATCAATCGGCTTAAAGCTGCGTGGAATCGCGATATACCTCCCAGCGTAAGCTTTCGTCTTGGCCTATGTGCTCGTCCCAGTCATAGCCTGTCTTGCAAAGGTCTTGAATCAGCTTCTTCGCTAGAAGAATAAACGATGCCAGAATACCAAGCGGGTCATATACCGAACTGGTTACGGACAAAATGCCTCTGCAAGTTGGGGGCTTGTCTCTTGCAGTTATCTTGAAGGTTAGCGTATCTGTATCCACATTCCATTGGATCCCTAGGGTACGTTCAACCGAAAGGAACCCAGCATTCAAATCGAGGTCAAAGACTGACGACGCTCTCTCGGACCTTGGGATACCATCCAAGATATCTTTGTCCTTGCATAACCATTTCGTCAAACTGAATCCTCCTTTGGACAGCAGCTCTGAGAGTTCCTTTCTCAAATTTTTGGCCACACTTGAAGACTCCACAGACCTCAAGCAGTCGTCCACTCAAAAATTCAGGCTCTCCTCTTCCGCCACACCTTTCATCCATCACTCAGAACGCTTCAGGGGCGTCACATCCTATGAGCAACTTGACTTCCTTCAGTTTTGAGCTCTAAGAATTCGATGCCACTTAGATGGGGCCATGAATTCACGTCTCCATCTTTAGGAATACTGCTTTCAGATATGTTTAGGTGGTCGACAGTCCAGGCTTTTGGTACTTCCAGACTTGAGTCACCGGAATTGATTCGATAGACAGAAGCACTTCTAGGCCATTTTTCGGACTGTCCCTCATTTTTTGAGTTGTCAAGAAGACGTTTCTTGGTTTTCCCTCTAACTCCAACTGCTCAACCAAACTTCTGTCGCACAGAGTTACATCAGATTCGACCACCTTATCCAAAGGTTTGCCACGTACTCTCATGGAGACGATCCTTAAAAGTACTGCATTGGATGAATTGCTCTTTGAATCATGCTCGAAGGCCCCAATTACGTGATTCTGAGCAGTAATAATGTCAGAACGGACGTTGTCGCTACCACTGGAATCCACCACGGAATGATGTACTGCTTGGGAAGGCGAAAAAGTCGAGGGAGGACTTGGTGGATATAAAACTGTCATGTGCTTCATACTGCAGCCTTCAAAGTAACAGCCATTTCTTAGCATACATCCCTCGGCCATGTGACCAACTTTAAAGCAATTCTCACAGAACTTAGAGTCATGTATTATCTTAATACGATCACCATATGACTTCCTCTTGAATTTTTCAAAGTTCAACAACTGATGCATCTCGTTGCAAACGAGACATTTTCTGGGAGAGGAAGTCGTCTTGTCTTTGATAGGCAGTCTCTGCTCCTCCCATGCTCTTTCATAACGAGGAGTACAAGCTTCTAGGTTTCTGGAACTTCCTTGAGTCGAAAGGGTAGACGCTTGTGACTCTTCTGGACTATCCACGCTGTCAACAATCGCGATATTTGCCCGTTCAAATCTATCGAAGGCCGACTTTAAAACTAGCAACCTCAGTTCAGCGATTTTTAAATTTTCACTGTTCACTAGCAACGGCCTGATTTCTTGACAAATTCTGGTCAAATGTCTTTTGTGTGCTGCGCACGATCTTTTCAAAGCGTGATATCCTTTACTTGTCTGCACTTCTGAGAACGGTTCGTCAACGCCAAAATCAATATTTCCACAACCAATATTAGCTTCCATTGTTCAAAGCACAGTTCAGTCAGCCATAGTTTTTGAATGAATGTAATGACCGCAACAACAATCAAACGTTCCCTATTTTGAAATTGTTTAAAACAAAAAAGATAGGAAGAAAAACGGACAACAACCAAACTGAGAAAACGAAGAAAACGGAGAAAACGTTTCAACTGAAAAAAAAAAAAAAACAAGCAAAATTCATGGGTGTTACATAAGCTAATTAACAAAAAAATAAACGAAAATGAAGCCTATAACAACAGAAAAAAAAATAGCCAATACTTACAAACTATGGAATGGCTAGAAAGGTAAGAGATGAAAATTCTCCGAGAACAGCAAAATCTTAAATTCAACCAGAACAGCGTACATCTACGACTCGCCGAGAACAGCGCAATACTAGTAGCAAAAAAGAGAGCGACAACAGCAGAATAGGACTATTTATGGAAGAAATGTGTAGGAAACGCTAAAGGCTGTTAATGAGTAGAATAGGCGCGCCAGAAGGGCGTAAATTAAGCGCAATGAAAATACAATTGGCAACGCTAAAAAGTCGCGGTGTTGATTGCCCGTTGAAATGTGTAGTTGTTGTGGTGTGAGCTGAACATCAACTGCTGGCATTGAGACCTGGTAATCATCGTCGTCAACGGGAAAGGTCCATCTGGATCAAACCCATACAATGGAATTTGATTTAGATCTAGAATACTCTCAACTCCAGAGTATCCAGAGTGCATGTTCTCCAAAATCCCAGAGGCAAAAATTTGTAGGGGAGATTACTGATGTTCACCGGAGACGGGGTGATTGTTCCATTGACCAGTGAAGTGTTGCAATGCCCTGTTTATCCTTGTGTGTAGACAAAGTGCAATGAAAATAAATGTACTTCGTTTAACGGGTCAAGAAGACCCGTGTCTTCCATTCCACTAAAGATATTGGCAAAGTGACAAGGGACACCAGCATAAACGTCGCTATGAGCGCGCTCAACACGGCAGTTGTGGACAGAGCTTCCCGTTATGATACTTCCTCTGTCCTGTCCTCTATTTCCCAACATGTACTGTGCCACCCCATCATTTTCCAGTCCATGACGCTTCTTACTCTTGAAGGTAAGCCAAACTCTTGTACTCCCTCAGTTAGGGTGGTATACACAATAACCCTCGAATACCATCAACACAGCAATGCACAACAAACCTGTACCTGGCAAGCTTGTGGTTACCGTTTTTGTGCCACAAAGCGTTTGGCGTTGGTAAAGAGTACTTTCGACGGTAAACCGGAGTACTTCAGCGAAGTGCTGTCCCAAGCAGTTCTTGTCTACAAAGACAGTTGCGAACCTTCCATCGCTGGATTCGAAATCCCCTTGCTCGAAGAGCTCCAAGAAATCTTCGTTGTCCAATGTTTGGAGTAATGCTAGTTATTTCTTTGACAGCGTCTTCAAGCTGAGAATCTGAAAAGAAGTTACACTTGAATTACAAAGTTTGAAGTATCGTACATCATAGAGTGAGATGGGATTTTGGGGAACCTAAAATACTTTGGCCAAGGGTATGGCGTCTACGATTTATTTTACCCGAGACTATATCTTTTTTTTTTTTTTGATGTTGACCATCCCCTTCTTCGCAGAAACCCTTATCCAAACACACTGATAAGCTTAAAACCAAATAAGCTACTAGTATAAAAAACCACAGTCTGTAAATTACTACGCACCTGACAATGCAGTCCAGTTTTCGCTGCCATCATTCAAATTTAATTCGCGTCTTCTTCGAAGTAAAGTACTTTAATTGATACCTTACAAGCTAGCGATTTTCACCCAGGAGAAATGCAGCTCGCGTAAGAATTGTATCTGCTTTCTTTCGATGACGATGACTGGTCTTCCTTCACCTGTTCGTTTAGTGGTAGGACAAGCGAACGAATTTGATACCATTGCCTCAACTGAATTTCTTTCCTCATACTTTGTCATTATACGAAAAACAAAGCGTACTTTTGTCAAAACAGCTTCTGTAATTGTAATTGTCTCGAAATCTTGAAGGACAGAATCCCTATAATGCAATACACTGTGCAATAGCAATTGTAAAGTTAAAATTGCATCTTCCAGGCGCAAGTTAGCTTGTTCAACTGAAGTAATCAAGTAATCAATAGTTCAAAGCAATCAACAGAGCAGGGATGGCGCAGTGGGTGAGCACTTGGCTCCCACCAATGTGGCCCGGGTTCGATTCCCGGTCTCGGCGTCATATGTGGGTTGAGTTTGTTGTTGGTTCTCGTCCCTGCTCCGAGGGTTTTTCTCCGGGTGTTCCGGTTTTCCTCCCTCCACAAAAACCAACATTTCCAAATACCAATTTGACCTGGAAACAGCGAAGAGACGAGCCACTCCGTGGATTCCACTGAAATTCCTATTCATTTTTATTTTTATTTTTTTTGAACGGAGACATCTTGTGTGTTCAAAGTCTGATTACCAATCAACAGGGTACGAAGAGACTCTACGAAGTTGTAAAGGCCTCCCTCGTTGCCATGTCTTAAAGTTCCATCCGCCATTTTGCTCTTGAAATTGGCGGAAAATTGCATCGCGGTCATATGATCACGCGTTGCTTCTACACAAGACATACATCAGTATAATACTCGCTCAGCATATTCTGGTAACTACTATATTAATTATTCTAGGCTCAATCATCATAAAATTCTTTTTTTATTGTTGGAGCTAAAATTTGGAACATCATTCCCGAAAGCTATCGAAGACTACCTAGGCACATATTAAAAAAGAAAATTCAAGCATTACTATTTGTAACTTTAGAAACTCTGGACAGTTATGCTGACACTAGCACTCTTATTTCTGAAATAAAAAAAGTCATCTTAATTATAACTCAATCATAAATCATAATATTTTTCTTCACTTGTCATTACTTTTTACTCTTTTGACCAATAATGTATTCAAAATTGATTTTTTTAACGCCTTCAATCAGTAATTCGTGTATGTATGTCCTTAACACCGCCCGTCTAGATTAACTCGCTATTTGCAGGCGGTGTTCATTGTAAGTAACTTTTTGAAAAACTTAATAAACTTGAACATGAACTTGTTGCATACTAATTACAAAGAAAATAAAAAATGCTGCTCGGAACGAAAACCAGTATGGAATAAATATAAAAAATATAGAACGCATATAAAATAAAGAGAACAAAATAAAAAAAATAGATGAGCTAAACACGTATATATAAATTGTTAGGAAGAGATATAAAAAATATAGAATCAAAATAAAAAATATACAGAAAGGAAATAAAAAATATGGCACAAAAATGTAGTGAATGAATTGTATATTAAAGCGGAAGTATCATGCAAATTTTCTGTCATTTCAAAACCCAAAAATGTTTGTCTGTCAGCAGAAACAACAAAATAATTGTCAAGTTTGTTATGAATTATCCCCCCAGTGCAATAAAACTATTGATTAGTACCTCTGGCCAGAGGTAGGAATGGATTGAAACTTGAAAAACGTTAGGCTAATGTTTTTCAAGTTCTCGCATTTTTGTTTCCAAAATGAGCTAGTCAGAACAGATCTCGAGTTGTTCCTTTCAAGAACTTAGTTGATTTCTTTCCTTTCAAATTCCTCTAGAATTATTTGGCAGCTGATTGAAGGTCTTATTTCATCATTTGTAACAAAAGATATAAAAAACCCCATGGTACTTCCCCTTTAAGGTTGTTTGAATATTGACTGGAAAGGCGCGCCATAAGTGTCGTCACTTTTTCCCTTTTCCATTTGAGAAAAGCCACGTACTTCGATTGCATCTTTAGCGCTTGTTAGTCGTCTCTGATTCTTTTGAATTAAAGCAATGTGGACTTATATCAGACATTGATAGTTGCTATGTGATAATGATACATGTACTTCGGCAATCATAGTGAACAGAGGTGTATAGAATTTTTGCTCTGAGCTGATCCGAGGAGCGAACCCTGTGTTGATGCTTTGTCGATTTCAGTAAAAAAAAATGTTTAACTGGTTCCATAACCATGCTTTTGCTGGTTAGAACAACCGATAAATTTCCGCTTAGCTCAGGGCTCTGTATTTTAGACAGGTTTATTCAAGACGAGTAGATAACAAAGCGATGTCTTCCTAATTGGTATATAAGCATTTATATGCTAGTTAAAATTAGTCAGTTGCCAAAATTCACAGTCATTTTCATACGTACCTTAATTGCACAAATATTGAACCCAACGTACGTTATGGGGCTTATTTCTTGTGCTACAGCTTTGAAAAATCTGTTATTCACTGGACTTAGCTGTCGACTCAAAAGTGGTGGCTTCGTAAATCATTCATGGAGTGTCACCGATTTACATTAAAATAGTTCGGACTGACTTTTCAATTATATTGAAAAAGCAAACAACACAGTAGTATAGAACATCCACCTGCTAAATTCATTGAATTGAGTTAAAACTGTCTTACTATTTCGTATTTCATAAATGATTCAGGCCAGATTGAAAAGAACGTCTGTCGACGATGAAAGAAACGAAACGGGCGACAGAAAGTGAATCCCTTCCAGGGCTGACCGAGGTCAAAATAATCTGTAAGTGATTCTATAAAAGCATAGAAATCCAACTTAGCAACGGCTTTTATGAACTTTCCATAATTAAGAAAATTCGAGAAAAACAAATATCTGTAGTTTATTTACTTTATTAGACTTTTTTGAAAGAAATGTACATGTTGTATTAAGAAAGTCAATAGCTTCTGTGTGAATTAATAAACAGACAGCGCTGTGTTCTACATAAACCTTAGGGTTGTAGTATAGACAGATAATTCTATGGTTTCTGCGGGACATCAGTTCTAGATAAATACCTCTGGTAATATTTCAAAGTTGGACAATTTGGAACTGAATATTGCCAGAGGTTTTTGTCCCAAATAGCCCCTTGAAACTGTTGAATTACATATACAAATCACACTATTCTTTCAAAAAAATTCAACAAGAATACTCGCTTAAAGTCGATACCCATTTGAAGACTCTCTTGTTGTAATCTATAGCTGTTTTCAGAACGACTTGTCCTCGAGTATTCTAAACTGTATTTTCGCTGAATCAGATAACCTGCAGCTCCATTGTATTTGAGTCTAGGCGCATTGTTTTGTTGTTCGTTTTTTTGTCTTCTCGACCAATAATGTGAATCGAACACGAACAGATTTATTGGGTGCCCTTGCAGTTCAGGCCTGCTTTTTTTTACCGATTGATGATGGTTTTCTTTTGATCAATAATATGTGTTTTCTGCCGACCTGAAACCAGCTCACTACTCAGCAAGCAATAGTATGTCTTCCTTTATTATTTTATATGGAAACAATAAAGGCGAAGAATTAAAGCATCAGATATACTGCAAGTCAGTACTTTCAAACGTTATTTAAACCAATTGTATTGTAACTGTATAATTATTGACTGTACCACTGAGGAAAATTATTCAGTTATGAAATTTATCTTTTGTTGGTCCAAATGAGAATCTGACATTTTAATTTTTTCCTCTTTCGAGTGGATATTCCGGAATATCTATCAAACATGTCAAGCAGCCTCGCCTCATGATATTCAGTGCTCATATTGACTGATGTTGGCCAACCCTTTTTTAAACGTGAACTGTTAGTTTTTCTCACAAGAAGGTTCCTGTTTTGGGTTGCTTTAACAGCACCATTGTGACTTTCACCTTGTTCGGGAAAGTTTGTCAGATTTTCAGCTGTATACGTTATCATTAAAAGATCATAACAAGGCTTTTTTAATTGAGTCAGTTAAAATTGGACTCAGTAAATTCTCAAAGGTACACGCTGATTACATTGTGTTACGTTTACTTGTTTGCCTAAAAATTCGTCTTCAAATGATCAGTTATAAAGTTCAAAGTTTTATAAAGCAGTTCATTGCAACTCAGTTCGCCTCCAACCATTTTTGTTTTGGCGAGGTCAAACATTCCATGGTAAGAAGTACAATTGTAACATGACCGACACGGAGCAGAGCGGCTTAACTTCAATCTGTTTTTTTATAATTCTGAAAAACTTGAATCCAGTTTTAATCAAGAAAGAACGACAAGTTTTTTAATTAAGCATAGTCCGTCAAATTTATATGAATCGGAAGTTTTTTTTAACAAATTAATATTTATGTTCGACGACACTGAAATTTCTCCGAACTTTGGACCCTTGCACCTGCTGTACTGAATGTAGTTCCCAAGCTTTCAAAGCTTTCATCAGCAGGAGGTTTTCCTTCTTTGTGGAGTCACAAAAAGTTTGTTTTCACTATTTTTTCGCAGTTTATGACTATGTGGAAAAAAGCTGATCTTAGCAAGCGCTATTGAAAATCAAACAAAATTAGGAATAACCACGCATTTTTAGAGATAAATTGCGCAACAATTGATTCAAAAGGCAGTAAAATACATAGCAATGCATGACGATTTCTTTTAATTTCCAAATTGAAGCTTCTTTATCTCTGAAAAATGCATCGACGCCCCCAATTTTCATTTTGGATACCAAAGCACTTGCTAAGTTCTGCTTTCTCCGCATAGTTTTAAACCGCGCAAAAAAAAATCCCTGTATTAGTAGGCACCACATGGGCAATAAGAGTAACACGATGCTGTTGCAGCAGCAAATTATATGAAACGAAAAGGGTTTTTACCATTAAAACATAACGAGAACATGTTTTAGGTTTGACTAATTCGCGGTTGTCTTTCACTCCGTGTATCTTCATAGAAATCCACTAATCGCCCTTATGAAAAATTTCGCCAGGAAACCAGGGTTGCAATCTACTCTTTAGTTTGTTCATTCTCGCCCTGGTTGTTGGGGAATTCAAATCGTTACCGGCCCTTTTCTCTGAACCCAAGCTGTGAAAACTGCAAATTGCGTTTAACATTTTGCACATATTTTAAAATTTTAACAAGTAACTTTATGGCCCTTTAGGACTCTTTGTCTCACAACTAGACGGGTATTGTCTTTTTCAGTTACAGTCAAACCTCTATTAAAGCGGTCACCCTCGGGAAATAGCCAACTAACCGCTTAAAAGAGGTTTTCCAGGCCTTAGTGCACTAGTGGATGCAACACGGTAAAAATGTAATTAGCAGTAAGTTCAGCCTGTACTTCTCTTGTTGTTTGTAAGGCGATCGTGTGTAATTTGTTGTAAATCACATTAATAACGTATAGTTCAGTTTGCCATTCAACATGTAGTGGAAAAAATCGGTTATTGGTGTCTGCGACTTAGGACTACGTAATTTGATTGAGGCCAAGGACAATTCTTCATGACCGTTTATCGCATTGTAATTGACTTCGTGACTACTTAATAGAAGTGATTATAACATAGTGCCCGTGCTTTCCTATCTAATTCTTATTGGCGTCATCATGGTACATTTCTCAACATATGCGTCCATAAAATGACGTGTGCAACTTGCAGACAAACTCGGGTTTCCGTCCCTTAGTTTTAGTTTGTACAAACTAATTCAAAGAAACAAATTTCATTGACAGTTTTAGATGAAACGTTCTCTTTCAGACCATACCATTGTAGCGCGTTTGTAAACGCTGATAAGAACCTACCAGCACATTACAACATTGAGAGAATTTTGTAATCAATCACAAATAAAACATGTTTTCCGTGTACCACGTTTCGATACTTTGTTATAAAAGAATTGTTTTATGCTTAGCGTGCGTATATCGAGTTATGGATGCACTTGGGAAGTTTGGAGAGCACTCAAGAAGCTAGAAGCAACTCTTGAGCTTCTCTCGTGCTCTTCAAACTTCCCGCGTGCATCCATAACTCGATATACGCACGCTTAGCATGAAACAATTCTCAATAAAACAATAGGATTAGCCTATTTGGAATTCTAAATGGTGACCGCATCCGCTTAATAGAGGTCAAATTTACGGTATATAGAGAGACCGATTTTAAGGAATTTGAAAAGTGTCCGCTCAGCAGGGGGTGACCACTTAATAGAGATTTGACTTTTGTTCGACGAGCCATACCAGATTGATAGAGAGGTTTTCAATCCTGAGCGTTGTTGAATGCAACTCGCGTTTGCTTTGGTTTTGCTTTTTTTGCGCTCTGCAATTGTAGTAGTTAACACTTTCGACCAATGAGAAGCAAACCTAAAATCAGTGATCACTATAGTCTCCCACGCAGTCGTCATTAAAGAGAGTCGCATTATCCCCCTCCGTGATCCTCCTAAAAACGACTAGGATACCTATGAAACTAAATAATCATATTAAAAGTATCTTCACAAGGCAAGTTGTGTCGGTGATATTTTGTTTGGAATTCTGATTGGTTTATTGCCCTTTTTGCGTATGTTTTAATTGGCCAGAATAATTAATTCGGTTTTGATCAATTGAAAACCTCTTTACCCAAGAAATAAAGAAAAAAAAGGGTGCTCGATGTACCCTGCAATGCATACATTCTCCTGTATTTATTAATGAACAGCCCAATGAAGTAGCTATGGTTTTCGCGAACAATGGGAGTAAAACTGGACTGACTGCATGAATGTGATAGGAAGCAGTAGGGTAGGACAAAACAACTGCAACTCAGACATACGTATCATATTTTATTTCAGCCACTGCCACTGCAAATTTTATGGCGTGTTCACATTTTAAAAGAATGTGCAGTTACAATATTTAACTTTTCCTGGGGCATTTGAGACATTTGACATTCCAGATTTTCTTCACTTGTAGTCTGTGGAATTGAAAACGAAAAATACACGTCATAAGAAAATGGCAAATAAATTACCTTCATAATAGTGCTCAGATTGACTATAATTGGCCAACACTGTGGGAATGAGGGTTCTTACCAATTTCGACTAACTTACATTTGAAGCATTTGCTAATGAGTCACACTTTATTTTATTCTATAAGGACTGGACTCTTTTATTTGTTTTGTCCTCTTATTTGCCGGAGGGCCGACCCAAATTCCTCTCCCACCTCTTTAAGTCCGATGAAATTTTACAATGACACTTGGAGAACAAATAGTACGCCCAAAAATGTTTCCTTTAAGAATCATCCACCGCGAGAAGTGTGTCATGACTGCCAAACGGCGGTTATCCGGGATACTCCCCCTTCGATTTCTTCAGAAAACCACCAGTGAAAATTTAATTTTGTTCATTAAATGCATTAATATTTCCTTCTCTGCAAAACGTGGCTGCCAAAAATTAAACACCAATCGACCACATCGAATTATTCCATGAGAAACTGTAATAAATTCCCATTTAACCCCCCTCTCTCTTCCCCTCTCCTTTCCATTCTAGATAGGGTAAATATCTTCTTTTTCTTGTCGTCAATGCGTGGTACCGCATTACTATAACGTCAAGCTCAAGAAAAAGTGGGTCTTCCCCAGTGATTGATCAGGTGAAATCTTAGCTTCACGGCAAGAATTGTAAACGCGATATTCTGGTTTCATATTTTTACGCATTTTGTATTCCGCCAGAAACACTTAACAAAAAGGAAGGAAACAGACAGTCGCGTTCTGGAGGCCATCATTAAATCTTTAGATTCTACTTTATAAACTATACCGCGCTGGCAAACTGAAACAAAAATAATTTTTTTTTTTTTGGGGGGGGGGGGGGGAAGAGAGGAGTTTACTCTATAATTTTTAACTATGCTGTCTCTTACTCGCTGTTCTGCCGCTTTAGCCACGTCGTCTTCCACGTCGGCTTCCACGTCGTCTTCGGCGTCGTCCTCCTACACGTCGTGTTCTACGTCGTCCTCCTCTGCGTCGTCTTCCACCTCGTCCCCTGCGGCGTCTTCCAGAACGTCCTCCACGTCGTCCTCTACGTCGTCCTCCGCGTCGTCCACCGAGTAGTGTTACACGTCGCCGTCCAACCTGGACACAGATTGGTCGATTTTCATTGCCGATTCTCTTAAAATAGCAACGTATTTCCCCTGAATCAGACAAAGCTACTCCATTTTCATCTACTTTATCTTCGTCATAATTATCCTCGTTCTCCTCCTCTTCTGCATCATCAAGCTTTTCATCGTTATTTTCTTCGTTTTCATCCCCATTTTGTTCATCTCCATCGTCTTCCTCATCTTCTAACAGGTTTTCATCTATTTCATCTTCGTCCGACTCCTCCTCCTCGTCATTCAGCTCTTCATCTAGTTCATCTTCCAAACCAGCGTCACTGAAGCAAAAAACAATATATTCAAGTAAACGCTAACATAAATTCTCTCTGAGACGGCACCCGTCTTTAAAAGGTCAGAAAGGTTACATTTAAAACACATCGACACCTCTTGGATAAAAAAAGTTGCAATAGAGTTAAGACCCTCGGGAAATTTTTTACGTATAAATTGATGGAGCTGCGAACACGTTTATCAAGTAGCTGGGGCCGTTCACTATTTGAAAAATTAACAATTATCGAATCATTTTTGCTCCCGAAAATGTGATACGTGTTCTCGTTGCTGCTTACCTAAGAGGAATTCGTCAAGCGACTCAACACTATCATAAATCATTTCCTTTTAATTGGTCATTTTATCGCGAGGAGTTCACTTTGAGACAAAAACGCTGGGAAGGTAGACCTACAATAAACGCTGGGAAGGTAGACCTACAATAAACGTAAGTTTTTAAATCATTTTCTAATTCTTGCAAAACACAGATATACGTAGGGTAACGAAAAATCTTTAAATACTTTCAAGGAATGGTTGTTGTAAAAAAAGTACAGAGCTGAGATGCACAAACCTTCAAAGAACAGTAATGAGAGAGAAAATGATCATGTTCAATGGTACCTATATAGCTTATATAACATAAATAACACAGTTGCTTTCTGAAGGTGTTATTGGTTAACAAGTGAGTTGCCATATGGATTGTACTATACTTATAATTTAACTGATAAGGAAATAAAACGCGGAACCAAGGATTACACCTAAAATAAAAATACCTTCCACCCTACCTTTCAGTGTCTTCTTTTTTGCCATTATCTTCATCGTCATCTTCATCTTCGAGGACAGAGTCATTAAAACATAAAGTCAAAGTATTGCACATCAAAAAGCTGTTTTATTCCATTTTGACTTAATCATCTTCTAGCTAATAATTAAGGTAAATTTTACTAAACAGCCCCCTAAGAAAATGCGTGTTATCATAATTATTTCAAGTTTTGAATCTAAGAGGAACTAGTTTATAAGCTTTCTCTACAATGAGGGAGACCGACGTAAATTGTTTCATTAATATTTTCCCAACGTCCTTGGGATTTTTTTTCATTGTCTAGCTCAGTCTTAATCATACCTTTCTGTTGTAAAATCGTTGGCAATTTCATTCAGCACAGAATTATCCAGAGCACCATCTTTGTCTTCACTTAATGGTAGTGCCAAGGCTACTCCCAGCACGAAGCCAACTAGAGCTAAGAGCATTAATGTCTTCATCTCTAAACCTTCTTTCCTTTTATGTTGTGGATGACACAAACTGCAGCTTTTATAGCGTTGGATAGGACATACCTGGATGAGCTTTATCCTGTTATTGGCCTCGCGTACTATTTTTACCAAAGTATAAAACTAGAGGATTGTTATTTTAAGTACCTTTTCAATTTAATGCCCTATTGTATGGTCTTGTATTTGTGGAAGATGACATTTAAGTCAATAAAGAAACGGAACCAGTTTTCACATCGGGCTTCTTTGAATCTACTGCAGCCTGTCCTTAGATTTTTTTATTTAACCTGTGGTAGGTTTTTTTGTTTGAAATTTAAAAACGACTAAAGATGACATACTTTACACGCCCTGATTTTCAAGGACACTAAGTATGTAATTCCTGGCTTATTGTTGCTTTTGTTACAACAGACTATTTACGGCAGTGTTTGCGTCTTTTTCTGAAGTGTTTATTCGTTCCATGGTTTCTTAGTGTGGTTAATATGGCTTTAAAGTGTTTTATTAAATCATCTATCCATGTATGTAATGACTTTTATCTATATCTTTGGATAAATATCTTTGCACACAGACAATGAGATAATTGCAGGTTACCAAATCATCATCTTTCGGTGGTGTAAATATCTGAATTGAAAGTCAACTTTTAAGAAATATACCTGTAAGCCGAGTCTTTTTTTACACTGAAATGGAATTTTAATTGTTTTACAACTGACCCACCTGTTCTATTTTTTATATACACTAATGTATATTGCTCGTGTGAAGGCTAAAATAGAGTTAAACAAATACCGCCAGACACCGCCATTCGCAGTACAAATAATTTAATTGTAGCTTCGAGTGCCTTATATTATGTCTTAATAAAGAGAGAGAGACAGAGAGAGAGAGAACATCCAAACTTAGCAGGCCTATGGTACATTGAATTTACGGCAATGAAAACTTTTAGAATTTCATTGTAAACTCATGAAAACAGTGCTTTAAGAAAAAAAAACCCGCATATTCGACTTAAGCTACAAATGAACTTTTTCAGAGGATTTAGCAAGTATTCTACTACTGCAAGTGGACTGATTTTTAATTTCATTAGGCAACTTACTTAATATTTTAAGATAAGTCACCAGCTGGGTGAAACTTGGGAAATTTAACAGAGTTCGAGATTAACACAATGGGAACGATAAATGTGAAATATTTAATAAAGTATCTGTAAATATAATTTAGAAAACAATTTTCTTAACCTAACCCTAACCCATTGAACATAAAGTTATTTCGGTTCAAGAAGAAACGTGGATGTTAAAAGAGAGATTTGGAATCGCTTTTACGGCAAAAGACAAAAGGGAGATTCGCGTTCATGTTTTCTTGAAAAAGATTGTACGTAGATAAGAATAGCGCAAAATAAATTCTAAACTTTGATGCTAACGCAAAACTACTCAATTTCATATAAAACTGAAAACAGTGAACGGCAAATATAAGGTAAATATTGTTCATGTGGTCATTTCTGTCTTGCCGTTTGCCGTAAAGGTAATTCTAAATCTCTTTGTTATCAAACAAAGACGTGATATCCATATACAGTAGTACTTTTGCTACCCTGATACATGATCAAAATCTCTCCTTTACTTTCTACATTTAATTCCAAATGACTCTGAACTCAGCCATATTTATAACTGTTCGTTCAATAAACTCGTTGTTTCAGTCTTGTAAATAAATGCTTGGGAAACACTTTAAGAGATATTAACTGCAGATAAATACACGTGTATGTAGATAGCAAGTTCAGCAGTTGCAGGGAATTCAATCTTAATATTAAGAGACAAACGTTGGGCGAATTACAAACGTTGCGCGATTGTCAGGTTGCAAAGGATTATTATTACGAATTGAAATTAAAGCAACCAGAAGAAACTTTACTGATAGGCCGAGCCATTTAAATGTTTCCTCCCATTTTAGCACACCAACCGAGTGTGTTACCGGTCTAGATATATCGACTCAACTAAATTTAAACTGCAACAATACCAAACACCGCCTTTCACAATATACTCTTTCCCTTTTTGCGGCTGTAAAGGAGGGCAGATATCAATAAAGTTACATAACAAAGTTACGTAATCGTAGAATATTCGACACGCTTGCTTTAGGGCCTCTTCATATGATCCCGGTTGACCGGGCTTGCCCGCTTACCGAGATCTCGCCTCATTCCTATTTCTTTTGTAAAAAATTCGATGTGTTCATATGAGAAGGCGGGCCAACCCGGTTACCGAGATCTCGGTTTCAGCGACCGAGATCTCGGGAGTCCGGGACGAAAATTTTCTCATATGAACACGGTATCCCGGTTACCGGGATGAAGTCTATAACCAAACATTCGCCTCTTAGAACGGATAAATTTGATTATTACAGCTCATTTCTGAGATGTTCTAGTTCAAAATAATTCCTTTTCGTAGTAGAGATAAAGATATAATAGTTTTGAGGTTTGTAGAACCGATAAAAATAAAAAATTCTTGCCGGGCTTGTTCGGTAAATGTCACGCTCGATTGACCGCGTCACCACTTTTCATCTCGGTAACCGGGATGAAATTTCCCATATGAACGGACTGCAAAATTCATCCTGCTTACCGAGCCATCCCGGTAACCGGGATTATATGAAGAGGCCCTTAGTATGTTAATTGCTGCGTACCGAGATACATCTTGAACCTGTTAACTGACGCAACTCCACGATACGTTTACGAGGTCAACGGCACTTTTTACTCTGCATGTCTACAAAACCACTAGATCCCCCGGTATTTACTCTTTTTGCTGTAAACTACAGAAGTCTTTACCAGATACTATAAGCATATCTCCCACCCTTAATTGAACGGAAAAAGAAACCTAAACGTAATTTGTTTACCTACGGAGCACCCAAGAGCCCTCCAATGAAAACCTCGATTCAAAGGTGTCCGTGCGTGCGTTTGAAGCTTCACTTAGAGCTGTTAATTTTAAAACTGAGTACTCTTTTTTTTTTCTTTTTTGGCCAGCTTTCGTTTATTTTTTTCATACTAGAGACACGTAATTCCAGTTTGTTTTTCCGATCATTCTATTTTAACAAGGTCTTTCGTAATATGTTATATAGAGTTCGGCTTCACTAAGCATTCTTTCGTACCTTATCATAACCTCTACTAACACAAAATTCAAACTATACTAATCAATGGTGCATCCCTGGGGAAGCGCTTGTAAGGTGGGGGCGTTTGGGCCCACAGTAAAAAGCGGTTTCAGCTAGATTAGGAGGTAAAGGGTCTGTTTGGTGCCAACTGTGATTTATCACAATGTTCGTTACAAAAATGTATAGAAAGCATTTCTCGTTACTAACGAATATTCTCGATTATCATAGAGCGAAAAGCGCTTGTCGAAAGTAAGTGTTAATAGGCCATTTTCATGATGGCGTCATTTGACTACAACTACCAGAATTCATTTTGTTTTCCTTTTCAAATTCAAATTTTGTAATCCAAGTGGAGAGAAAGAAGATGAGAAAACAAAAACTGAAGGATTCTGGTAGTTGCAGTCAAATGACGCCATAGTGAAAATGTCCTACAGCTGTATTGAATTTTGTCTGTGAGCATTCTTCGTATGAAGTGAACCCATGAACTTAGCTTCCGAAATAGGCACAGTGTCTCGACACGGTGATGAATATATGAGAGGTATGAAGTACCGCGTTTCTGAAGAAGTTCTTTGGAATAGAAGACAACTGATAACGAAACGTTGCCGTGAAGGGTCATTTATTGCTCAGAATGCAAGTCTTCGTATATTGCCGCTTGTTATAGTATTATTGAGTAAAGTATTTGTCGTAAATACTTCGTTAAATATAGAAAGATGGAAGGTATAACAATTATAATATAACGTCAAAGCGGAGGCCTAACATTTCAATCTTACTATGATTTTCATCGTTTGACAATTGGCAACACGACTGACTAAACAAACTCTCATCAATCTGTTAAACACAGCAAATGGATCTACGAGCTAAACACTCGGTATAAATATGTCACACAATCGTGTTAAAAAATCCCAACAAAATTAATATTTCTTTGTTAAACGAATATCAATAATTAGACATTCCTGGGACCTCATCTTAATGGGATGAGCTCAATTGACAAATGCGTTATTTATATCTAAATGCTATACGCGGCTTCCATGCTTAGTGTTCCAGAGCCGATGTCGTCTAAAGAATACAACAGAAAGTCTTTTAAGACTTAAAAGCTTTTCATTGTTGCAACGTGAACGGTTATATGATATTTACTGTGCTGTATCAGGCGCCATGTAAAGGAGCTTGATACTTTACGAATTTCAGAGCAACAGTTAAAGCCCAACAACCAAGCTAATTAAATGGACTTTGGAGCGAATATAACGATGCTTGAAGTACAAATTTCCAAGGCGCTTTCTTCAAGAAATTACAAGTTGTTGTATTTTTTTAAAAATCAACCATGTACAGCAAAAAAAGCATAATAAAGATTATTCTAGATTATTCTATTCACCTCTTCCTTAGAATTTCTAGATTATCAATTAATTACGATGACATTAAGAGCTTGATTGCTGCAAAGGTCGCCTTTTTTTTTTTGAAGAACAATAAAGATATAACTTCCGAGAGGAAATTTTTGGTGCGGGAGGACAATACTTTTAATACACAATGGCAAGTATCAATCTTATGAAGAGTTTCAGATTAAATACTAACAATTTTAACGCTAGCTCACATTAGTACAGTCAAAAACGTACTGTTATACCCACAAATCGTAACTGAACGAAATTTATGAGCCTATGAAACAGATGTTTTCCTGCAGATCTATTCTACTGTCCAAAACGCGATACAAAGAAACTTTCATTCCGTAATTTCAAGAAAAATAAGAAACAGAACCCACACGAGTTTAAAAAATCATGCCCCAACCAATACTCCTCCAGCTCTTCCCCCAACAATTAAAAAAATTCATAAAAAAATGAACTTTATTTGACTGTCAAGTGATCTAGCGTGATAGCACTAAATGGTGACACTATACATCAAATCAATTCAAATCAAATGTTGGTTTTCTGAGAAGAGGGAAAAACCCGTGTGAGAGAACCTGGAGATAAACATCTCGGAGCAGAGTAAAGAACCAGTAAGCCAACAAATCAATTCTTAACAATTCAGGTATAACACAACCACACTTATATATTTAACAACGCAGACGAGTATAACATAGGAAATGCAGTACAGTTAAAGTGCTAATTAAAATAGATAGGCTCCTGCTCGTTTTTATCCAAAATTGAAGGATAGTGTATTATAATAGTTTCGATATATTGTCATCCAAGTTATTACAACTTTATTTATGTACTTCATTTTCTGTCTGTGTGTTGAACGTTTTACGTTTTCGTGTAATTAAAAGAAATCGACGACACGAAGAGGCGAGCTTTTCTTATTCTCGATCGTGAGTTATCGAACAGTCGCCTTTCTCAGACCTATGAGAACTTTTTGCTTGTACGTTCTATATTAAACCACTTGATGAATGTCGGTTTTCGAGTAACTCTTACATGACTCAAAGGCCGAAGCATTCTTTCAAGCTAAACATTAATTGCAAGTTTCCTTTTAAAGTACAAGATGCAATCCATTCACCATAACACAGATCGCAAATGATACTTTAAAAGGTTAGCGGTCATCTTAGAAGAGCTCTTGCATTAAGCGTACGTACTAACGTCATATGATCATCCCGATTTCAGCAATTCAAAATGGAAACGAAGGCAGGTAATCGCATCTGCTTTCGTTCCGAAATAGAGCGATCAGAAATGAAGTTTACTCGTTAAAAAAGCCAATGAAAACCTTTGGCTACGCAAGAAGAATATTTTGAGCTGTTGGTTACCCAACAAAACTCAAGAAGTGATCTGAGATTTCGATCGGGCACTGCTACAGGTAAGCCAGGAATCAAGTACAAAATTGCTCTTAATTATAAACTTTATAATATGCGTACATGTTCAAATTGGTGTCATAGATTTTTAAGAAGTATCTTTGGTTATTTCTCGTTTAGTTTTTAACGTTAAATTCCTAATTATGTAAACGTTTTCCCCCTTCAAGTTCCCATTTTTGCCACAAACTGCTTGCCTGTTTCCTGAAGAATCCCTCTGCCAAATCTGATGGAATTCTAATCAGTGGTTCTTGAGAAAATGGCGCATTTTCTTGACAGTCACAAAAACACGCTGTTTCAGATTTTTGGTCAACGGCGCATGCGCTGATTTCAACGGTGTTCTAGAAAAGGTGAAAAACATGAAAGAAGGCCGGCGGGGCTAGATTACTTATGACGTGACTTCCTTTAAGATATTGATCTTACAGAAACTTTTTTGAACTAGAGACTTAGGAATTTTGAGGCGAAAAATATCACCTTTTTATCCATATAAAACGAAAAATAGATTTTTTTTTATCGGCGCCATGTTTCGTTTACTCAGTGCTTTAACGTGACGGTGCTGAATTGCGCCATCATCTTTCAACTCAGAGCGCGCACAAAAAGTCTGTACCCAGCCACTTTACGTTTCAACGTCTTGCCAACAAGAGTTGAGCTTTTTCTGGCGAGAAGAAAGTGTTACTGCTGCCGTTTCGAGAAAACTAAATACAAATTACCGTCCTTTCAAACTCAATCAAGTTAAGACCGGCAGTTGGTTCAAACGGTTAACTTAATTACTATTGTGCTAGATTACAATTACTACGGCAAAGGGCAGATTTATTAGTGGCCAATATTTCGACTAATAGAATTAATCTTCCCCAGGGCCAGAGCTATACTGAAGGAAAATATAATAACGGCTCCTTAAATTAAAGTTTGAAAAATACATGGAAAAACATGATTGGCTAACACATGATATGATGACAGCCTACTTGTAAATATGAGATAACAAAAATATACTAACGGCTCCTAAAATTAAAATTTGAAAAAATGCATGCAAAAAAATGATTGGCTAATACATGACATGAAGACAGCGTACTTGTAAATATGAGATATCAAAACTCGAAAATGGAAAAATCGAAACCGATCTCTATTGCAAGCCTACAGACAAACACCAGTATTTACCCCACTCCTCAAGTCATCCTTATCATACAAAAAAAGTCATCCCTTACAGCCTAGCTCTCCGTTTACGTCGGATTTGCTCCAAAGACGAATTCTTCGAACATCGATCAGCAGAATTGCTCTCATATTTAACAAAACGAGGCTATAAAGACCGTTTTGTGAAAGAACAAATCTTAAGAGCCAAACAGATACCCAGAAGTGAGACATTACAGGAACATAATCATGATAAAGATAAATCCAACACCCCAGTCCCCTTCACCATCACTTATAACCCAGCACTACCTAATATCCAAGAAATACTTCACAGGAAAAAACCTATTCTCAACTCCACAGATCGCCTTCAAAAAATATTCAAAGATAAACCATTCATCGCTTACCGTCGTTCACCAAACCTTCGCGACCTTTTGGTTCGAGCAAAACTAAAGAACACTAACACGACACCCAAGCTCACCTCTGGCACTTTCCGCTGCAGTTCCACTCATGGATGTCTCACTTGCCCTTACATTGACGATGCAAGAACTTCGTACACTTTTAGCAACACCGGCGAAACAAGACAAATAAAACAACATATAACCTGTAATTCTACTAACCTTACATATATGATTGAATGTAAAAAATGTAAAAAACAGTATATAGGGGAAACCAAACGCACGATCCGTGAAAGGTTCACAGAACACAGACAAGCGACAAACAACCCACATCACGCCAACTCCACAGCAGCAGTCCCTACACACTTCAACTTACCAGGTCACTCTTCTGCGGACATGCGACTTATCCCTCTCGAACTACAACCCACCATCAATGCCTCCCGCCGTAAGGCACGCGAGGCTTTTCTAATTCATAGAGGGAAAACGTTATCTCCAGACGGCATTAACAGGAAAAACGAACGCTGAACCTTGATTATACACTTCCATATTTTTGTTATCTCATATTTACAAGTACGCTGTCTTCATGTCATGTATTAGCCAATCATTTTTTTGCATGCATTTTTTCAAATTTTAATTTTAGGAGCCGTTAGTATATTTTTGTTATCTCATATTTACAAGTAGGCTGTCATCATATCATGTGTTAGCCAATCATGTTTTTCCATGTATTTTTCAAACTTTAATTTAAGGAGCCGTTATTATATTTTCCTTCAGTATAGCTCTGGCCCTGGGGAAGATTAATTCTATTAGTCGAAATATTGGCCACTAATAAATCTGCCCTTTGCCGTAGTGCCAGCCTTGCATTCAGTTTTGTATTTTCACGTTCAAGTGACGCCTGACACGAGGTCTTTCACAAGAGAGATCCGGCAAAATTACCAGCAAGTTTAATTCCTGCGTTGTGTGGACCTCTGCATTCA
This sequence comes from Pavona decussata, assembly GCF_977016875.1. NCBI lineage: Eukaryota > Metazoa > Cnidaria > Anthozoa > Scleractinia > Agariciidae > Pavona > Pavona decussata. Next base: position 1,749,579 of record NW_028145619.1, read on the forward strand.
AAAGTTTACAATTACTACGGTACTACGTGGTTTTCGCGAGGTTTACATATTGGACAGTGGCCGGAGCTACGCTATTTGTGGAAGCATGGTAACGTAACAAACAATAATTAATGAGCTGACTTTTACGTTGCTATGCTTCCATCAATAGCGTAGCTCTGCTGCCCAATGTATAACCTACATACAACTCACAATTCCTTAATGCCCATAACGTTAGCTTTTGTATCTCTTTTCAGCAGCTAATTCAACTTATCAACTTAGTTGATAAAACCAAACACTCGTTGTCATTCCTCCATCAACGGAGCACCATATTTTCTTTAGAACTGCCTTCCTCCTTCCACGCTTTTTTGATTGAAACACTTCCCTGACGAGCCCAGTTCCTGAATAGTACGCCCAATTGAATAAAACAAAAACAAAAAAGGAAGTAGAAAAATGAGACACCAGAATCGCCCAGTGGTTAAAAGAAAGTTTATTTACAGCCTTTTGAAGAGAAACACGAACCACGAGACAAGAAAAAAACAAAAAAATGAAAGAAACTTTTAAAACATAATTATGTAGAAGGTTTTCAGTCGTTTTAGTTTAACAGTCAATAGAGACATTTAGCACCAGGCTTTTCGGCAAAAACCTCAGACGGCGAACGGCTAGAGATCACGTGACAAGGCTCTGACGTTACGTTTGCAGTTTTCAACGTGCGTTTTCAACGTGGTGAGGTTGGTTTTCACGTAAGTCATTTACCTCAGCGATTTGAGTCGTACTTTTCAATTTTTTTGAAACGTAAAAAATGTCAGATTTGTATGTAGCAAGTCTTTTTGTTGATGTTTAGGTGTAAACTAACGCGAAAGAGCGAACATGGATCTTTATGTTGCTGTATGAAAAACAGCACTACTGCTGTTCGCAAATTCAATATGGCGGCCACTTCAAGTGATCGGTGTAGCTAAAGCGGTAGAAGCCATAAACGTCAAACGCCAAACGCCTAACCTGAAACTGCCGTTTCCGGTTTGCCGTTAACGCAAAAACGCTGGTGATAAATGTCTCTATTGATGGTACTATTCGGTTCATTCATTAATATTTACCATTTGTCCTGGACTTCGAACATTTTGATCTAAAAATTTAACTTTGTAAAATTCACTGGTTTTTGTCCATATCCATTTAACCCAACTTTATTTTCCAGGAATTTATCGGCAAAATCTGTGATAACAAAAAAGACAATGCACTAATTGAGAACATTTTCTAACAAATTAAGCGTATCTGGACTTTTCTGGCTAAGTTATTGCTCACCTCATTAAAAATGTTCTGCCATACCAAAATTTCAAATCAACCAGCCCAGGAGAACCAGTCTTCCACAAGTGGGGGTTACCCATTTGGGGTGTACATTCCTATTACAAAGAGGGGTTAAATATTATAGTTACTCGACTCATTGTAAATGTTTACATAAAACAACTAGATATATCATATTTTATGAAATCCAAATATACTTCACACTGCCTTAACAAATTTTCATACAAGCCAGGTCAACAGAATCAACCCACTAAAACACGGGGTTCTCCATGCATTCCGTCTCCGGAAGGCAGGATTATGTATGGATCTGCAGATCGGCGGACCATCTTCGCATGGTCATACCGGGGGCCCGCTTCTACATATTCGCTTCCATCGAACTTTGCCTCAAACTCATTTTCATCCTCTTCTCCATTAACATCAGCGTAATTATATTTCTCAGCGTCTCTATTAAGCTTCCTAGAAGCAAAAAGCCAACACCTTACTTGTACAGTAGTGAATGGTGTATTGTTATAATAAACAATAAACGAAAAGGAATACAATAACTCCCAGGTATCTATTGGTATTCGCGGTGGGCTAGTTATGTTTCACACAAATTAAAAAGAGGAAAACCAGAAAACAAATCAGTATAAGCCTAAAAGGCCTTCCAGCCTTTAAGATGTACTTCAGCACTGAACTAAGTACTCTTGAACGTGGAAATAACATCAGTTAGGGCCATAGGACGCTAGATAATATTTATATATTTTAATAACTTAAAAATAATTTAAAAAAATACATGGACAGCACAAAAGTTCCTGACTGACAAATCGCGACATCCTCATCGGTATATTTGCTAGTTCAGAGCTACGCAGGAATTTGGTAAACCCATGGATGGGTTAATATGAGTTAATATGGGTTAATAGGAGTTATGGGTTAAGACTTGTGCACGGACTAATATTTATGTCTGACCCGCAACTTCAAAGTTTACCGCTGGGGGTCAAATATTTGCATTTTTTACGGAATTTTGAAAAGCTCTCGCGTCGCTCTTAATCATTTGCCCAAAGAGATTTTTACAGGAAGCTATAGACCATCCTGCAAACATAACCACCATAAGCTTAATCGGTTTGAAGTTTTCGCACATGCATGGTGAAAATTAATTTTATTCACGAAGTACTTTTGCTGCAGTGAATTGTATGTCTTAGAAATTAAATTATTTCGCATAAACAGAACGACTCAATATTTCCCAAAATCATTCCAACAGATATTTAGTTATTGTAGAAGACGATTTGAGTGTTCTAAATGCGGTAGAATGGCTTTTTTTTTGCACGCGAGGCCCCTAAACCCATGTAATAATTTAGCGCCTCAAATGACGATTTTAACGGATTTTCGTTATTTGCATTTTTCTTTGAAATAAATAGATATTTCACCGAAAAAACTATATAGTGATTTCAGTTATATCTTAGTCTAACATTATGAAAGGAATCGAATTTTCCAACCTTGCTGCGAAATTTAGAACTTTTCTGATTTTTACAGACAGGCGCTCTTAATAAATTTAACACATCGATTCACTTGAAAATTCAACAAATAACGTGCTTCAGGATTAAACAGACATATCCACTAACATTGCTTAGTCCATTTTTTGTTTTCAATTTAACCTGCCACCAGCACCAACTTTAACAAACAGGTGAGTAACATCACGGCCCAAGGTTAACAAAGGAAGATGAACGGCTGACTCACTCAACGCGTTATAAAATGTCTCATGCCCCGCAGAGGTCATGTTCTTTCCAAAAAAAGTACATCTAACAGATTTCATAGCCTTTTTGGATCTTGTGAACTCAAGAGGTCTACTTTTGGAAATGTTCTATCTTAATCACGCACGGCAGAGCCACCGCAATTGATAAAGTAAATTTATGCAGGACTACTAGAAATACGTGACTCGCAAAACCTCGCGAAGCTGGGGCTGGGTGGAAAACCCTTTTTACTCGTACTGTAGCATCAAATGAGGAGATTAAAAGGGGCATAGGATTTTTTTTATGAGCATGGTCTTTTCGTAGTTCCACAAGGCTAGTTTGCTGATGAAAATCTATTTCTGACGCGACGTAATGTACAACGGGCCTGCAGCGCTGTCGTGTTCGATGAATTTATTTCCCACGGAAAATTATTTTACCGCGGCCACAAACGTGTAATTTCTTCAATGCAATCTTTCACAAAAAAGATTTCTAAAAGAAAGGGAAAATATTCTGGAGAGATAGTTCTGTATCCAGTGAATATTGATGAACGTTGCAGTTGAAATTTGATCATGCACGCATATTTTTTCCGATGTATGCAAATTTTTTTCAGACGACGCCAGACAGTCTGACGTCATTCATACTTTGTTTGCGCACTGTTGCCAGGCAACAGCACGGACACCTTCACGGAAATACATAAACATATATATAAATAATATATGTTCGGCTCGAATTCGCACGGCTTAGCTCCCGAGCGCGGCCTTCGGCCCGACAAATTTATTAACCTCGCTACGTTCGGGACTTCGGCCCTCGGTTCGCGAGGAAAAATTCAATTAGCAAAGCATGTACACGTGCGTTTTCGAATATCTGCAATACGGAAAGCCTAGGTTTTGCATGAGCGACACAAGGGTTACGAATGACAAAAATGGAAAGAAAGTTATATATATTTTACCGTGTAGTTATAGAAAATGCTCCGTGTTTTTATAAAATTCCATTCAAAGAAAAGCCGCAATATTGCAAAGACACCTTGTTGGAAATCGATGGAAGAGAAAACAACGGAGGACGAATTAATGTATTTTTATACCATGGCAGGCCACGCAGGGACAAATCTCATAGCCAGATCAGGTATTTAAAACAAAAACAATAACAAACTTCGCTCAACTCCTTTAATTTACTTTTAGCGGTTCATCCTCTATTAAGAACTAGAGGAGCAAAACGTGGCTCTAGTCTGTTGCTTTTAAAATACAATCAAAACTTCATATTTGTTTAAAATTAGTTTTCATTAAGGTAAAAAGGATGCTTATTTAATACAGTGTGACACCTATTTATTTTAGAATTTATGGTTTTGTGCCGTACGCAATGCGGTTTCGTTTGTTTTAAGAACAGTCCTTGCTTCTTAAGAGCGGCTGCCTGTAAGGATCGAGAATTCGCCGTCAACGACCAATTTGGCGAATCGCTCATATTCGGTCCAAAAATACCCTCTGGTGAACTATTTTCAAAAATCATATTTAAAAGTTCCAGCGACTTTTTAATTTTGAGAGATTCGAAAAAATTTGAAAATGCGGTCAAAGTGCGGTTTTTCGGCCGACTGAAGGTTCAAAATAAGGTGCGCGAACGAAGCACTGCCAAATGCTTAAAATAACTTCAGTTAAAGTTAAACTTTACACAAACTATGATCAACTATTCTTGTTTATTGTCCACTACTAAACATTTTCAAATCTATTCATTTTGTTATTCTAGCAGGCGGCGAAATATAGGTAATATTTAACGGCACAAAAAAGTTCCTGGTACCTCAGTTTTCGACGATTTTACTTTACGGCCTTAACATATAGTTATTAAACATTCACCGTGCCAAGTTTTAAGCTCGGACTCGCAACGCTTCCCTCTGAGAAAATCGGAGAACTTTTGCAGTGTGTTCAGCTCAAATAACACAAGATTTATCGACAAAATGGAAGCTAATTAACTCCAATTAGGCGTATTTCCAAACAAATAAACTTCAGTTTTGTTAATTTGACACTCGACGTTAAAATACTTTCCTCATCGTGTAAAATAAACATACCCTGAGGTTTTTGTTAGCCTGGAAAAGCAAATTGGAGCTGGATATCCCGCCATGTTTACACCTAGTCGACTCCCCTAATTGCAAACTGTTGTCGACAAGCCGATTTGCTTACATTCGGACTTACATTTCAAAGGAAACAAATGCTGTGAATTGTTAGGGGTTTTAAAAAAAGTCTTAAAGTCTTAATTCGTTAGGACACGATATAAACTAAGCTAGCAATTTCAAAAGTGACAACTCCCGTTTACGAGTAGAAAGCAAAACAAATACACACCATTTAGCATTGATTATTGGTTATTAGTGTTTGAAAGAGTTAAATAAAATTCCCGTTCTTTCTGTTCTTCCCCCTTTAATGCTGCACCACTAAGATTCTACAAATGCCATACGTTTGCTTAATCAGCGAAGGTTATTAATTGGAATCCATTTTCTCACAGCACACGCATCCAAGAGCATAATTTGGGCATCCATTCAAAGATCTTTCAGAACTTTGGTGACGTGTCACGCGACCCCAAGTTCAACCTTACTATACCAGAATGTGTTTCAGAAAAAAACCGAGTAGCTGCAGATATGATCTATACTACGTTTCACACTGATTCTCCCACAGTTGACAAAAACTGAACATCGGAAATTACCGATGGATCTCCTAATCAATTTATCTAGAACATTCCAGAACACTTACGTCATTGTCCAAACACTCCAGATTATTTTTAGAATCTTAATGTCTGTCATTTTGATTCTATACCAGAAACTATTGAAGGTAGTGAAAAAGGCACTTGCAGCGTCAGAATAGTCCTGTTTCGAATTCACCAAGACCGCTGGATAAAAAGACAAAAGACACATTTATGCAGGGTTAGCCTCAACCTGAAGTAGCATATTCACAAATTTTAGAAAGCAAGTACTGAATCCTAAAATAAAACAATACACAGAGTTGTGAAAAAGTTCATCTTCTCATTGGTACTTGTGAATATTTTACTACAGATTGGGGCTTACCCTGCGTAAATGCGTCTTTTGTCTTTTTATCCAGGGGTCTCGATGAATTCGAAACTGGATTATTCAAGATTGATTGGTGCACATTATCTGTTTGTTTAATCAGTTGTTTTTTGACACATTGTTTGTTTGTTTTTTTTTTTTACACTTTAAAAGTTCTGAGGGGGGATGCTCAACCACCCCCCTTCCCTGCCCCTCCCACTGCTATATGGAATTAGGAATGACAATATATTTTTTTCAGAGTTTCGGGAGGATGGCCGATTTCTAAAAGAAAAGCGAAACCTCTGTAGCCGCAATTTCTGACAAGAAAAAACATCCTACATAGATTAAAAAAGATTTCCACGTGGGTGTCACTTTGGGAGAAAAATTCTTACGGCAAAAAATTATCTACCTTCCTTCCCCACTCAGAAATATAAATTCCAGTCTCGCCCACACTAGTCGTCTCGTACAGTATTTTGTTTGATTAAGTTTAGATGTTACTAAGGTTGAAATTAATAATTAAATAATTATATAAATAAGTATGGTTTAGATAATGTCAGTACCAAACCCGATGGTTTGGTGTTGCGTGACATAGAAAGATTGCAATCTCGATTGCGGTTTACGGCAAGAGACAGAAATGACCGCGTGACTATATTTATCCTACGCTTCCCGCTCAATGTCTTCAATTTCTCAGGAAAATAAATGAGTTGTTTGCATTAGCATCAAAGGCCACAATTATTTTGCACTATTATCATCTATGTACTCTTTTTTTTTTTTTTTTTTTTGAGAAAACATAAACGCGGAATCTCACGCTTTGTCGTTTGCCGCAACCGCGATTCTAAGCTCGAGCAACTATTTTCAACCCGAAGATTAGGAAAGCGGCTATGACGAAAAATGATGTGGATTCAATTAACATCTGACGTTTATAATAGTTGTACGGATTCAGTGGATTCGTGGTTTTGGGTATGTGCGTATTTTTTTGTGAGGACTTCAAACGTTAAGCTTAATTTAAGCGATAAATCTGCTACCATTATTGCGGATCGGACACGCTCACCTCTCGTTTCTTACTTATTTAATGGATTGCTATTACAGTGTAACTCTGTCATTTTGATTATTTGAAAAAGCGTTAGCAAATCTTTTTACATCTTTTTACATCGCTCAACTCAGAAGCAACGAATCGCATGTTTGCATTGCCACTCAAAGTAAGAAATTGGTTCATGGTTGCAACCGATTTCATGTCGATCTTACAGTTTTGAAAATGTTTATTCTAATAGAGTATTCCATTTTTCCGCTTACCTAAAGAATTCAGCAAGTTTTTTTTTTTCTTTGGAAAACCAAGCAGCTGAGGATTCATGACATCTCTTAGATTTGATCTCTTAAAAGTGCTTGTGCATGGGACAGCTGTTACACGTACAAGTAAACAAAAGGCAAATGCCGCCGCACTGACAGAGCACAGATTTTCATTTCAAGTTTAGATTTTCGAGAGGCCAAAACACCTCTGTGACCGTTATTTGCATGATAGTGGACATATCTTCAGGGTCAAAGTACAAATTAACGAGACTTGAGTTTATTTTTTTGGATTTTGGCCTTATTGGACTTAATTAGCTCCCATTTTGTCCATAAATCTTGTGTTATTTGAGGGTTTCGACAAAACGTTGACCCCCGGGACAGCTGACCCCCTACTGACCCCCAACTGACCCCCCTAACTGACCCCCTCAAAAATCACAGCGAAAAACAAAAAAAATGTGAAATTAAAGTTATAAAGTTAACCTGCAAGATGAAACAGCGCAAATGACGAGTTAGTTACCACGTTTGACTGTTGACTGTTGTCACGAAACAACATCTGGAGACCGAATATACAGCAGAAATAGATTCCAGGTCCCGCTCTGGTTAGCTATTCCCGCGCTGACGGATTCCCTCGCTGGCGATGTTGGGTGAGTAGTTTATTTTGATTTATTTACTGTATTTATTTTTCAAAATTTCTCCGTAAATTTTTTACAGCCCTCATTTTCCTACTTTTTTAGGGAACTAAGTCGTCTCACTGCTGCGAATGGAAATCAAGAGAGAGCCCTGCGCATGCAAGGCTGCTGTTAACCGTTTCTTACTTTGCATTTTCCTGTTATTTAGCGTTTACATCTACACATTTGTGGTCAAATGACACATAAACTAAAAGTATTAGAAATGGCTTATAAAAAAAAACCACACAAAATTATCCGACGCATTTTCCTGAAATCATGTGTTACAGCTAGTCTATAACCCCTTTCCCAAAACGACGGATTGTTTGACCTTGTTGTACTTTTGTCCGACTGCCACAGTTCACCTGGCCTCCTTGTAATGCAATTAAGAAACGAAAACAATTCGTTCCTGTCGGAGAATTGACTTTCGAACATGTTTCAATCATCGGCTTTTGAAGCTTACTGAAGTTTTTTTAAAAGTTACCTAGTGGAACTGGGATTTTTTTTTTCGAACAGATGCTCGATTCTTTGTTTGATAAATTCAAAAATCTTCTGTCTAGCGGCGCTTTTGGCAGCTTGAATGGTTGTCAACTTCATGATGATAAAGCCCTTTCAAACTATTTTGGTCACAACGAGAACTAAGTGCATCGGAACGTTGGTTTATGGTGGTTTATGGTAAGAAACAGGTGTATCCGTTCCTCATGATTTGTGTTGCATTCCGTCATCTTGGAAATTTCAGGTTGGTTTATAACTTTAATTTAACATTTTTTGTCTTTCCCTGAGAGTTTTTGAGGGGGTCAGTTTGGGGGTCAGCTGAGGGTCAGTAGGGGGTCAGCTGACCCGGGGGTCAGCGTTTTGTCGAAACCCGTTATTTGAGCCGAACACACTGCAAAAGTTCTCGATTTTCTCAGAGGGAAGCGTTGCGAATGTTTAATAACTATGTGTTAAGGCTGTAAAGTAAAATCATCGAAAACTGAGGTACCAGGAACACTTTTGTGCCGTTAAATATTACCTATATTTCGACGCCATTTTTAGCGCTCTACAAAGGTGGTTTTAAAGTGCCCGCTAGAATAACAAAATGAATAGATTTGAAAATGTTTAGTAGTGGACAATAAACAAGAATAGTTGTTCATAGTTTGTGTAAAGTTTAACTTCAAGTGAAATTATTTTAAGCATTTGGCAGTGCTTCGTTCGCGCACCTTATTTTGAACCTTCAGTCGGCCGAAAAACAGCACTTTGACCGCATTTTCAAATTTTTTCGAATCTCTCAAAATTAAAAAGTCGCTGGAACTTTTAAATATGATTTTTGAAAATAGTTCACCAGAGGGTATTTTTGGACCGAATATGAGCGATTCGCCAAATTGGTCGTTGACGGCGAATTCTCGATCCTTACAGGCAGCCGCTCTTAAAGTTTGAATGCAAATGTTAGTTGGTGGCCTTGAAAACTAATTTTCTAGCTTTGTACGCGAAGTAATGAAGAGTGATAAAAATTAAGTTAAAAATCAGCCTCGGGGGACCCCCACAAGGCTGTTATCTAGAACTCAGCCCAAATAAGGTCAATGAAGCTGAAACTTTGGTATATTGCACAAGTCCTCACAATAACTACGTGTGCCAATTTTGAGCAAAATTGGCGGACCTTCATTTCAAAGCCTGCCCCACTCTCTCAGGCAGAGGAATCGAAAACAAAAATTACGGATTGCCACGCATTTTTCAGAGATAATTAAGCTTCAATTTGGCAAAAAAAGCCTCAAACTGTTGTGCATTTTAAATATTTTTTGAGTTACAGGAGCTTTCGCTAAGATCTACTTTTCCAGTGTAGCCATAAACTATGCCAAGCTTCTTCTATATTAGGAGGCATTAAAGGGTTAATAAAGGGCTACTGACAAATGCGAGTTAAATTGCATCACATGTAATTTATTTACCTTTTTGTCTTACATCATACACATAACCTATTTATACTAACTGTGAGTGATTATTTGTAGTCTTCTGTTAACTTTAGGTTAGTTCTGCCTAATGGTCAATAATGGCAAAACCTTGTAGTCCTGTGAATAGAATTACACGTCTGAGGAAAAAATGAAGAGAAATAATTAATTAAATAGAAAAAATAATATAAAGTTAATTAGAGGCAAGAAGGAGATTAAGTGGAAGATCTTATATTAACTGTCAGGTTCTCTCGCTTTAACTGGCTATATAGCCAATAAGTGCAGGAAGAGACAAAAAAACATGGATAGCTCATGAGTTGCTCTCTTTCAAGAATTGAGCTGATTTTTTTCCTCTCGCTGTTCTAAAATTTCTTTGTAGCTATGAGAAGGTCTCATTTCACCATTTTTAACCAAACATTTCAAAACCCCATGAGACTTCCCCTTTAATTACTTCACATTGTTTCTCTCGTTTCTCGGCAGTTGAATCTTTCGTTGAAAAACATGGAAGAATGCTGGGGAAGCTGCGATAGACTGGCTTCCCATGTAAGAAAGGTTGTTATACCCCTAAGTTGCTTTACGCTAGTTGCCTTTATATCCGCGCCAAAAATGAAACCAATACCAAAACCAAGACGGACAGAAAAATAAAAGTGTAAACGAAGACGAAACAAACAACCAGATAGCACTTGAAGAACGGTAAATTTCCATGCTGAGACAAAATGAATGCGACACGTTTACTATAACAAAATTAGCTGGGGAGAAATGGAATGGTTCTTCTAGCTTGTTGCTTATAAGAAGTCTAAGCTAATGTCTTCTGAATCTTTGCTTGGGTTTTGAGGGTTATTTTGCTCACAAACATTCTTTAGTGTACACGCTTTTCCCCGGGGCTTTGTCGTCTATTTTTGTAGCACTTAATAAAGACAAGTGACACATTCCAATACAGGAAGCCAAAACAACTGAATAGTTTGTTTTCCCTTTAAGAAAATCTTATAATATTTTCCTTTTGCCGGGGTTCTAGAAACATTCCGCCGTGCACAAAACAGGTGTATCCCTTGCTTTCCCTGTACGCTCGAGTTTGCATGGAAAACGATGAGACTTTTTAAATTATCTTAACGTACTAATGATAAGTTACCAAGTTTAGCCACGTCGACGACGGCGATTACGGCGACGACGGCGACGACGGCCAAATACTCGTCGTGCAATACGTTTCACGCGACGAATAACGCGTTTGCCGCCCCTGACGATACGACGAACTCGTCGAACGATACGTTTTCCACGTCGAATAATACGTTTGCCACGTCGAATGATTCGTTTTCCACGTCGAATGATACGTTTTCCACCACGTACGATACGACGAACGCGTCGACCTATGCGTCGGAAGCGAATTCTAATCGGGTCTGCTGATTTTTGCAGTGACTGATGATCATGAACACCAAAGTTTTCTTCATCTTCGTTGATATCGCCATCTTCAAAGTCATCTTTAGCTGTGGTTTTTATGTCAGACACACTGCAATTGAAAACACAACATTTGAAGGGCTGAGTGAAGAACGGGCATTTAGCATTTTTTTTCTAGTAAAACAAACTCAGTTTAAGGTAGCTTGCATCAGTTTCCATCCCTTTCGAGCACTAAAACTTTCAAACTAGTTGCATATTAGCATTTTTCTTCTATTATCTTTCCTTAGATTTAAGAAAATTAAGTTGAGAGTTTTGAACATGACGCCTTGGCTCAGAAGACGTGGCAAATGCTCCCTTCGTTTTAAATAAATTATTGTAGATTAATGAGGTTCAGAGTGAAAAATTTAAGTTGGCTCTAAAACTCTTCTCTATAATTTTTTGAAACTTTGCAAAAGGTTGTATCTAACACGTTGATTATAGTTCCATAATTTAAAATATGGGTCAGCGAGCTCGTTTTTGAGTTATAACTACATAAAGGTAAAATTAGGGGAATTTTATGACAGGATATACTGTTGCTATAGTCACTTATTATGTCAGGACAAGGATCATAACGACCATAACTTATTCGCCAATATTTAGGCATTTGTTTCATATCTTTGTTGTATATCGATCAACTTATAAAGAATGGTAGTTTGTTAATTCTTGTTCAGTTTTTATAGAAATTTATTTGGTCAGTGAAAGCTGATTTGAAACACTCCGTTTTCTTGAAAGGTGTAAAGAATCATTCTTGGGAACTTTTGAAGCAAAGCTGAAACCATAAAGGTGCGAGGAGCGTGTAAATGAATGCATTAGGTAATAAACAAAAAGGCTGACATACTTCTAGAGAGTTCGAGGTAGTTTTTAGAAGCAATTCTCATATCTAAAAATACGTTTTTCACGTTGCATTAATTACCTTTCCTCTTCATTAACATCATCATCAACATCGTCGTCGTCGTTTTCCTCCTCGTCTTCATCATTTTCAGCATAATCAAACTTATCTTCCGATTCACTAGAAGAAAACGAAGGGAGGACGTTAAGGATACTTTTGCCCTTCCTTCAATCCTTCAATCTAACTTCCCACTTGCGTTTTCGTTCATTTAAGGTTTCAATGCATACATCGTAGAAACCTCACCATCTAAGTATGCGCAAAATATACAGACCGACACTGACAGAGGGGCATCCATTACGAAACATGTATTCTGTGCTGCTTTCAGTACCTTTCTACAGTGGCTCCATTATCTTTAGAGCCGTTTTCAGTTTCGTTTTCATCATCTTCGTCTTCAAGTTCGTCTTCTTCTGCATTTTCAACCTCTGTTTCCAGGTCAGGATCCCCGCAAACGAAAGTCAAATAACATCAAAACAACAAAGATGTTCTTTCGATTGTTCTTTGGATCATATTTCGTATATTTTTGCTTGGACTTTGTAGTTTCTTAGGAAACAGAATCTCATAACCACACAACCAGGTGCGACTTTGATTGGTAATTTGGTAATTTGAATAGTAAATTCATACGATACGTATTCCATAATATGACACACATGTGTACATTGTTTTAAGCACCTTTCTAAAGTGGTATCTTTAGGAACGATTTCAGTTTCGTCTTCATCGTTCTCCGTGTCGCCAAAGTCTTCCTCTTCTGACTCCTCATCCTCTGCTCCCTCGTCAGTATCACTAAAATACGAAGGAAAAATAAAATCATAAAAATGTCTTTCTTTCGTTTGACACTTCTTATAATAAACGACTCTTTACCTTGGAATCTTGAGTCAGTCAATTAATAGACCACTCAATTAGCATGTCGGTCAGCCTGCACCTGCGGTACATGCTGCATTTATGACTTAATTATTTGTCTAGTCTTTTTTTATGTTTCAATGTTTTGTTTTGTGCTGTGTTAGGGCTCCATTTAAACTAGCTCTGCTAAATTGGATGCCCCTGGATAAATATTGAATTAAATAAATAAAATAAATAAATTAACTACAGTCGAAGCTCTCCTTGCGACCACTCTCGTAAGTGACCGGCTCTAGTTACGACCACCATTGTGAAACCATGTTTGAAATGTCACTTCAACTCTGTAATCTAAAGCTCGCGTAAGCGACCACGACCACTTTAGGGAATTACCAACTAGTATTTTCCTTTGTTCTTAGGCTCTTGTAAGCGACCACTCAAAGATTTTGATACGTATTACGGCAACTCTTTCATAAATGTATACACTTCGTGATCACATTTACAGTAATGTAGCACTGCCTAATAATGCTTGTAGATTAAGATTTTGAAGCTAAAGTTCAAGAAAATTTACGGCTGAATCAAGAGTGGTACCCTGGGACAGAGGTAGAAAGTTTTACGCTAAAAGCTCTGGTGAGTGATCAGCTTCTATTGTTTCAGCTTTTGGTCGCTTACGAGATTGCATTCTCGTAAACGACCAGCTCTAGTTACGACAACTTTTTCCAATTCCCGAGGTGGTCGCTTACGAGAGCTTCTACCGTATCTGAAATCCGGGTGCGGCTTTCATTGTTAATTCTATGGCCTGAACGTCGGTGCTAAAAGCAGACAAGTAAAATGAGAAGATCCTGATTATTTTATATAATGCCACATTTTCTCTCAGATAACACCCACGCAACCCTATGTATATAGCTGCAGACAAGAAAATTAACACATCAAAGATATCGCAGGTATATAACAATTACAAAAACAACTCTACACTTGAACGCTTGAACCTGCTTTGCCAGAGGGAGTCTGACAGCCTGAAGCGTTCAACGTTTTTAGATTTTGCTTTCTGAAGTATCTGAAGTATCGTTGTTCAGTTTTGATTTCTTTCAGGAGGCCAATTTTTCGTTATTTAAGCTATTCATGTTTCGGTATTGATTAAATTACTTATCGCCAAAAAAATTTCCCGACCAGATTTTTATCCCTAAATTAGTAGGTCTGACAAATGAACCTTTATTACGTAAAAAGGTTGAACTTGCCAATTATGGTTCAGTGTATATATACTACCTCCAAAATTTCTTTCTTGTGTGTTACAGTTAAAGTATTGGGTAATTAACGTTTTTGACTCAGAGTGCAAACAAATAATTCTAAGTAGCTTTGAAACCTAGGTGTAAATCAAGCAAGCAAGGAAGGAATTGAAATCAAGTAACCAATTAATAAATCGATCGATCAATTAATAAATCAAGAAAAAATAATTGGATAAATAGACGGACGGATGGATGAACATGCGTCTTGTTGATATCTCAACGACTTCAGTTTTAAGATACGAATCAACAAGTTTTTCGAAATTGATTTAACTATAAAAGTTAACGCTAAAAGAGAACGACGTTTCGACCGCCCGACGGTCATTTTCAAGTTCAAAATGAGAAGTAAAATAAGTGTTTATATACAATTGTGAAAAAACTAATGAGATACTGACTTAAAAAGCTCTAAGATATTCACATCTAAACAATATAAGAAATAATAGCGTGGATGATAAATACGAAGGAACGCTAAAAACGATAAAAGGTATTTAAAAGGTATTTAACAGTGAAATAATTAAACAAATAACTTCGCGCGGATCGAGTCGCATTGTTTGTTCAGTTTCGGCTTTAGGTCGCGAATAAGCAACATCTCGAAGATCAAGCAGTCCAGTTTGTTCTGACACTTTTTCAGGATTTTGAAGTTGCTTTTAATGGTCTCTGGATCCTGTCCATGCTCGTCCTTTACGTGATTGCCAATTGCTGATCGCTTGTGTTCCTCCACATACCTTTTATCGCTTTTAGCGTTCCTTTGTATTTATCATTCACGGTATTATTTTTTATATTGTTTAGATGTGAATATCTAAGAGCTTTTTAAGTCAGTATCTCATTAGTTTTTTCACAATTGTATATAAGCACACATTTTACTTCTCATTTTGAACTTGAAAATGACCGTCGGACGGTCGAAACGTCGTTCTCTTTTAGCGTTAACTTTTATAGTTAAATCGACTTCAGTTTTTCATCGAATTATCTCTGCGATATGGTCCCACTCGAATGTTCATTTTCGCCTGTTGTCGATCCTCCTTTTAGCTCAGTCAACGCCATACGCTCTCTGAACACAAGTGAAACCTTAGTTAAGCAGGCCCTTCAGTCTCCCTTGAATGGGAGATCCCAATTTTCATATTTCTTTGATTAGTTCTTCCTCTTTTCTTGTGTTATCGTTAGAATTTGAAATACTGAACAGTTCGTACAGTCAAGTGTTCTTACTTTAAACTGATTTCTTTTTTAAACCTTAACGTACCTATCTGCGTTGTCAGACTCGAAGTCATTTACAACGTCCTTCAGCTTCTCGCCTGCTTCCTCGTCTTGCTCTCTGAGGGGAATTGCTAACCCAATAGCCAGTACTATGCCAAGTACGGTTAATGGAAGAAGGGTCTTCATCTTCTGTAATCCCAAGGTTGTATGCGCTTGTCCTAACTAAAGAGATCTGCTAGATTTTGCTCCTTTTAAACCTTTTCTTGTGGTATGCTGTATTGGAAGTTAAAACTTGTGGGAAGCAGAAATAGTGCTTTATCCCATAATGACGTACATTAATTGAAAACCCTTGTTATTGGGTTGTTTTAGCTTTAGGGAATGTTCCAATATGTTATGCACTTGTTCGTTTCAGCGATCAGATTTCGCTCTATTGGTTTTGCAGTTATTCAGTTTGTTTGTAGTTTAAATGAGTTTAAGAGATTTAATAGGCATAAATGATGTTTTAATTAAAGTTTCCTCAGCCTCTTATTCGCTCTGAATCCCGTCTCCACTTAGAAACTCACAGTTTGCAACAGTATGTTGTCTTTCAGCTCGTGTAAATACACAATATCTTCGATCAATGGGGTCCACCCAGAAGATGAAAAATTTAACATTTAGTTGTATTTTCTGCTCGACAAATACCATTTTCCCAAGTAACGCCCACATCTACTTATATTGAGTACTTTGGAGGTCGTAAACATATTTATAAAAACAAAATCTTGTTCATTCCTCACATAACTTGGTCGAGTTAAAAGAATTATTGCCGTTAAACTGGATTTGGAAAGTTCTACTGGTCGAAAGCATAACATTTTACACGCGATGTAATTCCCCCTAGAATTAATACAGTGGTCCCTGAAAAGACCATCTGCTTCAAACTACTCGCTCTCTTGAAAAGAAAATCGATTCCCCTGGATACTATTTATAGCAATTACTACTGGATATCTTCAACAGAAAACCATTTACCACAATAATTTACTACTTGCTTTCTCGAACAGAAACTAGTTTCACCTGGATACATTTTACCGCAATTTACTACTGGCGGTCTCAAACTTCCGCTTTAGCAAACGAATCTTTGTCTTCGTTGATTATTGATTATTGGGGGAGTTGCTGTATTATAACAACCACACGTGTACACACTTTGGTATATTGCCTCTCTGTGATAATAATAATTTCCACTTTCCTCAAACGTTAATTCCAGAGATTCCCAACAGAAAGAGAAAATATCGAACCACAACCGACCCACCAGAAAACAACAACAACAGCAGCAGCAACAGCAACAACGACAAAAAACAGCCAAAAAATATTGATAAAGAAAGACGAGTCTCAAAATTCAGTTTTGTGCGTATGCCCAAACCAAACTTTTAAGAAGTGGCGTTTTTCACATTGAAAATATGAAAAATCGTATTCCTTTTTTTTTTTATTGTGGTTAACGTGAACTTTAAAAAAGAGAAAGAGAAAGAAGAGAAGACTGCGGTCGAATCAAAATATTCCGGAGTAAGAATAATAGCGGATGTTAAGAAGTTACTTTTACTACATATATCAAGTGTAAAATCAGTTCTGATCGCATGATCAGACCCTTGCCAACATAGTAAACGCAGGATCTTTTTACGACGCGATCGTGTTACTATTTTTTTTTTAGTTTTTGGAAAATCAGATATTCTTACTCCAATAGTCGTCTGAGCAATGACTTCTCGCTCGGAAAGGACCAGTTTGGAAAGTTATGCCGCCATTGCTTATGGTGTGTGGACAAGCTTACGCGGAAGAGAAGATTCGCTCTTATGCAAAAGTCGTGCAACACGTATGTTTTTACGGTTCAAGTCTTTATTGAACCTCGTAAAATCAAGTAGCCACTCTGGTCAATCACAACAGCTGCAAACGGCGCAATGACCAATCAGAATTCGAAACAAATAGATAGAGCCTACGCCAAGCGCGGGAAAACGCATGCGGGTAAGTCATGGTTGGTTTTGGTTCTCCTCTTATTGGTTAAGAAAGTCGCCCGAATTTTGCTAACTGCAGTTTACCACTGGCGGTCTCAAACTTCCGTTTTAGTGAACGAATATTTGTCTTCATTGATTGTTGATCATTAGGGGAGTTGCTGTATTATTAAAAACCACACATGTACACACTTTGGTATATTGCCTCTCTGTGATAATAATTTCCACTTTCCTCAAACGTTAATTCCAGAGATTCCCAGCAGAAAGAGAAAATATCAAACGACAACCAATCCACCAGAAAACAACAACAACAGCAGCAGCAACAGCAACAACAACAGCAACAACAACAAAAAAAGGCCAAAGAAATATTGACAAAGAAAGAAGAGTATCAACATTTAGTTTTTGCGTATGCCCAAACCAAACTTTTAAGAGGTGGCGTTTTTCACTTGTATTTCAAAAGCTAGCTAAAATTAACTTGAAAATATCAAAAGTTGTTTGCTAATTTATTAATTTATATTGTCTTTCAGCCGCGTTGTAGGCAGTTATACAATATCTTGGATAATATTTCGGGGTTAATAAATGTATCACATCGATTCACTTAAAAATTTAAGAAATAACGTGTTTCAGGATATCCTCTAATGGCAAAAGTGGAGTGAAGAGAATTATTTTGAATTTGTGACATATTTGCGTTGTCCACGACGATGAATTACAGTATGGATTTAACATATAGCGAGCAAGCCAACCAGCCAATGCTATGAAATAGATGAAGAGTACGTGATTTAACATCTGATGCAGAAAAACAAGGATTGCCAAAAATATCACAAGCATTACACCACTTGCCTTCTACGTTCTTGAGTGACCACAAGCCCCTTCATTAGTAAAAAGCTTGTGATATGAGCGATATTTGTTTGACGAGCAGAAAATGTATTTTTAGTACGTTTTACAGTACGTTTGTGATATAGTGACTATAAAGAAATGCAAACCGCACGATTCTTTTGGCTTGACAGTCAATTTACATGTAATAGAACGGGGAATAAACGATTTTTCGTCTAGTTTCAGTGCCTTTAGTAGCCCGTCTGAGTTAACACTGAGATTTAGGAAGGACTGAATGAATGAACAGCTTTGTTAACTTGTCAGTGATAAGAGCGTAAACAATACTTAGTTTATAAATTATTCTAATTGTGGCATTTATTACTTAGATAAACCTATATTAAAAAAATTATCCATCTCTATTACATTGAACAAATCGACGGCAGTTTTATGTGGTCTATACTCTTGTAGACCACAAAATGACGTCATAAAATGTTCAAAACTCAAGTGGAACCACGAGCTGCAGGCGAGTGGTTTCACTGCCAAGTTATGAACATTTTATGGGCAATAAGAGTATTAGACCATAGAAAACTGCCGTCGATTTGTTTTTTTTTAAATAACACGGAAAAAGTATGAGAGGATTTGCCTTAATTTTCCGTTGAGAAAACGCGCGCGTTACATCTGACGCCATTTTTATTGTGAGTACTCTTATAGACAATAGCTATGAGCCAATCAGGGCCCGGGAATTTGGACAGTTATTGTAAAATCGATTATTACAAATAAGCGTCATGCACAACATAGATCACATTCATCACACCGCTGCTCTCTTACAAAGATGTTCATAGTTTTTTCCATATGATCGAATGCAATTTTTTGTAATCTTTCATCATTTCACTAACACTGCAACAACGAAAAACATTAACGTGTCACCTTAATAAGATCACTCGCTCAAATTGTCAAATTTTCTAACTATGTTTTTCGAACCCAGTAAAAGACTGTGTTTTCTTTTTAATGAAAGCAGGAAACGTATAAGGAAGCACAGAAAGTGACATACATACGGAAAAAACTTGAGATGAATAATGGTTTCAGTGTTTTTTTTTTTTCAACAAAGGTTAACAAATAAGTCCTGTAACTCGTTCACGATTTTTTGGTTTTGAAGAAGATCTGAGATCACAAAACCGTTTTCTTATTCTTGCAATAAATATCCTCCTCTCGGCTCAGTTATCAAGGCGTATCACAAACATGCCTGTTTTCTGGCGTCACGTCACAAGTCAATCGCTTGCGGCAGAAAAATCGTCGTATGAGTGAAGAGAAACTGTGGCAGCATGTGATACATCGATCACGTGCTTCCCGTATTTGATCCACTGAGTCTACAATGCATGATAAAATACAGGAAACGAGACTGAGGCTTATAACATATGGCAAAGAGAGCAGAATGCCATAGAAGACTACACGATATTTTGGTATTTCACCATTAGACGCTTTCCTGGAAATTGATTCCAAGTGAACATAGTCTCCAAAACCGACCGTCGCGAAAGTTATAAACCACGCGTACAGCCCCTCTAAGAAACTCCAGTTTTCCAAATAAATGGATGATACACTAGCCAAGACAAGAATAGTAATGACAAGTGCATTTGCCACGAAGAAGGTCTTCCTCTTTACGTGCTTCGGTTCAGCTTTTCTAAGCAGGAAGGAGTCTGCCTTGACAACAATAAATTTTATGCAACTGGCCAAGAGCTCTCCTGCAGATTTCATTGCCAACATAGTTAATGGAATTCCAAGGAGGCAGAAGATGATGGTCACACCCTGTCCAAGTTCTGTTTTTGGTGCAATATTTCCAAATCCTAATAACAGTCACAGTTAAGGGTTAAAAAGGATCATTGATTATTGAATACAATTAATGTGATGGTGTTTACAAAACATCTTGTAAAATCTACGACAGGTTCCAGTGATCTTAAACGAAAGTTGTTGTTCGATATTAACCAGGTAGTAAAATAAAGCAAATAATATCTGATAATATCTAAGGGAGACCAGTTAATGTTCGCGATAACTATGCGTTCAGCGTTCAATTCGAGATAACCAGTATAAGGGATTTGAGCGGGGAGTCTTTCTCACCTACTGTGGTAAGAGCAGCGAAAACAGATTCACAGGTATTTAAAAAAGTCCAGTCCAGTTCTTTACTTGCCAGCATTGCCTACGCCGCTTTGTTTAAAAATCGTTCAAAGTCGCTATCTGTCATGTTACATTTCATATCTATTTCGTTTTTCAACTCTCTCCGTAGTCTCTCCATTCTGTTACGCGATGATTTATCTCTTTTCTCGATCAAGGTGAAAACCCAAGCGAAAAACAAGCCGTAGGAGTAAAATAGCAACGTACGGAATATTGCATTTCCAAGAAGAGGATGCATGAAGCTGCAAAAATACACAAAACAAATGTGTGAAACTCACAATAATTAAAGTCCTAGTTCAGGAAGTAAAATGTTATCGACTGTCTTGAAGAAATCTTCTGCGAATCAGTTATCCACACAATCTTGCCCCACAGCACTAGTGTCACTCCCTAGTGCGTAAAGCGCCGATCATTATATTCCTAACTGATCGTAGAAGACCGTATATATATGCATGAGATGAGAACAATTTCGCTAGCACAGGTTTGAATTATGCATAAAAAATATAGTCTTAAAACTTTTCTGTCATTTGGATTCGGTCGGTTTTCGCTGGGACGTCACCTAGAGAAGACAATAAGCTCTCCGGCAAAAGCAATTGATTGTCGGATCTTTAGGTGTCAGCAACGGGTTTCTCATTAACTTAGAGAAGATAGGAGTGTAAGACATTTTCAGTTTAAAGCTCAATATATATATATATGAGAAACGAAGAAATACTACGAGAAATTGTTACCCAATGCCTTTGACAAGGCTTAAAGCTTAATGTCAAACCAGTGGTTGAATTGAGGTTTTAACTGTGAGTTATTCAGCATGGGTTTTTTTTTTTTGCGTTCTTGACGGACACCCTAAAGCACAACCGGCCAGGTGCTGAGGTCTCATTAAAACTATAACATAGAAGAATCAATGAAAACAAAGAAAACCTGCGCCTCTTAGGAACTCTTGCTGCAATCATCTCCGCGCTGTGAGCACCTAGGCTGTCAGTATAACTAACGGGGAATGCATAGCACTGACGAAAAAAGAAAAGTGGCCTTCGAAGTTGTGCGTATAGTAAATTGGTTGTAGCAGCCGTTGCGCCTTGGCGGCGAGATAAAGATAAGACAATAGTTCCCAATGAGGTGCAAACCCAACTCTGGAGCATAATTGGTCGGCATCTAAACGGTTCATTCAAATTTCTTTTAAGACACTTTTGACTATTTAGAGATGCTTTTATACCTCAGATGCATCTAAGAGCACTACGGGTACGAATAGTCGCCTAATATTCATTCATCCTCTTTGAAGGTGATAACAAATCATGCCAGTTTATTACCAAATTTGGCCATGTTTTTTTACAGCTTGGCCAAGCTAAATGCAGTTGACGGTGTTTCTCATGTGACATGACATATTTTTAAAACTTCCCATGATTGAATATTTTCCTAATCGAGAAACAAACGTAACAGATCGAATTTACCCCATTTGTTTCCTATTTTTCAACTACGTAAATTCGTGTTTCAACACATGCGAGAGTTTAGTATGTTTCGTACAGAATTCAATACTGATGTGTTTAAGTTGCCCTACACCAAATTTTCTTGAGCCAAGGCTTTAGAAACCTACCTGTGATTACCTTTTAGTTCAACACACGATCAAGATTAAGATTTTATAATCAACAGCTGAGTATACTTTGCCACAACGTGGCATTAGCTTTTAACGACAGGAGTTTCTTCATCAATCATTAATGAAAATATGAGGAATTTACATTTGAATTAAACACTTTCTTAGTGAAAATATTTTCTTGTTTTACAATAAATATTTACATTGTCAAGGCTGCTTGACAGTTTAATTATTTATACAATGCACCCAAGGAGTAAATTTAACCGACATAATTTACAAAAATGTCGTTTCCTATTTTCGTATATGGTTCTAGGGCCCTTTTATGTTAAACAAGATAATGCGGTTTGATCGGTTTGGATGTCAAGTTTTATTAACCTTTTAAACAAATATGGTTAAATGTATTTGTTAAATGTTCAATCACTATGAGATGATTAGCAAACGGACCTTTGGATTGTCTCTAGCTGCTGTTAGCTTTACAAAACCATTATGAACCTTACGCAAACACTACGGTGATGACAAACAAAACTAAATAACAACAAAACACAATGGACTTAACGAGCAAAACAATAGCTGTGCACTTGCGTTATAAAACTCAGTACATTTATTTGATGTCTGCAAAAGAAACAAACAAACAAACTGTGTAAAACAATCAGATCTAGTAGTGTCAGCAATCCTGTTTACTACGATTACACGAATGCATTGTTTGGTCTGATATCAAAAACAGAAATAAGAAATTATAGCCGCGTGCGAATCTTTTTAGTTTTTTTAAATCATTAATAGCGTTATTAATGCAGACAACTATTAAAAAGCTAATTTAGCTGTCAAATACTGGTCATGCATTGGAGGCAGATAAGAATCAATGGTTATATGTTTATAAAAAGGTTATATGTTTACAAAGCTATGTTTAAAATGCGTAATTGCCACCAACGTCTTTCGAGAGTACTGTACGTACATTTTGAAGTCGACAGAATAAATTATTTAATTAACTGAAAAGGAAACCAATTGATTTCTGCCATTATCCTACAAGGCAGCACTCGCTTCCCGCTTCCCGAGAATAATTATGAAAAACAACCTTGGTGATCAAATGATAAAAAATTATTGAATTCGATTAACGAAAAATATCGTGATATGTCAGTGTCTCGCAGATCAATTATTTGCCTCAGCCTTTGGCTTCGTCGCGAATAACTGATCTGCCCGCCACTGACAAATCATGGTATTTTGCTCAACCTCGTCCAATAATTGTTATCTGTGGATTTCTTCTGGTTGAAGGTAGGCAGGCTAAGCTAAGGTTATTGGCATGTCTTGAAATGTTAGAGACGATAATAGTGACTATCTTGTCCCAATTGCGTTTTGGGTGTGATATTTGCAAGCCTAACTGATTGTAGAATAACCGAAAAAAAAAAAAAATAAAAATAAAAATGCTGGGAAAATACCATCCCGAAAATTAGAGAAGAAACAATTAATATCAATGTTTAAACTGCTGCTGTCGAATCCTCAATTGCTTGGAAAAATCCAGCCAATTCTCATGATTACCTTTGATGACTCTCTCTTTTGCTATTCTCACAAAACGTCACTGAGTTAGAGATCACATCTAACGTTGAAAATTTCATCGTTTTGTTTCTAATTAAGTTCCCTCACCCTTTTTTTCATTCTATGCGGTAATTTATCTGTTTTATCAACAAAGGTGAAGGTCCAAGCAAAAAAATAAAACAATAAATAAAGATCACACGACAACAATAAAACAGCATCTAAATAGAAACAAACCCATAGTTGCGTGAATCTACAGAGTGAATTAAAAGAACATAGATGCTTGGACAGCTGTTTTTAGTTTTTTCTGTGGAGTCGAAATTACCCAAACGACAGTTTATAGGACCGAATTTACCTCTAATAATCAAATGCCACAAATTAAAAAAAAAAACTCTTAACAAATGATATGACTAGTAAATTAATTCCCAGTCGTTGAAGATGCATAAAACTAATTTAAAGATTAAAAGTTCATTGACTATTGGGACTGAAAAGCCAGTATTGTTAATACACCCACCTCTTTTTCATTTTTCTTGTTAGTCAAGGTGACTCGACCCAATTATTTTTTGGCGGTACCATCCTACTTTGAAGCTCTCTGGTATCCCCACCTTTACTTTTATCGTAAGTCTAACACATAGAATGGATAACTGATATAGATCAATCTACAATATAGCAAAAAAAAAATTGGCGATCGAAGTAAATGTCACGTGGTTATAGTGCCAAGCCCCTTTGAGGTCTGAGTCGAAATTCTGCTGTAGCCGGCTTTTTTTCGTGAAACTCTCTCGGCTACACATAGTGTGCATTAGTGTCTTGCGCTGAACAGAGTTTCACTTAAATCGCAAAGACCCAATTCGAGAAATTCAGCTCTTTCCAAATTTAGGTCATAATTTATAAAAAAATGGTAAGCAAACTTTACACGATTATATCTAATAAACTATGAGATTTATTCATTTATTTTGGGGATCTTTATAACAGATGGGTTCTTGCGAGTCAGCAAAAAGCTTTAGAGCTTTGTAAATGCGCGCAATTTCGAGCAATGCAAACATATAGAAATTATAGTTTAAGCTATTTGTTGACGTTTGTCAGCGTTTAAGAGTCCTTCTCACAAAAAAGGCATTTTCTTAAAAATTCGTAGTTTTTTTTCCTTCCAATTTTTTTTTTTTTTTTCAGGGCTACAATTAATTAACTAACTACCCGGAGTCTGAATTTCATGATCATTGAAAAACTGTGACATTATCTTCTATAAGCCCAAACTTGAGTAAACATTGAAGATTTTTAGCGTTTTGGGGGAGTTGATGCTTTGGGAGTTTTCTATTGTTTCAAGTCTGTCATGATACAGCATTCTTGTTCAGCACGCGTGCAATGGTCACACTTGGCTGACTTCCGAATGCTCACCGAGATATGATAATTGGTACGAAAAAATAGAAAGGATTGCCATCACGTAACGTCTCCAGCCAGCTGAGTGTACATTTAGTGTGTAGCATTTCTTGATTTTTTTGCAAAGGCACAAGAAGCACGAGAATTGATTAAAAGTCTTGAGTATCACGCGATCGCCTGTCTAAGGCCGTACCAAAATTTCCATATCTCGGAAGGAGGATGGTACATTGATGCTTCAAAGTAGGATGGTACCGCCAAAAAATAACTCAGTGGGTCGAGTCACCTTCAGTCGCCACATTCATGTACTATAGTGCACATCTGGGACGGCCGCAGAAATACAAAATACCATTTCATCGGTAGTTTTTTCATCAGTGTGGAAACCAGGTTATAATTTGGCTTTAATTGACGTCAGTTCTAGTGCCAGTTTCCATGGTTTGTTTTTGTCAACTATGGATTCCATTATGTAAATTACAAAGCCAAATTTACACTGCCTACTCGGATTCGTATTGATACAAATTCACTGATCGAAGCTATATCACAATAAAGGGTGCTTTATTCACTTTGGAGATTGTAAATTAGAATTTGCTTTTATTTCACAATGATGCTTTTTTTAAATTGTTATCAGACGGCGTATTCTCAGCAGAAGTCGTTATATCTTTTACATGAAGAAGAAATCAGGGTTAATTAGCGATAAGTAAATTTGATAGATAACGTCTCCTGAACCTAGTCCTACTAGATTCCCTGCATGTATGATTTTACTGCCCGGCCACAAGGCGAGAGTTGGTCAACGGGTCACCAGGACACTGTTTACTGTAATAGTAAACAGTTGATGGCTGCAGCGAGGCAACGGGTTGTTGCGGTCAAGGACATCAATTAAGCAAGGAAAATAACAGTTTTAAACCTGATACGGCATTCAGTATCTTACGACCTTAATTAGCCTATGTGGTTGTATTTTAAGTTGCAAACGTATTAGGTTAGACTGCTATACACAGATGTAAATACTAAAATTATTCATTTAATAATAGAACCACTAATGCCATCGGTAAATGGTAATCTTTCCTTGTACTATATCGGGATTGATCCAGGAAGTTACAACTATGTATAGATATTAATACTAGAATAGACCTGGTAAAATACGTATAAACTGTCACCGGTTGTTATCGGGAATTAGCAGTCACTCGTTCAACTATTTCAGGGTTGACTATAGAATACATAGAAGGAAAGTTAATAGTAGTTTCAAGGACCTGCTTTTTGAAAGTCCCGCATCTGTCTTTTGAGTTCGATAAGCATCCTTCTTTAAAAATGATTCCCTATGACAGCTGTGGTAATTTAAATGAAAACAAGTGCACTGCGTTTCTTAAATTTAGAAGAACTTTGTGTTGTTAAAATCATATTCGCGCCTGGTATAGGATCAGTACTTTCAAGTCAACGGTCCTATACATCGTAGATTGTAATCACAGCATATTGACCAAGGAAGGAAATCTGGATTTTGAGAGCCCTCGTCCTCTTGGCACCAAGCACTTGACTATTCTGAAACTAAAAATATAGGATATAAAGGAAGCGATAAACGTCAGAGAAAAGATATTTGATGTCTAGTCTTCACTTGGCGACCGTAACCAGGACTTGTTTACTGAACAACAATGTAAAAGCTAAAGATTTTAAAAATTTCGTTTAAGCAGAAAATACTTCATACACCTATATATACTCAAATATTGCATGAAATATAGTAGTTTCAGATTTTGCTACTAATTTCAGGTATCAAGTTATTGAAAGTATAAGACAAACACGTCTTTGCCTTCCAAAACAGTTGAAAAGAACACAGAGAGATGAAGACATTGTTCATCTTAGCTTTCTTTGGCCTTGTGCGACCCCCTGGCCTGCGACTTCCAACGACGAAAGGCTGAGGTGAGACAACTTGTAGAGACCGCAGGACTAACAAAATAAGAAAAACGAGAAAGCAGGAGAGAAAGGTATGACAAAATAATAAAAAAAGATAAAACAAAAATGCTACTGAGAAGTTAATTTAGAAGTCACGAAATCGACCGATAAGATAAGGGAAAGGCGGTAACAAGAGTCTACTCCATATAGATTTTTTATGGCAATGATTATTCGTGAATTTTATCATCCATAGGGAACATCAAGTTGTCTGCAGAAGTGTTGTAATTATGACACCTGGTATTGTAAAAACAGTATCGTAAAAAATGGATAATTACGCGCATTAAAAAGATCCCCTGAAAACGCTGAGCGGAAGGTTTCTCACGATATCAAAGTCTTCAGCATTGTGCCTTAAAGAAAATCTCCCCTTTTATCTGAAAGGAAGAAAGAAAGGTTACTAAGCATGATTGATCAATGGTTAGTCGAATCACTTTTGTCATCACGGTTATAAAGTGGGAAATTTTCAGCACGGTTTATGTAAATCGATATTTTCTAGTTTCTACTGAAATGGTTACCTTCATCTACGAGCCGAGTGAAAATGTATCCCTAAATGTTTTGCCTTGAAGCAAGGATGGAATTTCCATTGGCAGTTTTGATGATTTGACAGAAAGAAACAATGCGTATCAAGAAAACCTGAAAAAAAATTTATCAGCAAAAGTCTTTGCTAAATTGTGTTTAAATGGCCAAATGAGGTAATTTGGAATGAATGGCGTTAACGGCTTTTACAAAGACTTGTTAATTTAATTTAATAATTGAATCTTCGGTGAGCGCGTAGTTATGACAAATTTTCCCGGGGTCAGAGGGTAAGAGTTAAATTTGGCGCCACGCGAATAGTCACACAGGCCCTCGTGCATGCATCGTCAGGACACTGAATGTCGCTCATGACTAGAGAATAAACTGTAGCTTAGTTTATTGGGTTACAAACTCGCCAAAACACTTATTTTAGTGGCATTAGTGTCTGTGATTCAGACAGCATTGACGATTTTGGACTCACCTCGCACAGCTGTTAATCAAGCCCGTAAATACAGGTGGGTTTTAATTCAGTCCACATAGCGGCTCAAGTCCAAAGCATTCAAATCTTGCCAAACGTAAGACATTTTACACTTCTTTCAGCCGAACTGACTGTAACTTCTCAGAAGGAGACTGTTCGCGGAGTATACTTAGCGTAACACAGTGTTTCTTCCAAACACAGTTATTAAAAAATCAAGCTACGCCGGTACGCTACACAAATGTGAAACGGCGAATCAGTGATTTTATCTGCGTTGAATTTAGGAAGGCAACTGAATAGAAATTATGAATATATGATAAAAGTATGCTATAAAAGATGCTTTAAGAGGAAGCTTTAAAAGAAGCTTTAATTTTCAACGCTAACGCTTTGTAGTTGTTTCTAAATTTGGTGTTCTTGTCTCGTATTAGTTTGTGCTTTTCTTCGAAAGGCTGTAGATAAATTTTCTCTTAATCCACTTGAAAATTAAATTACAAGTTGTTTCTTTGCCTACAGTGGCCAAAACAGATTGCATTTGAGTTATTAGATTGGTGTTCCACTTCAGACAGCTGGAAGAGAAAATCTTCCTTTTGGTTCCTCCTAAGAGCAATTTACTCACTCGACGGCTAATGTAATTGTGTCGAGAATGGCTAAGCAATGTAATTAGTTGCTTTCCTTTGTTGTTTTTTTTATACGGGTGATAGTTTTCAATAACCATTCAAGACCATAATGAACGATAAATGGCTCTTCTGATTTGCTAACTGAATCGAAAACAACAACAACAACAACTTAAAATTACGGTATCAAAGTATTGTTTTTGCACTAATAAATGGGTTATTTTTACAGAAATGATAATAAACGTTTCTTAACAACCATCTACAGCTGATAAGATCGTTTGAAAGTGTTGTGATTATAGTACAAGATATAAATAGTTTCAGTTGTTCAAGAGATTCCTCCGTTTTTAAAGCTCGGTAAAAGAGCAGGCTGAGGAATCCACATTACTCATTTTCTTTAAAAAGAATGTTGTTCATCTGTTCAATAATCTATATTAAAACACGTTTGTTCATGCTGAGTTTTGTCTTTAAAGCAAATGGATTTGATTTTTCCCCTGTGGATGGTTTTGAAGTTATTTAAATAAAAGATGCTGTCCCTGAGAACTGGCGTCAGTCTTTGAACACAATTACACCAACTCTCAACCACACCAACACACCAGTAAAAAGGTTGTTTAGCGAACATGGTCTGGAGAGGAATGAAATAGTTATGAACCATCTGATATTAAATCACAAATTCAAATTATACCTTTACTAATCCGACTTTTTGTTATAGACAGTCTTGCCATTTGTACAGTTAAGCCTATTGTTCGATATAACTGTATTTTATACATCCTCATGTGCAAGATTGTCATTTAAGTCTGTCAAGCCGCCAACATTCTGCAGTTGCAGGCATTCGAAACTTTCTTCGAAATACTTAGGAAGACTAGTTGGAATTTTTTCAAATCAAAATCAAAGAATTAATCTCCGAAACGAGTTTTTGTTCGACATTATTGAAATAATTTTCCAACAAATTGTTCAAATCGTTTGTCAAAGAACGTTGATCTTGAACTTTGTAGTTATCAGCAAACAAAAAGTCCGAGCTTTCCACAGCAGCATCATTCAGGATAAAATGCCTATCGCTCTATATCAATTTTCGGGATTTGAGGTGAAATCCACCACAACTGCGATGATTTGTGCCATGCGAATAGGGCCGCCACTTCTTTGGTACTGTACGTTTCTTGCAGATAAACGACTGCAACCGTTTGTTAGTTAAGCCAAATGAGACGGGCTTTGCTTTTCAAAAGGGAGCAGAATGAATTCATCAAACCTTGAGAGATAGTAATTTAAAGTCAGCAAATATGGGTTGAAAAACTTGAAATGTTATTCGATTCTCTCTCTCGAGAACAAAGAAAAAGTTATCTTGGCGGCCCTACATAAGTCTGAGATCAAAATGGAACAAATTCGCCTTCAATATATAATTTATCTGGTTGTGAATTGGTAAAGTAAGCTGTAATCCCTCTGTCTCTGCCTTTCTTGATCCTCGGCCACTGCATCCTTTTTCTTTCACGAATCTCATCCGGATTAAAACCTCAGTAATTCATGGCGGTATACTTCCCCAACTCTTGTGCGCTTTTAAACTAGAGTTCTGGATCTGGAAACCTCAGGAAACGAGCGATGATTTTTCTCGGCTACCCTGGTTTTTTTACTCCTAAATCCATGGACTCTAAAATTCAATAGCATCTGAGTAATCAACGTTCTATTCGTCTCTAAAAAAAATTGTGCATCGCTTCACATGTATTCTGACGCATTCTCCGTGACATTAGCTTCTTCAGGGATTTCTAAGAAGAGAAGGTTCTCCATTGTGTTGTACACCTCTTGATAGAAAAATTGTTTGTTCAGCCCTTTCATTTTTACAACAGTTGTTATGTCTTTCCTTTTCAGATCTCCTATTTGGTCATTCGCAAAATCCATTCTTTTCTCAACCTTCCCCACCTTCTCTGTAGTCACATCGGTCTTCTCATGGAGCGAGCTGCCCCGATTGAGTTTTGCTTCCAGCCGCGTTTAAGTCGCTTAATATCGACTCGAAGAGATCTTCCATCTTTTGTAATCTTGTTTCGGTTTCGGTACTCGCTAGCCTGTTTAGGATTTACTGTAAATGAGACGATGTCTTCTCGCACATGTTTTTAGAAAGTTGATCGTTTTCCTTGGGAGCAAGTTAGGCTTATTTCCGACTCTGAAAATTAATTTTACATGTCACAAATCCTTTTCTTTCCTTCTGGAGAGCATACGTTGCTTCCATAATCTGTTTTTCTGCTTTCTCTGGTCCTTTGTTTGGTGACTACATCACTTTGGGTCATAAAACGAGTTGTTAAGAGAATTGAGATACAGGGCAAGAAAACAAGAATAACATGTCCCCACTCGAGCACGGTAGACGCAGAACCCAATAATATAATAACATACAATAATTTATAGCTCGCGTACCTTTTTATTGAAATACAGCGTGCCTTATGAGAGTATAAAGGATGCAAATGACGCCGTTTCTGTATCCGAGCAGATTCTAGTTATCAATCTCACTTTTATGGCAAATTAAAAGTTTCACGTTTAAAATAGAATGGCTATACCGCAAGATTATTCAGAAGACTTCAAGAGGTGTTGTTTTTACTGAAGGAATTTAGCCGCCATTAAAAACAAACAAAGTGTGGATGTAATCGTGGTTTGATGCGTGATGCCATTCCGAACGCGCCCGCCAGCAAACAATTTCTCTACAAATGTAAGTAACGCTATTTTATAAAATAATAATAACAGAGTACTCAAGAAATAGGGAGGAACACTTCCTTCTGGCTCGTGTTTCACCCTGCACCGGCTTTCTTCGCGCTCTCATTGCAGTTTATGACAGAACAAGTCACGGTCAAGGCTTTCTTATTTGTTGAACAAACTTTTCTGGCTCAAAAACATCGGTCTTCTCGAAAACTTGTTGTGTAAATTATTTAGTAATAAAATAGTTTGTTCTTTCTTTCCCGAGCGACATCAATATTAAAATCAAAGCCACAAAGCCTACAAGAACAGTTGTAATCAGAAATTAAATTCCGAGTAGCTAAAGATGTATAAAAATAATAAAGTAAGCAATGTAGTTATGAAAGCTTTCTGACTGTCTAGAGATAGCCAAATATTCTCGAACATGTTAAGGCGACCAGGATCGCAATAATTGTAATCAAGATATGAAATACAAATTAACACTGTAGTATATATTAAAGTGTAATTCCTACTGAACGCTAGCACGAGAAAAATTGGAGACTACACGACGCAAAGAAAAAAAAATCTTCGACCAGGTCGGCAATCGAACCTACAACTTACGAATTTGATCGTCTGTTGCTCTACCGACCGAGCTACGAGGCCAGAGGGGAGGACGTTGTGGGTGACAACGATAGTAATTACGGTAGTAGGAATTTGCTGGCTACAAATGAATGTTGTGCGCTAGCACTAAGGACACAAAAGTTGAATCAGAGAATAAACTCTGTAGTGCTTGTTAAAGTGCTAAGTTTGCGCTCGTTTTCCACGTCTACTTTGGGGGCTGAGGCTGAACGTTCTTATTTTTTCTACTTTTTATTTTTTTATTTTTTTGGCAATTTAAGCATGAAAAAGTTCTTAAGGTGTTTTTAAGTTACCTGTTATATAGTATTTCAATAAATCGATGCGGACGTGACCAAGACACCTATCAAAGAGGAATATGTGCCCTACTTTTAATTCTTGGTTTTCACATGACGTCATAAAAAACTGAAATTCATAACTAAACACAATTTTGGGTTTTTATCTTCATGACATATAAGAAAATCTAAATTTCCATTGGCTAGATGTTTTCAGCAGGATAGCATTCTTTGTTTTGAAAATAGAGCGGTTTGAATTTTAGATTTTTGCGCAGTGCGTTACAGAAGGATTGCTGCTCTAAACATGTCACGTACATGAAAACATCGATTCGCCTAGTGTTTTTTTTAGGTCTGATCAGCTAACATGTAATAGAAGCGTTAATGTCAATGTGTGAAAGTTCAGCAGAGAGAAGAAAGGCTTTGAAATAGCCAAGGTAAACTCCAGATGTTTTTGCTGGTTTCCGGCCGCCATGTTGGTGCAAATCAGACGGGGCACCAACATGGCGTTCCATACTAAAATCTGTAATTTTCTGTGGTACATTTTCTCGAATAACTCGATTAGAAGATATCGCACAACCCCGTGGCTTTCACACGTTGTTTATGTATCACTCTTCTACAACATATCAATTTCTTGACTTTATCTACTGAATGGTTGAGGATTTTATTTTTTCACTTGCGTGACGATGTGTGAGGTGAAAACCACCTATAGTGCTGAATGTAAACAAAAAAATTTATAGCCTAGGTCCGACACAAAATGAGATGTTCAACTAGTACCAGGCATGCAAAAACAATCCATTGTTAACTTTAAAATGTGTCCCTTTTTTACTTGGGTTAATTGAATTGTATAGACTGAAGTTTTACATGTATTATTTTATACCTGTTTATACTGTTCATTTTAAAAACATTTGGTCAAAATAGAAATGTTATTAACAGACTCCCATCCTGGGTAATGTTCTTGGTATGTTCTAAAATTTTAGTCAATTTTAGCCTCAAAGTTCTTATAAAAGTTAAAGGTTTTTTATATATACAAAAGAGTTTATTATATTTTTCCTATGTAAAGTAAAAAACTAAATTTAAAACACTGATTCGTATTGATCCAGATCCCAAAACAGGCAATACCAAGTCTGATGAGGTGCTTGATATCCTTTGGTGTCTCCATCTATTTATCTCGTCGCTAGGCATTGTTTCCTTAGCTGCGTCTGATGTCAACTTCTGATATTTGTTTCAGTTCAGTGTTTTACCGCCGTGAGGGCATTTTCAGACGGCATTGTAGCATTTAATTCCAGAATATATAAAAGTATGAGATTTTCTGAGAGGCCAATAGTTTACGTCTCTTTCTGAGGGTCCTTGAAGATAAAGATCATATTATACCCATTTCACTTGATATCTGATAGCCCTGTCAATTCTCTCAGGGAACAGAACATGTCATGTAGTTAACCGCAACTACGTAAACGAATGATACCGGTTATGGAATCAAAGTTAATGGGATCATCTCAACAGATAGGGAACAACAATTAAGAAAGTAATATAGCCAAAATATTTACACACAACATTGAGTATCCTGCACAGGCTGGAATTATATACAGATGTGAATACTCGGACGATTATTTATACCAATAATAGAATTAAGACACCACATGAACTGCTTCGGTAATTGGGGTGGGGGAGGGTTGGAAGTGGTTAGTGTTTCGTGGATCATTTTCAGAGCGTCGCGGTTCCTAACGGGCTCGATAAAATTGTTTTTTCGGAAATACGGTCTAGTATCATTTGTTAGAGAAATACAATTTTTGCCTATATAAAAAGAACGAAAAGTCGAGTTTCCGTCCAGGATCATTGTAGACGTAACATAGTATTGGGGCCAGGTAAGGTTTTGGGACTTTTCAGGAAACAGGCTCCTATTCTGTGATTTAACCAGTAAAGGATATATTACATTTGAGAACCCCCATCTTAATGGCACCAGGCTCTTGCATGAGCTGAGTAGCCAAGGGACTCACAATGTAGAATATAAGAGGATTAGCAACAGTGGATATGATCAAATTTTTAAAGTTCATTTCACATTTAAGACAAGCAAGGAAAAAAAACGGAAAGCATTATTCTCACTGAACAAAACTGCAATCTTGGAGACAAATATACTCTAATGTTGCGATTTTCGTTCACTCCAAACTGAAAACACTACATAAAAATATTTAGATATTGCAGTTTTCAGTTGTGCTACTAATTTCAGGAATTAAGTCATTAACAATATCGCATTTCTGTCGTCTTAAAGAAAGATGAATATAAGGTCACTACAAAACAGACACGACTTTAACGCAGTAAACAGTTTAGACTGAAGAACCCAGAGGAATGAAGGCATTGATAGTTTTCGCTGCTTTTGGCCTTGTGCTGGCCAATGGCCAAAAAGAAGCAGAAAGGTAAAATTACGAAAAAAATAAAAAAAGAGCTGAAAAACGTACTTTAAAAGGTTCATGACATAAATTACACCAGCAAGAGAAGAGAAAGGCCATATATTACACTCCTCATAGACATACCGTTGCAATGTTTATTCTTAGTTTCATCAGCTAAAGGGAGTAGTTATAGTTATGAACTGAAGAGATATAAAAAACAACGGCATTGCTGAAGACAGTAAGATAAACAAACGATTGGAAATGTTTCTTCAAATTATAGCATGCCCATATGTAATGCGCATCGGACCAAGGGACGTGGAAAAAGGCTTTTGAAATCTTTAGTAAAGGATCGACCAGCCTTTAAGGAATAATCACTGACTACCACTTCATTTTGTTACGGATACAAGGTCAACCGAATCTAATAGATCCTTGTTTGATTTGTAGGTCCTCAAGTTTGACACACAATGTTAAGGTTAATGGCGGTGATAAATAAAACCTGTTTTATGTGGTTTAACTGAAAATGACTTCAGACGAATCACCATTGATATCGGGCCAAGATGTATACTGAGGAAAATTCACTGACCTTAATTAACTCTATTCCATATGGCACGGTTAGTTTCTAACTTATTTTTTTCTAGAATGAACTCAAGCAGGTTTATTCTGTACCGAATGTACTCCTTACTGACTTAGATCGTCTTGTCAGACATACTATGCACAGTCTGTTTACAATATTCCATACACATCCACGTGAAAAGATCAGGTAAACAACTTAGGTATACTGCTTATACTTCTAACGCGGTTACTACCCACTACTGTTATGGTCAGACATTTGTGCTCTAGAAACGTCTAAGAAATCAGTTATTAGCAACATTGCATTTTTTTCTTTTCTTTCTCGCTTTAACCTGGTGCGTTTTAAGTATTAGAAGATCGAGCAGTTTTGATGAGAAGCTTGGGCAATATTTTACAATTGGAATTTTTTCAACATGTTTCGCTGGGCACTAGTTTTTTCTATTAGCTACAAACGCTCTACAAACATCATTCGGTGTTAGCCTTATCGCCTCCTAAAAAAAATATCTGGAAATAAGTAATACATCTCAGAGAACCCAGGATTAAAACAACTGTTATTCCCCCGTCTTATGAAGGGAATAACAGTGTGAAATAACCCCCAAACGTACAAGAATACACCAGAAGTGACTGTTTTATTCAATTTATTGGATGAGAGTTAAAATTTAGCATTATTTAAGGTTCGGAAGCGATAGTATTTTAAGTTTTATAACGGGTTTAAATTCTCAACGGCTGCCTGTATACTGCTTGCACTCAAAGGTCATTTCACAAATGAGGCTTTGCCATAATCGGTTGGTAAAACCGCAAGCACATCCGTTTCATCTTCTAGAACAGCTCTCACTGCCACTTCTAGCGCCGGCTTAAACCTAAAATCGCTACTCGCAACTAAGATTAGATGGACTATAAACGTTCGATAATATGTCCTCGTAGCACGCTTTTTTGGTGCGCGAAATTGGTTCAATTCTCAAGAGACTTTTCGTCGAAATTAACAATCAGAATTTTGCGTTCGCCAGCGAACTCAGGAATAAATCAAAGGGAATCTTTACGGCAGGTGTCTTCTCTCACCTCTCCCCAGTCCCTCTGTATTTCTCTCAATTTTTTTTTCCGCTCCCAGTCCCTTATCCGATTACACCTCAAGAAGCAAAGAAGAAAAAAACGTTGAACTGGTGGAAACGGGAAAACGTTGAACTGGTGGAAACGGGGGGAGAGTGGGGGGGGGGGGGGGGGGGGCTGGAGGGCAACATTTAACTTCCGAATATGACGGTCTGTTGTTCTAATGATTGAGCTCCGAGGCCAGACGTGAGCGTAGGGGATAATGATGCCAATTGCAGCATTACGAATGTGAAGAGTGCAAATGAATGTTATGCGCTAACTAGCACTAAGGACTCAAATGATGAATCAGAGAATAAACTTTGTAGTCAATGTTAACGCTTTTAGTCTGCACTCGGTTTCCACGGTCTGTTTTGCCGCCTGTTATACCTTAGTCCTATGCATATAAAAAGCTAAATACTGAGCACTGATTCGTATTGATACAAACCCAAATACAGGCAATACCACATGTTAAGTGGTGCTTGATATCCTTTGGTGTCACCGTCTATTTATCTCGTTTTGTAAGCTTAAGGATGCCTTTTTTTGCGTGTAATTGTCACGTTGACGTTTGTTCTGAGTTCAATGTTTTACTATAGTAAATTTTCAGACGGCGTTGCAGTATTTAATTCCATAAGACATAAATGTATGACAAGGTGCGGGAAGCCAACGGTACCAGGGCTAGTAATACGTATCTTCAACTGCCGGTTTTTACTGCCACGCCATAAAATAGAAAAAAAATAAAATCGAATCCCTACGTTCAATAAATGAAGTCAAGAAGTTGATATGTTTTAGAACATAAATAGTGTATATAAACAATCAGTCCAAGTCTCAGGTCCGTAAGGTATCGTATACTAGAGTTATTTGTCAAATATCCCACACAAATTTAGAGGGGACACCAACATGGTGGCCGGAAATTGATGAAAACATCTGAAATTCACTTTCAACTACGAACTCGGTTAGTACTCTCTTGTGGCAAGCTGTGTATGTAACTGTGGACTTTTTACCTGTAGGAATTTTTACAAAGATGACGACACGGTTGATGAAGATGAACGTGACTATGCTGGTATTTATGGAGAAGATGATGAGAATGAGTACGAGGCAGCTTTTGATGACCAAGAATACGATGAAGAGGACATCCCGCATGGCCATGGAAAAAGAGCTCGCAGACAAGCTCCTGGACCCGGCGGCGTTAAGCCTACCGGAGACGGAATGTACGGCCCCTGAGTTCGAGCAGTCTGCTGATTCCGCCTACTTGTGTGACTGGATTTTTGGTTACGCACTATGAACATAAGTTTTGGGCTCATTAGATATCTAGTTTTACTAAATGAGACACATTGCAACTGCATTTTCTAATATAATGACCCTGACTTTCTTTAAATTTTCATGCCGTCTATCAACTAGCAGCGATTGCTTTGGCAATACCAAAGTGGTTCTACTGCGATTTGAGTTCGATTTTTAAGTTTTATTTAAAAGATACCTTGGAGGTCCCTCAACAGATTATTGACGCGCATTATCCTCAAACTGTCCTCAAACTAACTTGGACGAGTTTTAACACGGCATCCTTGTAAAGCAGCTTTTAGTATGTGGTTAATAGTAGTTTAGGTTAGTTAGTTTAGTTAGTTATGAATCCCGGGGGGGGGGGGGGACGTGCCGCTGGATAGGGTATGTTTTTTGTCCCCGGGTAGCTGGCATGAGCCCAAAAATGACCAACGTTGTAAGAAAGGACGAAATCAGAGTAAGAGAGGAAGTTATTTTGAAATTTCGGCTTAAATGAAAAAGTATTTTAGACTAAAGATAGCTAAAGGACAACAGTCATTTATCCAATAGTGTCAAAGTCGGGTGGGAGTGTCTGTAACGTGACTTACCCTCGTCCAAACCATAGCCCTCACACGTACATCACCCTAGGGGCCAGAACTTAACCTTAACCCTAGATCTTAACCCTAATCCTGGATATCCTAGCTCCAACCATAGTTTTGAGTAATGCTTGTGTATGGCTTTTATCTGGTGATGTCACAAGTCCCGGTCACGTGACCTTGATTTTTTCCCTTAAGGTTCACCGCTGTTAATGCGAAATTTTGGGATTTTTCGCCATCACTTCTAGGAAGTGTATTATTTTATCTTTTGTGATTGGTATTCGCGTTTCAATGCGTGGAACATCACGCCCGGTAAGTGACAGCGGGCCTTTAAATGTTATTTTGCCAATAAACACTTGTGTAACACAAGAGATAGGAGTTGTCTTTTGTTCTAAATAGGGTCTTAAAATAGAGAGCGCTGTCCTACACAGGGTAGGTATTTAAGGTTATTTTCGTCCTAAACAGGGTCAGGGTTTCAAACCCCCAGCGGCACCCCTATAGAAACATGGGTCAAGTGCCCCCCCCCCCCCCCCCCCCGTACGATTTTGGTTATCTTTTATCTTTTATCTCTTTATAATAATTATTTTCTGAAGGATTTACCGTGTCTAAATAAAGTTACCATACCCTACCATACTGCATTCATTATGCTCCAGGTTTCATAAAATGTTTCTGACAAAGTGGCTTTGAGAGGAGCACGTTGTGGGTGATAACAATGGTAATTGCGGTAATAGGAATTTGCAGGCTACAAATGAATGTTGTGCACTAGCACTAAGGACACAAAAGTTGAATCAGAGAATGAACTCTGTAGTGCTTGTTAAAGTGCTAAGTTTGTGCTCGTTTTTCACGGTCTGTTTTGCCGACTACCATCTTTGTTTTTTTTAAAGAACGTCTAATTTTGGACTGAGCTGAGGATTATTCTTTTTATTTTTTGGCAATCTGAGCATGAAAAAGTTCTTAAGGTGTTTTTAAGTTACCTGTTATATTGTATTTCAATAAATCGATGCGGACGTGACCAAGACACCTATCAAAGAGGGATATGTGCCCTACTTTTAATAGTGCTAAATGAAAACAAAAAATTATAGCCTAAGTCCGACACCAAATGACATGCCGTTCAACTATGTACCAGGCATGCAAAAGCCATCCGTGGTTAGATTTAAAATGTGTCCCTTTTTCATTTGGGTTAATTGAACTGTATAGACTGAAGTTTTACATGTATTATTTTATACCTGTTTATACTGTTCATTTTAAAAACATTTGGTCAAAATAGAAATGTTATGAACTGACTCCCATCCTGGGTAATGTTCTTGGTATGTTCTAAAATTTTAGTCAATTTTAGCTTCAACGTTCTTATAAAAGTTAAAGGTTTTTCATATACACAAAAGTGTTTATTATAATTTTCCTTTGTAAATTTAAAAGCCAAATTTACAGCACTGATTCGTATTGATCCAGATCCCGAAACAGGCAATACCAAGTCTGATGAGGTGCTTGATATCCTTTGGTGTCTCCGTCTATTTATCTCGTCGCTAGGCATTGTTTCCTTAGCTGCGTCTGATGTCACCTCCTGATGTTTGTTTCAGTTCAGTGTTTTACCGCCGTGAGGGCATTTTCAGACGGCATTATAGCATTTAATTCCAGAATACATAAAAGTATGAGATTTTCTGAGAAGCAAACCAGGATTAGTATTACGTAACCTTAATAGAGTGTGTGCACGGCGGCCATGTTGTAGGAATGAAACAATACAACGATTTTCCTTTGGGAAATATATTCTATTTTTATGCAATCATCGTTCTATTGTTTTAGTCCTCCAACATGGCCGCCGTGCACACACTCTATAGTTTCTTCCCTCTTTCTGAGGGTTCTTGAAGATAAAGATCACAACTCTCGTCCTAGGATGTAGTGTTATGATATTATACCCACTTCAATTCATATTTGATAGCCATGTGAATGCTCTCAGGGAACAGAACTTGTCATGTAGTTAACCGCAACTACGTAAACGAATGATACCGGTTATGGAATCAAAGTTAATGGGATCAGCTCAACAGATAGGGAACAACAATTAAGCAAGTAATATAGCCAAAATATTTACGCACAACATTGAGTATCCTGCGCAGGCTGGAATTATATACAGATGTGAATACTCAGATGATTATTTATACCAATAATAGAATTAAGACACCACATGAACTGCTTCGGTAATCGGGGTGGGGGAGGGTTGGAAGTGGTTAGTGTTTCGTGGATCATTTCCAGAGCGTCGCGGTACCAATCGGGCTCGATAATTTTTTTTTTCCAGAAATACGGTCTGCTATCAATCGGTAGATAAATACAATTTTGCCTATATAAAAAGAAAGAAAAGTCGAGATTCCGTCCAAGATCTTTGTAAATGTAACATAGCCTTGGGGCCAGGTAAGTTATTGGGACTTTTCAGGAAACAGGCTCCTATTCTGTGATTTAACCAGTAAAGGATATATTACATTTGAGAACCCCGTCTTAATGGCACCAGCCTCTTACATGAGCTGAGTAGCCAAGCCATGTAGTATATAAAGTTAAGATTAGCAACAGTGGATATGATCAAATTTTTTTTAATTCGTTTTACATTTAAGACAAACAAGGAGAACAAAAAAACAGAAAGCATCATTCTCACTAAAAAAACTGCAATGTTAGAGACAAATATGCAGCCAATGTCGCGATTTTCGATAACTTCAAACTGAAAATACTACGAACAAATATTTAGATATTGCAGGTTTATTGTGCTACTAATTTCAGGAATAAAGTCATTAACAATATCGTATTTCAGGTTACTACAAAACAGACACGACTTTACCGCAGTAAACAGTTTAGAAGGAGCCAGAGGAATGAAGGCATTGATAGTTTTCGCTGCGTTTGGCCTTGTGCTGGCCAATGGCTTTCGACTCCCGTTCCGGGCCTTCGGGGGAGAGCACCTACGAAAGACTGAGATGAGAAAATTTGAAGATGACGCAGAGCAAAAAGAAGCAGAAAGGTAAAATTACGAGGAAAAAAAAAAAGCTGAAAAAGTACTTTAAAAGGTTCATGTCATAAACTACACCAGCAAGAGAAGAGAAAGGCTATATATTAGACTTCTCATAGACATACCGTTGCAATGTTTATTCTTTGTTTCATCAGCTAAAGGGAGTAGTTATAGTTATGAACTGAAGAGATATAAAGAAACAACGGCATTGCTGAAGACAGTAAGATAAACAAACGATTGGAAAAGTTTCTTCAAATTATAGCATGCCCATATGTAATGCGCATCGGACCAAGAGACGTGGAAAAAGGCTTTTGAAATCTTTAGTAAAGGATCGACCTGCCTTTCAGGAATAATCACCGACTGCCACTTCATTTTGTTAAGGATAAAAGGTCAAAAGAATGTAATGGATCCTTGATTGATTTGTAGGTCCTCAAGTTTGACACACAATGTTAAGGTTAATGGCGGTGATAAATAAAACCTGTTTTGTGTGGTTTAACTGAAAATGACTTCAGACGAATCGCCATTGATATAGGGCCAAGATGTATACTGGGAATGAATTCACTGACCTTAATTAACTCCGTTCCATATGGCACGATTAGTATCTAACTTAATTTTTTCTAGAATGAACTCAAGCAGGTTTATTCGTACCAAATGTATTCTTTACTGACTTAGATCGTCTTGTCAGACATTAACTATGCACAGTCTGTTTTTACAATATTCCGTACACATCCACTTGAAAAGTTCAGGTAAACAACTTGGGTATGCTGCTTACACTTCTAACGCGGCTACTGCCCACTACTGTTATAGTCAGACATTTGTGTTCTAGAAACGTCTAAGAAATCTGTTATTAGCAACATTGCATTTTTTTTTCTTTTCTTTGTCGCTTTAACCTAGTGCATTTTAAGTATTAGAAGATCAAGAAGTTTTGATGAGAAGCTTGGGCAATATTTTCCAGCTGGAATTATTTCAAAGTTTAGTGCTTTTAATTCATTCGTGTTTGTTTTGTTTTGCTGTGCACTAGTTTTTCTTGTAGCTACAAAAGCTTTACAAAAATCATTCGGTGTTAGCCTTATCGCCTCCTAAGAAAAGATCTGAAAATAAGAGATACATCTCAGAGAACCCAAAATGGAAATCACTGTTATTCCTTCCGTCTTATGAAGGGAATAACAGTGATTTTAAAGCAAAGAATGCCCGAGGTTCGGAAGCGATAGTATTTTAAGTCTTACTGCGCGTTTAAATTCTCAACGGCTGCCTGACTGCTTGCATTCAAAGGTCATTTTATAAATGAGGCTTTGCCGTAACCAGTTGGTATAAAACCGCAAGCACAACAGCTCTCACTGCCACTTCTAGCACCGGTTTCAACCTAAAAATCGTCACTCGCAACTAAGATTAGATGGACTATAAACGTTCGATAACGCGTCATCGTAGCACGCTATTTTGGTGCGTGAGAAATTGGTTCAATTCTCAAGAGACTTCGTCGAAATGAATTAACCAATCAGAATTTTTGGATAATGATGGTAATTGCGGCAATGTCCAGGGTACAAATGAATGTTGTCCGCTAGCACAAAGGGCACAAATCATGAATCAGAGAATTAATTGTGTTGTCTATGTTAAGGCTTTTAGTTTGCACCCGGTTTCCACGGTCTGTTTTGCCGACTATTATACCTCAGTCCTATGCAAGTTAAAAAGCTAAATACTGAATATTGATTCCAATTGATACAAATCCAAATACAGGCAATACCACATGTTAAATGGTGCTTGATATCCTTTGGTGTCTCTGTCTATTTATCTCGTCTCCAAGCATGGTTGCCTTTTTTGCGTGTAGTTGTCACGTTGACGTTTGTTCTGAGTTCAATGTTTTAATATAGTAAATTTTCAGACGGCGTTGTAGCATTTAATTCCATAAGACATAAATGTATGTCAAGGTCCGGGAAACCAACGGTACTAGAGCTAGTAATACGGATATTCAATTCAGTGCCGGCTTTTACTGCCACGCCATAAAAATAGAACAAAAAAATAAAATCGAATCCCTACGTTCAATAAATGAAGTCAAGAAGTTGATATGTTTTAGAACATAAATACAGTGTATGAACAATCAGTCCAAGTCTCAGGTCCGTAAGTTATCGTATACTAGAGTTATTTATCAAATATCCCACACAAATTTAGAGGGGACACCAGCATGGTGGCCGGAAATTGATGAAAACATCTGAAATTCACTTTCAACTACGAAAGCGGCTAGTATTCTCTCGTGACAAGCTGTGTATGTAACTGTGGACCTTTTACCTGTAGGAATTTTTACAAAGATGACGACACGGTTGATGAAGATGAGCGTGACTATGCTGGTATTTATGGAGAAGATGATGAGAATGAGTACGAGGCAGCCTTTGATGACCAAGAATACGATGAAGAGGACATCCCGCATGGCCATGGAAAAAGAGCTCGCAGACAAGCTCCTGGACCCGGCTATCCAACTCCCGGCCGCGAAGTGCCAGCTCCAGGACCCGGCGGCATTAAGCCTTCAGGAGACGGAATGTACGGCCCGGAAGGACCACCCTGAGTTCGAGCAGTCTGCTGATTCCGCCTACTTGGGTGACTTGATTTTTGGTTACGCACTATGAACATAATTTTTGGGCTCATTACATATCTAGTTTTACTAAATGAGACACATTGAAACTGCACTTTCTATTATAATGACCCTGACTTTCTTTATATTTTCATGCCGTCTATCAACTAGCAGCGATTGCTCTGGCAATGCCAAA
Source organism: Pavona decussata (assembly GCF_977016875.1). NCBI lineage: Eukaryota > Metazoa > Cnidaria > Anthozoa > Scleractinia > Agariciidae > Pavona > Pavona decussata. The sequence goes on from NW_028145619.1 coordinate 1,793,245, forward strand.
GTGGTTCTACTGCGAATCGAGTTCGATTTTTAAGTTTTAGTTTAAAAGATACCTTGGAGGTCACTCAAGAGATTTTTGACACGCATTATCCTCAAACTGCATTCATTATGCTCCACGTTTCATAAAATGTTTCTGACAAAGCGGCTTTCAATCTTGTTGAGCGGATCCAAGCAATAAGGTTAGATTAGAGCACGTGGGATGAAGAACAAAGTTGACACCTGAAAGATAAAAGTAGTAAGAATGATACCTACTATGACAATTGCAACTCTTAGATAAATTTTCCAGAAAAGGAATTGTATAAAATTTGTTTATGGAAAAGCATGTAAATTACATTTCGTAAAATACATATATTGTTCCTGACATTTACTTCTAGAAAAATGATGCATGTCAGTTTTGCTCAGAGCCTATCGCTGAAATTATCGATGGCTGGAAAACATTCTAATTGGGATTGTTTTTTTTTTTTTTTGTCGACACTAGTTTTCCCGATAAGCTTTATTGCTGAACTTAACAGCAAAACTACATGGATAAAATGCAGTGAACATTCCTTTAGAACCACCAAGCAACAAATAATGGCTAAAAAATGCTTAACATAATATATGTACCATCATTAAAATAAAAAGTTGAGCGTAAAACCTATACTGTTTCAAATTTGTTTCAATTTTCATTATATTTCTTCTCTTCTCGCCTGACCATTGTGCTCGTCCTCGAGATGCCGTGAGCTCACGTCCTCATAAAACTCGATGACGATATTCCAACTGGTTCATTTTCCAAGACGCATCGATCTACAAGCACTTGAAAAGGTTGAGACACTCTCGCCGATATAAGCATTTTACCCGTATAAATTCACTTGAAGCCACAGACATTTCACGACCATTCTCACCCCCTATCAGTCTTTAAACTGTTAGTTCTGGTAGATTTTACCCTAGATCAGGCTTTTTTTGTTGTTGTTGTTGTTGTTGTCTTCTGGTGCCGGGCCGGGGAGGAGGGGCGGATTGTGCCCCGCCTACATAACCTTGAAAGTATAAAAGCTATGAAAATGACACTTGGAGGATCGATAACGCGTTTAAAGATGTCTCCTCGGAGGTCCTCAAAGCGAAGCGTTGACGTCATATCACGCGGTAATAAGGCCATGATTGCCAAATGGCGGCCTTCTTGGATTTCTGGATTTTCCCAAAACTTCAGGAAAGCGCCGAAATTGAACGAAAAGTAATCAATATCAATACAGGAACATTAATGTTGGCTGAAAACATAAACATCACGGGAAGAAAAGAGATTTCCTATTTTACATACAGATTACAAGTGTATCTGATAAAGCTCTACCTGAAGAGCATGTAGAGTGTGAATGAATCCTGTTTCAAAATTTCCTTAAACTATCCATGCTAACAAGGCGATAACCATTTGCTGACTCGAAAGCGTCACAGGAATTCTCAACTGAGAGGCTTTCGGTTTCACTTGAAACTTTCGGGAAGATGCAGGCACATGCATGCAGCGCCAGCAGCGGGTTGTGGAATTAGCTCGCTGACCATGCCACATCGTCTTGATCGACGATAACTCCTACTGTTGGCCGTTTCTCTCTATTCTGGCGCTTTAATAAATCATGGACTGAAGTGCCTCTGAAACCACTTTTTTGCTTTTACGAAACATTTTCCCTTAAAACAGCTTGTTTGCGTCCTTCTCTTGGCATTGTAATTCGAAAATATTATGGAGCAATGCGGAGTTTTGGCCGAGAAACAAATAGGCTTAGTAACCTAGCTTAGAAGCGAAAAGAAAGACTTGTGGAACGGACTCTGGTCACACCAGACTGTAGGAATGTGTTTTAACAAGTTATGACGCATTGATCGCAAAAATAAGGCAAAAATTTGAAACCGTTGCCATGGAAACGGGAAAAAAACAACAAAAAACATGGCTAAGAAAACCTCATTTTTTACTGACTCTCAAACTGGAAGTGAAAAAACTGACATCGAAACTTTAAACTAGACAGATTTGCCCAGCTAAAGAGGCCATCAAAACATTTTCGAAAAAAATAAAGAGTTTATTATTTTTTTTGACCAGAATTTAATTTAAGATTGCCGCAGTATTGGCAGAGTAAACTGAGAAAACAAGGTACAAATTGTGATTAAACATCGGCTATTATCGTAGGAAAACCTGAAGTCGACTATCTATTGTTGTGCGGATCCAAGCAAACTAGTGCTTTTAGTGCATAGCGCGCCTAATTGTGTTGCCTTCCAGGTCCATGAATTTGTAATAAATGCGAATTAAACCACCCTCGTGTAACACATGTGTAAGTATTTGAACCTTTTCAGGTAACGTCTCGTCACGGATATGATAAAATCGTCGTCGGAAACCGCCGGTTTTCGCAGTCAATCCTTCAGAAAACATTTGATGAAATCCAGGAAACATTAGAAACAGATTTTGGAGGGTCTATGCTCTATGGGTCTACCTAACATTACACTTATCCAAGGTCGGCTGAAACCATTTTGGAAGTAGACGTAGCTCAGAATTTGGGTTCGTTGAGCGGTGTTCAATCCAGGCAGCCGTAAGTACACTTTACCTTTCTGTGATAACGTTATCTATAAAAGCAATTTACCTTTTTCAAATTACGGTCGAAGTAATCATGTAGAGAGTGACAAAGGTATGCAATTGGCTACTAACTTTTACAATTAATTTGGTGGACCAGTTTTATAATTCTTATGCGAGACAATTAAGGACGGTGCCTTCAAATACAATGGTATTTTTTCGCAGTTTATTACTATTCAGGAAAAGCAGATCTTAGCAAGGGCTATGTAAATCCAAAAACAAAATTGGGGATAACCACACATTTTTCTCGAGATAATTAAGAAACAATTATTCTTAAAATGCAAAGCAATGTATGACATTTTTTTATTTATCAACTTGAAGTTTTATCGTCTCTGAAAAATACATAGTTTCCACTAATTTTTTTTTTTAATAGCAAGAGAACTTGCTAAGTTCTGCTTTCTCCGCATATTAGATTTAAACCGTGCAACCCATAGGAAACGCCAGTAGCTCGAGATGCGCAGAACATATGTGCAGTAACAAAAGTAGGCACCGTCCTTAAGATGTTCCGAACTACTGAGCTATGCCATGAAATCGTCATCATCATCATCATCATCATCATCATCATCATCAGATCTAGAGCAGCAGCAGCACAATCATTCTCATTATGACACTATCAATGCTAAAGTAGCACAAGGTGTTCCGCGGTTCTTCTCCTCTTTCTCCGGTTGACAGCCACTTCATAGGCCTCCTTTCACCTTCCCCACCCCAGCTTGTAATCACTGGGATATTAACTCAGTTAAATCCTCAAAATATGTTCAATTCACTCAGTGTGACGTTCTGAATTGTTCCTAACTAACTGGGTGTCATGAAGTTACCCCTATAATTTGATTTGTGGATTATGAAGCTGAGTCAGGTTACCGTATACCTCCTGGAGTGTCTCGCGTCCAAGCGATGTAGCGCGTCAAGTTTAAACTGTAGATACCTAAACCCCAATATCGAATTAAAGCTTATAGAGCTGGCTGTCAAACAATACCAAGAATTTGGAAATAAAATAAATTATCAAATATTTCACGACCTCTAAATTTGAGCGCCCGAATCACCTTTTGAAAGCTACAAGTCAAAGCGAATTTTGTTTTTCGCTAATTTAATTTTCTCCTCAGTTTCCAGACCCAAAGCCCTTAAAAAAACGTGTCTGCGTTCTGGCATATTCAATCGCAGCGAAAAGATACAGAACATTTTTCGAAATAGGATAAAAAAAGTGGAGTGATGCTACAAAAATCGCTCTCGGTGAAAAAAAAATTCGTAGACACATTTTTGCTATTTATATGTTAAACTAGCTACTGTCCAAATTTGAAGGCAAACGAACAAATTGCCTTTGAGTTTTAGCTCTTTAAAGTGTCTCCTCCAAGTGAAAAGATTGATTCGAGAAAACACTGCTAAAAATTCGGTAATTCATTTTATTTCAAAATTCTTGGTACAGTTTGATAGCCAGCTCTATAAGGTTTAATTTGATATTAGGGTTTTGATATCTACAGTTTAAACCGGACGTGCTACATCGCTTGGACGCGAGCCACCTCTAAAAGGAATACCGTAACCTCAATTGTAGGCAACTCCAGTTTGGCCATATTACACTCAGGGGAAAAAAGAAAGAAGCTTGCTGTTGCATCAAACTAGGCTGTTTTTCCCCTTCCTCTTTTAAAATAGCATTTTCAGTTGGATGCTGGTGAAAGGTGTTTGGTGTCGGTCTCAACACATAACTCTTATCTTTATGTCTATGAACATTTTTCTGTGAATTTTATTTGGGCGATCGGTGTTGAACATGTTTCAATTGAAACTATTTTGAAGCTGGTCTAAAAGCAGTAAAAATTCCCACAGGTTTATTTTTAGATAAGATTCAAAATAGTTCCGTGTGTATGTATCATTTTAGAAATTTAAATATTCCCTTCGTCTGTGTTAATTCATGTAAATTTGAGCGGACTCGGGGGCAAAAGGCGAAACTGACTGACACATTTTTACAAACAAGTTATTAAATATACGCGATTGCGACTAACAGAGTGATGTTCAATTGAGTGTGGTTTTCCTTAATACGCCCTATGATTGGCTAGGAGACCTCGCGCCGAAATCTCTCAACCAACGAGAAGCAAAACCAAAACCAAAGACTTGCCCGCACGTGTTTTCCCACGTTTTACACCGGTTACTATATTTGCTTCGAATTCTGAGTGATTTATTGAGCTGTTTGGTATTGCTGTGATTGGCCAGAGTATTTTAAATTTGATTTTGCTTTTGCGACAATCAATTGAAAACCGCTCAGTGTAAACATGGATTGCGACCTGATGTCAATGACACAGTTACCTAACTCACCTAACCTGTGACTGTGACAAGTTTACAATTGAAAATTATAGCTGACTTCTTCCTGCGTGTGTTATTGTTTTTTATGCCAATAGTCCCCTCACTCCAATCCAATATTTGGGCTATCAGCAAAGGTGGGAGAAATTTGAATTTTTTCCGGTATGTAAAAAACTAGGTCATAGGTCATAGTTTAATGTGCTCAGTTTCCATGGTTTGTTTTTTTAACTGTTAATATTTTATTTTGCTCCATATGAATTAAGAAGCATAATTGACACCACTGATTCGTATTGGTCCGAATACAAATACAGGCAATACTACATCTGAAGTGATGTCTTATCAGTTGATGGCTTCCTTCTATTTTGTCCACAGTTATCACGTTTCTAAGTATAGTTGTTATATCTTAATATAATTTGATTTATGTTGTTCTCATGCAGCCGGAGAAATCACGTTGTGGTAGGCTCCTGAAGCAGGTCTTTTAAAATATTACGGGTACAGGTTTGACTTGTATTAATCTTTTATTGTCCTGCACGAGTCAGATAGTTGTTAGCCATATTACTATTAACTAGTAATAATCAAATATTAGGGACTGCGATCGATGATCTCGATCCCAGGCTCTTTGCCAAGTCGGATGATGATGTAATCCGCCCCTGCGAAATCCGAGGGCGATGCCAGAGCACGCGTTCCAAGAGCCTTCGTCATATTACTATAAAAAAGGTAACAGCTAAGAGGAGAAATAATCTATTAATTAACGGTTTTTTACGAGATCCCAACTGAGCAAGAAATATGGCACATTTATTTTAACCCTTTATCTGTTCTGATATAAAATGTTAATTTCAACATCAACGAGAAAAGTCTTTCTGTTGGGAAAATTGTACACATGATCATAATTTATGATGATAATTTTCGTACTTAAGACTTGACTCCCGAGTTCAAACCATTTACAGTTTTACATAAAATTACATCCGGCACGATATTTCATCGAGCTTTCGGGGAAAGGGGTATCACATCTACGGTCTTCAATTCCGTGAAAAGTTCTTTACAGGATGAACTTTTTAAGAAGATTTTATTTTTTTTGGAGAGCCCACGTCTTCCTGACACCAGGCTCTTGAATCTCCTGAAACTGAAATATAAGGAATAACATGTGATATTAGCACAATCAAATATTTTAAGTTTGTTATAGAATATAGATGTGATACCCAATGTTTACACGCAACTTAGCAACCTGTTTACCGAAAGGTTATATAGAGCTCATTTCGATTAAACAGACAACATCTGACAAAATTATACTCGCAATTATGAACGTGATGCGGCTAAACATTTGCGAAAAGGAAGTACGAGCAAAATGATAAATAAAAAAATAACAATAATAAAAATGAAACTTCGAATCCATGACCCATGGGATATACGGGTTTCCTGTTATATCAACTGAGCCTCCAATCAAACTGGGAACGGCAAAAGAAAAGAAAGAAATGAAAGCCTAGCAAAATTCAGGCTAGAACGGGATCGAACCCATGGCCCCTTCAAGCCAGCTGGGAGGTGGCAAATAGATTAACATGAAATAGATTGAATGTCATGTATGTTAGCTGCGGATGAGAGATTCAACCAGTTCAAGATCATCTTAGTTAAGCAGTGCCGATAAGTATCAGGCTGGAACAGGATTCGAGCTCATGACCCTCGATGCAATTCTCTACCAAATGAGCTATCACACCAACAGAAGAGTTATCCAAGCTTCGAATGGAGTAAAGTTGCAGTGGGAAGAAGGGGGACCCGTCAAGCAACCCTTGGCGACACAAAGTTTGACTCATTTCCTTAAAACAGCCACTTCATTAGCTACGAGCCGTTCACACGAGAAACTCAAAGTTGCTTAGATAGATGAGTTACACATTTCCCAGGGAAACATGTTTCCATACAAACAATTTTGTTCGCCTTCCTGGGAAAATTCTTGGCGTTCCACGAATAAACTAAAGCCCTTGTTAGCTTTTAAACCAGTATTACGGCAAAAACTAATATCAATGAAGATAAATTTGGCTTTGAATAAAACTTTTGGCTGTGAATAATTAACCTGAGGTGGGGTCAGCTCTTACTAGGTCAACAGAGGGAGCTGCTACTATATAAAACATCGCTAAAAGTTGCTCCGGCAAGGAAAGAGACCCGGATAACTAGCCATGTAGAAATTAAGTTGCCTTCATAACAACAGTAAGTTCACATATAATGTATGTGGATATATTTAATATAGTTCACTCTTCGTTCATTAATCTCGACGGGTATATGCATAAGATATATTTTTTGCCTTAGTTACCTATCTATCTACCCACTATATAAGTTAGTCACTGACCTATTTATCTACCTACTCACTTACTTATTTTTATCCTTTTAACTTTTATATATTTTTTTATTATTTTCAGTACACAGTATTGCTAGCGCGTTGAATCACGAACTCGGAAAAAGCTCAATTCCCAGTTGGTTTCATACCACACTTGGTACAGCATTGCAGCAGAATCGTTGTAGACGTGGGTTCAAATACCGTTCAAACCTGACTTTTTCTCAGGCTTTCTTTTCGCAACTGCTTAAGTTACGATCATTAAACTACGATGGCCTTTCATTTTAGTATACACGAAATCTCGCATATCTCACTCGAATATGCATTGTAGCCTGATTGGCTATTATTTTTAGAAATCAAGTCATCAACAGTTTAACATTTCCGGAGCCTCGAAGATTGAATATCCTTTATAAACAAACATGACCACCTATCGCTTAACATTTTGACAAGAAGTCAGAGGAATGAAGACATTGTTCATCTTAGCTGCCTTTGGCCTTGTGCTAGCCAGTGGCCTGCGACTGCCATTCAGGGTTTTTGAACACCAAGAACCGGGAAGGTACGACTATTATAAAATTATAAACTTAGAGAATGTTTTTTGCGTTTAAAATGTTCCAACTTACGCTGTGTGTTGTCGTCGAGTTCGATTGCCAAAGAAGAGAAAGGCGATAGACTCCACTCCTATAAATTGTTTATTAATGAGTTTGATCAACCACAGGGATAAGTTCAGTTTGTTATTTAAGCACTGGATTAAGCTTTGTGAATCTAGCGTAGTATACTATGTATAAAAAGGGCGTCGTTAATGCTTTAAATAGCGTTTGCTTGCTTCAATGTAGCTTTGTTAAGTGGTGTTGGAAGATGCGATTTTTCGAGGAGGGGCTTGCAAGCCTTGTTTTATCCTTCAGACAATTACGGAAACCCGCCCTGAAGACCAAAAGAAAAGAACAACATTGAGTCTGCTTTGTTCAAAGAACATGCGACGAATCAGATGAAGAATAGAATACCTAAAGGAATGCGATAACTGACAATGTGATTTTGACTTTAAGAAAGATCACCGACTACCACCATATCTTATTGATAGTAATTTTGTTTGAGAGGTATACACGGTTGGCTTACAGTGATAACGTTAATGGGCATAAAGATGATAACTGTCGTTTGTTTGCGTCTCGAAATAACTTCAGAGAAATTGCCATCGATGTCTCACATCAAACAATGGGCCCCTTCCTTTACGAAAAAACAACAGCAACAAAAACAAAATAACAACAATAACTGGCAAATTGATCGTTTATTTCCAGTGCTTTAGTCAAGGTCAGGATGTTAAGACAGGGAGACTCTATCAGTATTTATTCCTTCTCTCAAACCGTTCCCTAGTGCCGCATTTACTTTAAGAACTGCTTTTCCCGCGGAAAGGTATGACATCTGGCAAATTAGATGTCGTCACTCTTCTTTGAATGGGTGTTTGAATTGTGGGCGTACCTCAGGTACCTTAAGACCCTTGTTAATCAGATCAACTCAGTAAAGGGTTGACCCCAAGGCTTAGTACGGAGATAAAGGTTCCTGGTCATGTTTTCTGTCAAGGGCTAAAATACGAAACTTGGAAAAGCTGCTTCTCCTCGCGTGCGCTCTTGAGATATACATATAATGTCTTTATTGATATTGCTAATTATTATATTGAAGCAATATGAAAAATGCACATTGAGAAGCAGTTTTGCACGAAATTGAAGTCGTATTGCGATTTAAAGAAAATCCGCTTGCTGTTCTTTTTCTGAAAGAAAGAAATAGGGTAATCATGCACAATTTATCAATAATCGAGTACATCAGTTTTATCACCACACTTAAAAAGAGCGTGGAATAATTATTTTTATTATGTTTTTGTAAGACCGGTATTGGCTAGTTTGTCCCGAAGTATTCACTGTTCTAGCCTGGAGCTAAAAGGGAATGTTCTATGTGCCAACAAGCATAGATGGCATTATTCTAAACATTTTCCTATGAAGACTGAATGGCTAGCCGGCTGTAATTCCAATAATATGACTGGATGACTGAAGAATAAAGATACTAACTCAAGCGTCCATTTGAGCACCATGCTTTGAATGTTAATGAGTGGTTAACCGATAACAAATATCATAAATATACTAGATATTTCTTCTGGAATTTAGGGTCACTGTATTTAATCAATCGTTGGCCCATCGCATTTACTGTTTTGTTTTGTTTTGTTTTTTTTTAACATTTTATTATTAGAGTACACATAGTAATAAAACTGTTTGCGATTAGGAGAGAGAAACGACGACTTTGTTGTCAAAAAGTTTAAATCTAACGTCATTTTCTTCATTTTTATCACTTACATGTTAACGGTACGCAATTCAGCCCTTGGCTGCCATGTATTGTTTTTAATAAAATCTTTACCTTTATCTTCTTTATTTTCTGTGCAGCTCGCTTTTGCCAGCCTCCTTGGTGAGTGCAGAATGGGTGCGAAGAAAAAGTACCACCTCCATCTCACAATGCGAGGCTTCAAAACCCTACTCTGGCTACTGGAAAACTTTGTTTAGGGTCTAAACAAGGCGGTTTCATGAAAAAAAAAAAACAGAGAAAAGCACACAGAAATTATAAATGAGAAAAAACTTGCACTGACCCAGCTGAGAAGAACTGATATGATATGATATGATATATGATATGATATGATATGATATGATATGATATGATATGATATGATATGATATGATATGATATGATATGATATGATATGATATGATATGATATATGATATGATATGATATGATATGATATGATATGATATGATATGATATGATATATGATATGATATGATATGATATGATATGATATGATATGATATGATTTGATATGATATGATAATCATAATTAATACGGCAGTTGCAGTGGTGTTGAAGATTTACACTTCTCCTACACCTCCCCTCCCCCCCCCCCCCCCTTACCCTGTACTTCCCTCCCACCCCTTCTTTTAGAAAGAAGGAGAATATCTAAACAAAAACTCAATACGGCAGTGCTAGCCCATGCTCTTTGATTCCTATCTGCTTTAACCAACTCGCGCGACAGACTTTTCCTTCACTCTGTCGTCCTTTCAGTGGAGGGCAGTGCTGACAGTCAAGAGCCAAAAGCATATATTTATATCACCTCAGCATCTCTCAAAAAAAGCTTATCGTAATTATATCTAATTGTTACTTTAATTTCCTTCGTAGCTCCGAAGTAGCAAATATCAGCGATGAGGATGTCGCGATTTGTCAGTCAGGAACTTTTGTGCTGTCCTTTTACTTTTTATTTATATCATTTTGCGTCTCATGGTCCTATCTGATGTCGTTTGCACGCTCGGACAAAGCACTTCGTTGCACGAAAACTATTTCAGTCCATGAATATAGATGAGTAACTGTAGAAAAAATAGAAAAAAAATACTTTTCAAAATGTTTGCGGTAAACTTGAAACTACCTTGCACCTCACTCAGTGATGTAGGAACACTATATATGCTCCGAGACTCTTTATGCTATGCCAATTCAAGAGTAGTCAGTTCAGTGTTGAAATTGCATCTAAGGCTGGAAGGCTTTTTGGGCTTATTATTTGTTTTTTGGTTTTCCTCTTTTTAATTTGTGTGAAACATAACTAATCCGCCACGAATAGCGATAGCTACCTGGGAGTTAGTGTATTCCTTTTGGTTTATTGTTTACAATACCCCATTCACTACTGTAGAAGTAAAGCGTTGGCTTTTTGCTTGTAGGAAGTTTCATAGAGACGCTGAGAAAGATGATTACGCTGATGTTTATGGGGAAGAGGATGAAAATGAGTTTGAGGCAACGTTCGATGGAAACGAATATGTAGAAGCGGACCCCCGGTATCACCATGCCAATATTGTCCGCAGATCTGCAGATCCATACATAATCCGGCCTTCCGGAGACGGAATGTACGGCCCAGATGGAGAACCCCGAGTTTTAGTGGGTTGATTCTGTTGACCTGGCTAATATGAAAATTTGGTAAGGCAGTATGAAGTATAATTATTTGGATTTCATAAAATATGATATATCTAGTTGTTTTGTCTAAAATCTTTAAATGAAATGAGTAACATTTTAGCCCTCTTTGTAATAAGAATGTACACCCAAAATGGATAACCCCCAGCTGTGGGAGGCTGGTTGTCCTGAGCTGGTTGGTTTTAAATTTTGGTGTGGCAGTACAAAGAATTTTGATTTAATGAAATATGACGTATTTTCTTGTTTTTGTTGTAATTTGCTGAATAAGGTGAGCAAAACTTCAGCCAGATACGCCAGATACGCTTGATTTGTTGGAAAATTTTCTCAATTAGTACTTTGTCTTATTTCTTTTCACAGATTTTGCCAATAAATTCCTGGAAAATAAAGTTGGGTTAAATGGATATGGACAAAAACCAGTGAATTTACAAGATTAAATTTTTAGATTAAAATGTTCGAAGTCCAGGACACGTAAATGGTAAATGTTGAAGTAAGAACCGAATAGCACCATCATTGACTGTTAAACTAAAACGACTGAAAATCTGCTGCATAATTATATGTTTTAAAAGTTTGTTTCAATTTTTTTCTTATTTCTTGTCTCTCCTTCATATCTCGGGGTTCGTGTTTCTCTTCACAAGGCTCTCAATAAACTGTTTTTTTAACCAGCACTGGTTGTGGTGTCTCATTTTTCTACTTCCTTTTTTTTTTTTTTTTAATTGGGCGACCTATTCAGGAACTGGACTCGTTGGATAATACAGTACATCTTCCATACCTCTACTTTCATTGATCCCCCAGTACTGTAGCTCCCATTGTTTTCTGCGGGGGTCCATTGTTCCCAACCAATGATCTATTGCGTTGGGAAAGTGTTTCAATCACAAAGGCGTGGAGGAGGGCAGTTCTGAAGAAAATGTGGTGCTCCGTTGGTGGAGGAATGACAACGAGTGTTTGGTTTTATCAACTAGGTTGATAAGTTGAATTGGCTGCTGAAAAGAGATACAAAAGCTGACGTTATGGGCCTCAAGGAATTGTGGGTTGTATGTAGGTTATATATTGGGCAGTAGAGCTACGCTATTTGTGGACGCATAGTAACGTAAAAGTTAACTCATTAATTATTATTTGTTACGTTATCATGCTTCCACAAAAAGCGTAGCTCCGGCCACTGCCTAATAAATAAACCCCGCGAAAACCACGTTGTAACGTAGTAATTGTAATCTAGCACCACAGTAATTAAGTTGGCCGTTTGAATCAACTACCGGGCTTAATTTGATTGAGCTCGAATGGACGGTAATTTGTATTTTGATTTTCTCGAAACGGCAGCAGTAACACTTTCTTCTCGCCAGAAAAGTCTCTTGAGCACAGATTTGCGCGCGCTCTGGGTTGGACGGTGATGACTTAATATAGAATATTGAACAGATGAACAACATTAAAGAAAATGTTTAAAGAAAATGAGTAATGTGGATTCCTCAGCCTGCTCTTTTTATCGAGCTTTAAAAACGAAGGAATCTTTTGAACAACTGAAACTATTTATATCTTGTACTATAATCACAACACTTTCAAACGATCTTATCAGCTGTATATAGATGGTAGTCAAATCAATTTACTATTATTTCTGTAAAAAGAACTCATTTCAGAAACAATACTTTGATACCGTACTTTTAAGTTTATTTTACTCAAAATCGATTCAGTATTGTTAATCATGCAGCATGATTAACGAATGATTACTGAAAACTATCACTCGTCTAAAAAATAACAAACTAAAGGAAGTAAGTACATTGCTTAGCTGTTCTCACCAAAAGGTGGATTTTTTCCTCAGCTGTCTGAAGTGGAACACCACTCTAAAAAACCCAAATGCAATCTGTTTTGGCCACAGTAGACAAAGAAACAACTTGTTATTTTGGTCAAGTGGATTTAAGAGAAAGTGTATCTACAGCCTCAATTTCCATAAAAACCACAAACTAAGACGAGACAAGAGCACTAAATTTAGAAACAGCCAGAAAGCTTTAGCGTTGAAAATTTTTCTTTAAGTTTTACAGTAATCTTAAACAAGATATCAGCGCAGAGGTAACGCATTTCACCGAGAATTTAATCGATCTGCATGAATTGACTTAATTTATGATGAAGACAATGCTGCATTTCTGAAGGAAGGTGTGACATTTCCCACCCATTGTAAGGTACTTCTTTTACAGCATATTTTAACGCTTTATTCATAATTGCCATTCGGTTGCCTTCCTAAATTCAACGCAGATAAAATCACTGATTCGCGGTTGTATATTTGTGTAACGTAAGCGTGGTTTGATTGTTTTGTAACCGCGTTTGGAAGAAACACTGTGCTAAGTGAAATAAACTTCGAGAATATAGTCTTCTCCTGAAGAAGGTATCTCAGTTTGGCTGAAAAAAGTGTAAAATGTCTTACGTTTGGCAAAATTTGATTGTCTGTGACTTGAGCCGCCATGTGGAGTGGATTAAAACCCACATGTATACACTTATTTACTGGCTTAATAAACAGCTGTGCAAGGCGAGTCCAAACTCGCCGATGCTACCTGAATAACAAACGTAAATGCCACCGAAATAAGTATAGAGTGTTTTCACATGACGTCACGGCGGCCATGTTGGTGTCCCAAAAAAAAGAAATGGCGGCCATGTTGGTGTCCCAAACTAAACCTCTGGGAATTGAACTCTATTTTTATGCAAATACTTTCCGCTCTTGTTTCAATATGGATTTTGGCGAGTTTGTAACCCGAGAAACTAAGTGACAGTTTATTCTCTAGTCACGAGCGACATTCAGTGTCCTGACCACGCAGTCAGTCCTGTGTGACTATTCGCGTGGCGCCAAATTTAACTTACCCCACCCCCATCCCCTGGAAAATTTGTCATAACTACGCAATCACCAAAGATTCTAATTTCCCGCTTGTACAGTAATCGGAAATTTTGATTCTCCCTCGTATATTAGCAACTCTTGGTAAAAGCCGTTAACGCCATTCATTCAAATTACCTCATTTGGCCATTTAAACACACCTTAGCAAAGATTTTTGTTGATGAATTTTTTCAGGTTTTCTTGATACAAATTAATAAACATTGTTTCCTATATTCATTCTGTCAAATCATCAAAACTGCAAATGGAAATTCCATGAATAACCTTGCTTCAAGGCAAAACATTTAGGGATACATTTCCACTCTGTCAGCTCGTATGTGAAAGGCTGTCCTTTTACAAGCCCCTGCAGGTTGGGAACTAGAAAATATCGGTTTGCTTAAAGAGTGCTGAAGTTTCCCCACTTTATAACCGTGATAACAAAAGTGACTGGACTACCCCCTAATAAATCATGCTTAGTAACCTTTTTTTTTTCTTTTCAGATAAAGGGGAAGATTTTGTTTAAAGCACAATACGACTTTGATATCGTGAGAAACCTTCCGCGCTCAGCGTTTCAGGCGATCTTTTCAATGCGCGCCAAATTATCCACTTTTAACGATATTGTTTCCCCCATACCTCGTGCCATTTACAGCACTTCCGCAGACAACTGCATGTTCCCTGCAGATGATCAAATTCACGAGTAATCATTATGGTGAGAAATCTATACGGAGTTGACTGTTATTAAGTACCACCTTTCCTTTATCTTATCAGTCGAATCTATCGCATATTTTGTGTCTTCTAACCTTCCAAATTAACTTGTTAGCATTTTTTCAATATTTTTATTACTTGTGATACCTTTCTTTTTTTTTATTTTTTTTGGTTCTTCGTTCTTTTAAAGTTGCTTCACTTCAATCAGCCTTTCGTCGTTGTTCTATGTCGAAAATCCCAAATAATGGAAGTCGCAGGCCAGTGGCAAGCACGAAGCTAAAGAAAGCAAAGATGACCAATGTCTTCATTTCTCTGACTTCTTTTCAATTGTTTTGGAAGGCAAAGTCGTGTTTGTCTTATACTTTTAATAACTTGATACCTCAAATTAGTAGCAAAACCTAGAACTACTATTTTTCATGCAATATTTGAGTAAAGGTGTATGAAGTGTTTTCTGCTTAAAGGAAATTTTTAAAATCTTTAACTTTTACATTATTTTTCAGTAAACAAGTCCTGGTTACGGTTGCCAAGTGAAGACCAAACATCAAATATTTTTCTCTGACGTTTATCGCTCCCTTTATATCCTATCAGTTTCAGAATAGCCGAGATCCTGACGCCATGAGGACGAGGGCTCTCAAAATTTAGATTTCCCTCCTTGGTCAATCTGCTGTGATTACAATTTACGATGTATAGGGCCCGTTGACTTGAAAGTACGGATCGTACACTGGACGCGAATATGATTTCTTAAAATCATAAATTTACCCTGGTTAAAACTAGGGTAAATTTGGCTTTGTAATTTTCATATTGCTATTCATGGTTTACAAAGCAAACTCCGGACTGAACTGGCACAATGAAAGCCAAATTATGGAATTTCCCAAGCAATTGTGGGTTTAACAGCAGCAGTTTAGACATGGATGTTGATTATTTCTTCTCTAATCTTCGGGATGGTATTTTCCCTGCATTTTTAATGTTATTTTTTCGGTCATAATGCAGTTATGAGGCTTAGAAATATTACACCCAGAATGCAATTGAGACAAGATAGACACAATTATTGTACGTCTCAACATTTCAAGGCATTTCAATAACCTTAGCTTAGCCTGCCTATCTTCAACAACAAGATATCCGCAATTAACAATTATTGGATGAGGTTAAGCAAAATACCATGATTTGTCAGTGGTGAGCAGATCAATTATTCGCGTCGAAGGCAAATAATTGATCTGCGGTACACTGACAAATCACGATATCTTGCGTTAACGAGTTCAATAACTGTTTTATCATTTGATCACCGAGTTAATGTTTTCATAATTATTTTCGGGAAACGGTAAGCGCGCGTTGCCTTGCAGGAATAATGGCAGAAATGAATAGGTTTCCTTCTGAGGTTAATAATTCATTTTGTCACTTCAAAATGTACGTACTGTCAAATTTTGTTGCTTTTTTAGTATTAACTGTTCTTTTGATCAACTAAAGATGTCAAATCACTCTCTAAGCGAGGAGATGGAAGCGAGCTGCCATTTTCACACAATAGCGTGGTTTCAATTTCGCATAAGCAGAATATTATTTGCAGCGAAACACACTTGGACAGTATTGCAAGTGAGCAGACCATTATTTGTAGGCCGTTATTTGCAGGTCATGTGGTTTGCTATCGGCCAATGAAAATGATAGACGTATCTACATAATATACAATTTATTCGATCCCCTGCGATTTTTCCCCATGGTCAAGACGGAGTTTCCGCGGACATCAGCGCTTCATTGGCCTGTCGAGTTTCGAACATTCTGCATGTTTCGCACGCCTAAAAACAGACATTTGCACTTTGTAAACTGCTAGGTCCTTTATATGGTTTTGTAAAAAGCAATGTAAAATTCCTATAATAGAATTCTTCTCAAGCTTTATTAACAAATAACCATTGATTCTTATCTGCCTCCAAGGCATGACCAGTATTTGACAGCTAAATTAGCTTTTTAAATAGTTTTCTGCGTTAATAAAGCTATTAATTATTTAAAAAATAAAAAGATTCGCACCCGGCTATAATTTTTTATTTCTGTTTTCATATCAGACCAAACAAGGCATTCGTGTAATCGTCGTACACAAGATTGTTGACACTATTGGATGTGATTGTTTTACGCAGTATGTTTGTTTGTTTGTTTGTTTTGTAGACATCAAAGACATGTACTAAAATTAATAACGCAAGTGCTTAAGTCCTTTAAGTCTTAGTTAGGGTCGTCATCGCCGTAGCGTTGCGTAAGGAGCCAATATTTTCGGAAAGCTAACAGCAGCTCGAGACGATTCAAGGTTCCGTTTGCTAATTATCTCATAGTGATTGCACCTTTAACAAATACATTTAACCATATTTGTTTAAAAGGTTAATAAAACTTGACATCCGAACCGATCAAACTGCGTTATCTTGTTTAACATAAAAGGGCCCTAGAATCATCTACGAAAAGAGGAAACGACATTTTTATTAATTACGTCGGTTAAATTTTCTCCTTGGGTGTCTTGTATAAATAATTAAACTGTCAAGCGGTCTTGACAGTGTAAATATTATTTTAAGAAAAGTTCTTGAATAAATACAATCAGTCAGCAGTTGGGAAAATTCATAATTTTTAACAATTTATTGTAAAAGAAGATAATATATTCACTATGAAGGTGTTTAATTCAAATGTAAATTCCTCATATTTTCATTAATGATTTATGAAGAAACTCCTGCCGTTGAAAGTTAATGCCACGTTGAGGTCAGCGTTGAGGTATAGTATACTCAGCGGTTGATTATAAAATCTTGATCTTGATCGTGTGTTGAACTAAAAGGTAATCACAGGTAGGTTTTTAAAGCCTTGGCTCGAGAAAATATTCTGAACTCTCGCATGTTTTCAAATACGAATTTACGTAGTTGAAAAATAGGGAGCAAATGGGGTAACCTCGATATTACGAAAACAAACTTTATGTATTAGATAAAACGTTGTTGTCATGGATTGTTTTTCGATTGGGAAAGTGTTCAATCATGGTAAGTTTTAAAAATATAACATGGCACATGAGAAACACCGTTAACTACATTTAGCTTGGCCAAGCTGTAAAAAACAACATGGCCAAATTTGGTAATAAACTGCATAATGCGTTATCACCTTGAAAGAGGATGAATGGATATTAGGGAAATATTCGTACCCGTAGCGCTCTTATTTGTATCTGAGGTATAAAAGCATCTCTAAATAGCCAAAAGTGTCATAAGAAATTTGAATGAACCGTTTAGATGCCGACCAATTATACTCTAGAGTTGAGTTTGCGCCTGCAATGGAAACTATTGTCTTATCTTTATGCTCGCCGACAAGACGCAACGGCTGCTGCAACCATCTTGCTATACGCACAACTTCGAAGGCCTTTTTTTCTTTATTCGTCAGTGCTATGCATTCGTCGCTACTTATACTGACAACCTAGGTGAAGTTGATTACAGCAAGAGTTCCTAAAAGGCGCAGGTTTTCTTTGTATTCATTGATTCTTCTATGTTATAGTTTGAAGGATACGTCAGCACCTGGCCGGTTGTGCTTTAGGCTGTCTGTGGTAAAGAACGCAAAAAAAACCGTGATGAAATAACTTACAGTTAAAACGTCAATTCAATCCACGGGGTGACATAAGGCTTCAAGTCTTTGCATAAATTTCAAAGGCATTGGGTAACAATTTCTCGTAGTATTTATTCGTTTCTCATATAAATATATTTTTTTGAAATTGAGCCTTAAACTGAAGATGTATTAAACTCCAACCTTCTCCAAGATAATGAGAATCTTGTTGCTGATACCTAAAGACCTGGCAATCAATTGCTTTTAAGGAGAGCTTATCGTCTTCTCTAGGTGACCTCCCAGCGAAATCCGACCGAATAAAAATGACAGAAAAGTTTTCAGACTATATTTTTTGTGCATAATTTAAACCTGTCCTAGAGAAATTGTTTTCATCGCATGCATATAAATACGGTCTTCTTGTGTCTCGTTATAAACTTATTTATATAGGTCAGTCAGCCATGTAAACCTCATAATTTATTCATTTGCCGATCGTTCTGGAAAGGGCGGGGGGGGTTGTCTTTGGAACATATGAAGGACATGCGTGGAACACTGGTGGAGAGCCAGACCACAGCAATCTCAGAGCAAAATACTGATAGCTATAAGTATGCAAACGTATCTTAGGTAGCAGTGACAAACTTTTCCATGGCAGCTTCGTCGATGATATCCACTGTCCATCGGCACACTCCATTTTCCCCTATCTCCCCTCCCGTTCAACGTTTAATTCAGTGGGATCTCTCGGCAAATGTCAGGAATATTATGATCGGTCGGTTTACGCACTAGGGAGTGATAGGTGCTGTTGGGCAGTATTGTGCAGATAACTAATTCGCAGAAGACTTCTTGAAGACAGTCGATAACATTTCATTTCCTGAACTACGATTTTGATTATTGTGTTTTTCACACATTTTTCTTGCGTATTTTTGCAGCTTCATGCATCCTCTTCTTGGAAAAGCAATATTCCGTACGTTGCTATTTTACGCTTACGGACTGTTTTTCGCTTGGATTTTCACCTTGATCGAGAAAAGAGATGAATCCTCGCTTAACAGAATGAAGAGACTACGGGGAGAGTTGAAAAACGAAATAGAAATGAAATGTAACATGACAGATAGCGACTTTGAACGACTTGTAAACAAAGCAGCGGAGGCAATGGTTGCAAGGGAAGAATTGGACTGGACTTTCTTGAATTCCTGTGGATTTGTTTTTGCTGCTCTTACCACAGTAGGTAAGGAGGACCCCCACGTATGTGTGAAATACTGGCTGCGATCTCGAATTGGACGCTAAATGCATATTTATCGCTAACATTAGTTGGATATTGTTTACTTTAATCAGTTTTCTACCGGCTATGTAGAACTACGACTTTCTCAAAGAACTTTCGTTTCCCCGCTTCTGTTTTCAAGATAACTTAAATTTGTCGTAGATTTTGCAAGATATTTTTCAATCACCAAAACATAAGCTCGGCCTGGTTAATAAACCAGCTACGTCATAGCCAAACAATGATTTCGCGTTATTCAATGAAGACAAACTGAAAAATTATTAGTATTAAATAAATTACGTTGAACAGAGATATTAATCGAAATAAGATCTCGTAAAGAGAACATTAGCTCTAGAATCGTTCAGGCAACCTCAGTATAAACACATTATATACAAATTAGCCTATTGTACAAAGTCTACACAAAATGCAAATCCTTAGTAAAGCAACAGCTGTATACTTGTTCACTTGTCAATTTTCTACGATTGTGATTGGCTTAGACTGATCACATACTGCGAGAATCTTCGCTAACACGGACGGAAAACTTGATCCTTTTCGTGAGTCTTTGTGATCTTTGTCAAAAACTTTTCCTTAAACAAGTTTTTCCGATCATGGTACAAAAACTCTTAAAAGCAACTCTATCAGAAAGTAGTCGGTATAATTTACGAACGGTTAAAAGAGTAAAATGTAATGAATATAGCAAACATCGGATGTTTGAACTGCATATGAATGAAAGATTAAATTGAAGATCATCACATTTACCGTGTCCGCTGCTTGAGCAATTGCAAAACGAAAGCCTGAAAAGATTCAGGCTGGAAGGGGAGTGACTCCTGTAACACTGGTAAAGTGCTGTACCAAATAAGCTTTCACACCAAATGGATTTCTTATTTTATCCGTTTGCAATAAAACCGTGCCCTTAGGATAAATAAGTTAGATCTAGTGAGGATATGTAACAATTTTCCAGCGAAATTTCGCGGAACATCGGCTGATACGCTGGCAATTTTCCGTAAGACTAACACGGTAATTGTTTGTCAGACAACATATTCATACATGCAGAAAAGTTGGAGAGGGTCTTTCTTTTTAGTTAATATTCTTCTCGTCGATACTGCTACTAAATTACCTATATCGCAGTTTATTGTTCAAGTCATTGCCCAAATATGGTCATGGTGCACTCTACATTCGTCGTCCATACACAACAGATTTCCTGGGATATAAGTAATTTAATCTATATATTTTGGGGGGAAATATAGATCGTCTCCGCCTCTTCTGCAATAAAACTGCGCTTTGTTGTCAATGTTTTGAATAATAATACAATTAATTATTCTGCTCAATCGTGCGGATATCCCGATTTTAGCCACGGTCTCTTCAGCTATGTATCAGGCGATATTCGGTGCGATTTCGCAGGATAATTGTGAAATATCTGCTGTGTACAGAAGACAAATATTGGATGCACTATGGCAATTATTGAGCAATGTTACGGTGTGTTGAAAAATAAACTTTCCCCGAAGTACATTCACGCACTCATCAAAATGACCAGGTCCCAGTGTTTGGATAGCTCAGTTGGTAGAACACTGCATAATTATCACAGAGGCCATGGATTTGATTCCCCTTAAAGTTCCTTCAAGCCTGATTTTCTTCATGCTTTCTTTTCCAAACGTATCAAGTTGTAAACGCAAATATGATGGTCTTCCCTGAAGTAAAGTTAAGAGAGTAGTCATAACCCCAGACTGAAGTTATATCTTATCTACTTACGGCTTAGTAAGGAAAATTGTTTTTAATAATCAATTATCATTTTTTACCCTATTCTGTGACTGTTATCAGGATTTGGAAATATTGCACCCAAAACAGAACTTGGACAAGGTGTCACCATCATCTTCTGCCTCCTTGGAATTCCATTAACAATGCTGGCCATGAAATCTACAGGAGAGCTCTTGGCCAGTTGCATAAAATTTATTGTTGTCAAGGCAGACACCTTCCTGCTTAGAAAAGCTGAACCGAAACACGTAAAGAGAAAGACCTTCTTCGTGGCAAATGCACTTGTCATTATTATTCTTGTCTTGGCTAGTGTATCATCCATTTATTTGGAAAACTGGAGTTTCTTAGAGGGGCTGTACGCGTGGTTTATAACTTTCACGACGATCGGTTTTGGAGACTATGTTCACTTGGAATCAATTTCCAGGAAAGCTTCTTCTAATGAAACACCACAATATCGTGTAATATTATATGGCATTCTGCTGTGTTTGCCATATCTTATAGGCCTCAGTCTCGTTTCCTGTATTTTATCATGCATTGTAGACTCAGTGGATCAAATACGGGAAGCACGTGATCGATGCATCAAATGCTGCCCCAGTATTTCTTCACTCATACGACGATTTTTCCGCCGCAAGCGATTAAGTTATGAGGTGAAGCCAGAAGACAGGCATGTCTGTGATATACCTCGAGAAGTGAGCCGAGAGGAGGATATTTCTTGCGAAAATAAGAAATCAAATTTGTGAGCCGAGATCTTCTCCAAAGACAAAAAATCGTGAACGAGTTACAGGACTTTAGTAACCTTCGGCGAGCAAATAAAGCTACTGTCATTAATAATTAACTTAGGTAAAGTTACGAATACTTACCGCAACACGGAATTGTCCATTCTACACTGAAATTTGATGACAAAGATATGACGTTTTCAAAAACAATTTTTCATGGTGTGTTCGCCTTCGTTAGTTACAAAAACTCAAACCATTGTTAATCTCAACATTTCTTCCGTGTGTATGTCACTTTCTATGCATCCTTATTTCGTTTCTAGTTTTCATTTAAAAGAAAACGCACTCTTTAATTGGATTCGAAAAACAGAAAATATGACAATTTGAGAGAGCAATCTAATCAAGGAGGCTCATAAGGGTTTTTCGTCGTTGTAGTGTTGGTAAAATGATGAAAGGTTACAAAAAATGTATTTGATCATATGGACAAACTATGAACATCTTTGTAGCTCAGTTGTTGGGCAATACTCTTAGGCTAGTTCTGACATCATAGGGGTCACCATGGCAACAGGTCAACTCTACAAAAAGACCTCTAAATTTCAGTTTTTGCAAATTATCTCAAAAGCTAAGTCGGTGACCTCCCTTTTTTATTGCTTTGTTGGAAAGCACCCTACATTCTTAAACGCATCTGGCAGTAAATTATTTGTTATATCAAAAAAGCTATTCTTCACTTAAATAAAAAAATTGTACAGGATAACCTTTTCCCAAACGTTTCTATTTGAAGGGGCATACTTACTGTTGCAAGAATGCAAAAAAAAAAAATCAAACTTTCGAGAAAAAGTGGACAAGATTAGAAAAGTACTAAGCTGCTGGAAACGTCGACGATTAACTCTACTTGGAAAAATTCTAGTTATCTAAAGCTTAGCTGCATCACAGTACGTATATTCTAGCGTTATGACGTCATTTTATGGTCGAAAGGAGTAGGGACCATAGAAACTGCCGTCTTTTTGTCTAATGTAATATTGATCAATACTTTTTTAATATAAGTTTATCTAAATAAAAATCTACAATTAGTATATGAAATAAGTATTCTTTCGGCTTTTATCACTGGCATGTTAATAAAATTGCTCATACATTCAATCCTTCCTTTATCTAAGTGGTAATCCACACCGACCACTAAAGGCACTTAAACTAGACGCAAAATCGTTTGTCACACGTTTTATTACATGTGCATTGACTGTCAAGCCTAACGAATTGTGCTGTTTCCATTTGTCTTTGTGACTGCCACTATATCCTAAACGTGCTGTGGAAAGACTAGCTCTAGGTAGTTACAGCTAAAATTACATTTTCTGCTTCCCTTAGGGTCTTTAAAAACAAGCCTCCTTCGGAATAAATATGGTAATGAACAGCCATTGTCAACTCATTTTTATCTGTGTAGTTTAAAAAATGGGGAGCAAGTTTTGTACTTTTAAATATGTCGAATTTTTTAGGATTTAGGTTTTAGTACTTACAGATTAAATGTGGTTACATGCAGGGCCACAAGTTTATTAGTATTGTACAATATTTAGTGCTACGCTTCTTAAATAAAGAACTGTTTTACTTTACCACTGACTAAGAATACAATTTTAAGACACGAGTGGTCCCATTCGTCAAGCAAGTATCGCTCATATCACAAGCTTTGTACTAATCAAGATACATCCTTGTGGCCACTAAAGAACGTACAAGTCAAGTGGTGTGTTGCTTGTAATATTTTTGGCAATCCTTGTTTTTCTGCATCAGGGCCGGGTTGTTCGAAAGCCGATTAACGCTAATCTCCGACTAAAAGTTAACTGAGGTTTTCATCTGGCTCCTTAAAAATGTCTTTTAAGGCTAATTTTAAGGTAATGGTATAGGAAAGTCCAAGTCAAAACTGAGGGACAATCATCCTTACTGATTAGCAATTAGACTCCAATCAAAGTTCACGTTAACCCAGGATTAGCTTAATCGGGCTTTGAACAATTCGGCCCAGATGTTAAATCATGTACTTATCATCTAATTTAAAAGCATTGGCTGGTTGGCTGGTTCGCTATATGTTAAATCTATACTGTAATTCATTGTGGTGGACACCACAAATATAAAATATTCCTCTCCACTCCAGTTTTGTCATTAGCTCTTTATACCCGATATTCACGTGTAAGCGCCCTCACTGCTGCCCAAAAGTTTCTTGGTACCAGTCCGAAAGATTTGTATTAGTCGGTACAGTCTGTAAAAACACCAACAAAACTATAAACTATAAGAATTGGCAGCTTATAACCGCATATATTACGTGAATTATAGTCGTGAGGGTCGTTCACTAACAACAACTATAATACTAAGTGTCTATAATACTAGTAATAATCAAAGACTAGGGATTACGTTCAATGATCTCGATCCTAGGCTCCCCCTCCTTTGCCACGTTGGTGATGATGTCATCCCCCCTGCAAAATCTGCGTGGAATGCCAGATACGCGTCCTAAGATCCATTCATTCGTTGATTATCCCATACAATCTCGACTCCAATCTGTATTAGGATTGCGTTCTTTCTACGTCGAACGCAATAAGTGTTGATCAGATCTAGCAGTGCAGTAGTAATTGGGAGCAATGAAAATGAATCAAATTTGAGTAAAGAAATGTTATCAAATAAACATAAACACATTTTAAAATCCCAGCTGATGACAGGGATGCTTTTACCAGTTGGCTATTTAAAATGCGTGGTCAAGGATTTGGACAAAGGGCTTTCCTGATACAAATCCAGCTAGTGGTGGAGAGGGAGATCACAAGTATGCGCCTCTGAACAATTCGCCCTCGCTTCCTTGTCTGTTTTACTTCAGTATCCTTACCAATAACTATTTTTGCCACAGGTCATTGTGAGAATAGTGCATGTTCAGTAAAGCAATTTAAATGGGTAGAAAACTATATCATTAATTCGAGAAAGAGCAATTCTATGCGCGCCTTAAGCGAATTTATATTAATTGATCGGCAAAATATTGACCTAGTTCTAGTAGAAATCAGGCGATGTGCGTCACAAAATTAGACCAATCATTTATTTGATCAGTAGTTTTCGCTCCCACGAGCAACAGTCCGGAAAGGTTAGCCTGTTGAAAACGTCATCATTAACGAAGGCTATGAATTTTTTTTCCTGATTGAATTCGTTTTGAAGTTAGAGGAACAAATTGGCTTAGCTGCTGGTTAGGTTACTTCTCAAGCTTCGCGTTTGTTCGCGTTTGTAGTCATTTCAAAGGTGACCTCGCGCCTGCCGCCATGTTGTTTTGATTGTTGATGTTACTGCTTTTCTTGAGGCTAAAGCTACTTACCGTAGCCGGGTTTTGCCGTTTGTTTTTTTGCTCGTTAAGCTAGCTTATCCTTTTTACTTAAGAATTTCGGGGTCTACCCGGGTCTACACCTTATTGTTTTCCTGTTGGATGCCGTTGAATTAATAAAGAACCTATGAAGAGATCGTGGAAACCAATTGCAAGTGGCTCAACTCCCGGCGGGAACCGGTTGGAAAAGCCAACGGACGAATGTAATTTTTTTCCACAAAATCCGGCTAGGAAGGAAATGTAGATCTCTTTCACTCTAAGATTACAAAGCAAGCTAAAAATGGGCAAAAACAATAAAAAATAGACTGCGGGCAGTCGTTCTTTTTTACTCAGATTACGCGCGCAAAGTGACGGTAAAATTATGCAAATTGCAAAAGTGAACTCGGAGCGAGCTCGTGGCCTAACGCCTAACCGCTCGCTAGATCCATCGCCCGATACAGAACTTAGGAAAAGAAAGAGACTGCTCACTGTCTAAATAAAAGAAAAGCGTCTGTAAGCAGACGTGACGGCACATGATACTAGTACAAGAACAAACACAACAAATATGTCGCCTTCGATTGTCTCCGAACCGGGAATAACTTAATGAAATCACCTTGTGTATCCAACAAGAAGTATCTACTGCTGCTACTAGAGCGTTAAAATTTGTCAAATTGCTGCCTTTAGTGATAGATTTTAGAAAAGGAAGCAAAGTTCGAATGCCCATTTCAGTTCGACTGTAAAGCGTATGTTTGGGAGATGTTTACTCGATCGTAACCAGGGGCCGGATGAGCGATTGCACATTTTTACCCAGCACCCTTTGTGGGTGATGACACACACCGCCAAAGTAGGAATTATGTAGTCTTCGTTTTCATAATTTCAGGCTAATACAAAACAAATACCTGGAGTAAGCAATGTTACTGGATGTATCTTTTTTTAATACTGAAACACGTTATTTATTGAATAGAAAGTGAATCGATATGATAAATTTATCAACTCCGGAATAGCATCCAAGATATTGTATATGTGGCCAGCAAAAGCTGAAAGACAATATAATAGCAAACATCTCCATTTGCTGAATTAATTGTCGAAAATAAAGGGGAGGGATCCAAAAGTAATAACAGTGGATAGAAACTAGAGCGCTTTTCATTTTTCGCACGCTGTGTAATTGGTTAGCAAAATTCGCGCCACTTTCTTAACCAATGAGAAGCAAAACCAAAACCATCCATGACTTACTCGCATGCGTTTTCCCGCGCTTGGCGTAGGCTGTAGGCTCTATCTATTTGTTTCGAATTCTGATTGGTCATTGCGCCGTTTGCAGCTGCTGTGATTGACCAGAGTAGTCACTTGATTTTACGAGGTTCAATAAAGACTTGAACCGTAAAAGCAAACCTTCGTGTTACACGACTTCCGCATAAGAGCGAATCTTGTTTTCCGCGTAAGCTAGTTCAAACACCATAAGCAATGGAGGCATAATTTCCCAAACTAGTCCTTTCCGAGCGAGAAGTCGTTGCTCAGACGACTATTGGAGTAAGGTTATCTGATTTTCCAAAAACTAAAATAACTTAATAACACGATCGCGTCGTAAACAGATCCTGCGTAAAGCCCACTGTGAGCGTACAGGCACAATAACAATCAAAACCCATCAACTGACATTTCCACACTTAACGATCCGAATGACATGTGGCTATTGTGGAAGGGTATGCTTATGGCAGCTATTGATAAACATGCACCACTAAAATCTAAACGGATTGGCAACAAAAAGTCACCATGGATTACTAGCCAACTGCGCCATGAAATGCACAAAAGAGACTTCTTAAAAAAGAAAGCAGCTATGAACGGCAACCCTTTGACATGGGATGAATATAAATGGCCCGGAACCACACAAATAACGAAATTAAGAAGGTCAAGCGAAAATATTTCCCGGAAAACTTGAAGTCCAGCTAATCAAAACCCAAAAAGACGTGGAAATTAATAAATGAACTGAACTCACGACATCCAAATAAAGTGAAGAGTATACCGGAAATTAAAGTCTGGGAACAAACTATAACTGAACCTTCTGAGATAGCCCAGTAATTAAATTTGCACTTTTCAACCATCGGTGAGAGACTGGCCTTCGAAATGCCGTCATCTAATGTAGAGCCTGAGTCCTATCTCGAACCAACAAAAACTAAATTTTCTCTAAAAGTTCCGACGGTGGACGTAGTTCGCAAACTGTTGTCTAAATTAAACGAAAGTAAAGCTGCGGGCCTAGATAATATTCCAAATAAACTTCTAAAAATAGGCCGGCGATATAGTCGCACCATCGCTTACGCAAATATATACAAAGTCGACTAGCACTGGTGTCTTTCCAACTGAGTGGGAATTGGCAAGAGTGTCTCTTATATTCAAGAAGGGGAAAAGGGATGACCCAAACAACAGGAGGAGGAGTCTCAAATGGTTTGAATTATATCTTAAGAAGTTCTAACGACAGAACCTTGCTTAGTTATCCCAACACTAAGCCTTAGGCTAATCTCGGTGAAAGGGCCTTTGTGTTGGCCGCACCTAAGTTATGGAATGCTCTGCATTCTCAGGGAATCCACTTCTATTGATACTTTTAAGAGAAAGCTGAAGACTCACCTTTTTGAAAAGGCATTTTTAGCTTAGACTATTTCTTAATTTTAGCCATAAGTTTCTTTTTTATTATTATTATTGTTATTATTATTAGGATGGTGCATTTGATACATTTATATCAGATTTATATAGATATTTGCGTCTTATAAGTTTTTAAATTATAAATTATTATTATCTCTGCGGCCGAAGCCAAAAATGCAGTATAAATGGCCATTTGTCAGATATTGCCCCAGTTTCTTGTGGCGTTCCACAGGGAAGCAATCTTCGACCACTTTTATTTTTAGTCTACCTAAATGATCTGCCCAATTGCCTTAGTTTAGCCTCCCCGAGTATGTTTGCCGACGACACAAATATAACCTTCGTTGCCAATACTATGGCTGGCCTCGAAAATGTCATAAACTCGGAGCTAAGAAACCTTAACTGCTGTTTTTTAACCAACAGGCTAAGCCTTTATATTGCTAAGATTGAATTCATGATAATTGGATCTAATCAGCGTGTACATGCTCTTTCGAATAATCAGATTAATATCGAGATCGACGGCAAATCGAACAAAAGAGTTAACGAGGCCAAATCACTGGGCTTATTAATTGACGAACACCTTTCATGGACAAAGCATATAGGTGAAAACAGTAAGACAATATCTTCAGCTATAGGCGCCCTTAAACGCATACACAAGACCATTCATTTCCGAAAGCTCCACTCTCCAAATCTACCAAGCATTAATTTTACCCCACTTTGACAATTGTAGCTCCGTTTGGGATGAACTAAACGTTACCTTGAGTGATAAACTTAAAAACTCCAAAATAGGGCTGCTAGGGTCATTACCAGATCCAGTTACGACACAACTACCAGTTTCTTCCTAAAGAGGCTCCACTGGCACAATCTCTCCTAGCGCCGAAAGAAGTTGAAGGCGACGCCATGTTTAAAACAATTAAAGGGCTTTCCCCGATGTACTTACAAATTTTGTTTAGCATCCGCAGTACATCGTACTGCGGATGCTAAATAATCGTAATAAGGGATTCCGAGATCGAACTAGACTTGCCAAAGCCACGCACGAACTATCGCAAGCGTAGCTTTGGTTATAGCGGGGCACTATTATGGAACAGTGTACCCTTCAATTCACGGAAAATAGACTCTCTTGGTCTCTTTAAAAGGGAAATTGATCGACTTTACAACAATTGCCAGTCAGGATCCCATACGGCAATCTCGTAAAACAGTATTTTTATTTTAACTTGTTTTAAACTTAATTTTTTCACATCTATTTATTCTTCTGATGAAACTTTGTATAACATTTTGGAACAGATTACTGTAACAATTTCCCTTACCTACAGATCTAATTGTAGCCATCTTCTCTGTCTTCTCTGTCAACAGTCAGGGGTAGCGTCATTAAAAATTGAACTTTTGTCACTTCTGAGTAATGATTTACTAACGATCATATATACGTGATTATGTTGGGTGGTAATATAAGAACATAATTTCTGGTCTAAAAAGTGGTCGCGGTCCCTTAAGAAATTTGAGTGGTGGATGGTCGCTTACGAGAGAGCTCTTGAAACGGTATTGAACTGAGAAACAAAACGGTTGTTTACGAAGTGGTCGCTTACGGGAGGTGGTCGCTTGGTCTTTTTATTTATAAATTTTTGTTTTTTGGCTGTCTTTGTTGTTGCTTTTGTTGTTGTTTGTTTTCTCTTTTCTCTTTCATTTTCTGGTGGATTGGTTGTCGTTTTGATATTTTCTCTTTCTGCTGGAAATCTCTGGAATTAACGTTTGAGGAAGTGGAAATTATTATCACAGAGATGCAATATACCAAAGTGCGTACATGTGTGGTTGTTAATAATACAGCAACTCCCGCAATGATCAACAATCAATGAAGTCAAAGATTCGTTCGATGAAGCGGAAGTTTCAGACCGCTAGTAGTAAATTGAGGTAATATGTATCCAGGTGAAACTAGTTTCTGTTCGAGGTAGCAAGTAGAAAATTGCTGTAAAAGGTATCAAAGGGAAATTAGTTTCTGTTCGAGAGAGCAAGCAGTAAATTATTGTGGTAAATGGTTTTTTGTTGAAGATATCCAGTAGTAATTGCTATAAATAGTATCCAAGGGAATCGATTTTCTTTTCAAGAGAGCGAGTAGTTTGAAGCAGAGGGTCGTTCGAGGGCCCACTGTATTAATTCTAAGGGGGATTACACATAGAATATCGGGTAAAATTTTATACTTTCGACTAGTAGAACTTTCCAAAACCAGTTTAACGGCGAACATTCTTTTAACTCGACCAAGTTATGGTAGAATGAACAAGCTTTTGTTTTATAAACACGCTTACGACCTCCAAAGAACTCAAAATAGGTAGACGTGGGCGTTAAATGAGAAAATGGTTTTTGTGGTGAACCCCACTGATCGAAGATATTGTGCATTTACATGAGCTGAAAGATAGCATAATGTTGCGAACTGTGAGTTTCTGAGTGGAGAAGGGATTCAGAGGCTGAGGAAACTTAAACTAAAACATCATTAATGCCTATTAAATCTCTTAATCTCATTTAAACTGCAAACAAACTATATAATTGCAAAAGCTATAGAGCGAAATCTGATCGCTGAAACGAACAAGTACATAACATTTTGAACATTCCCTAAAGCTAAAACAACCCAATTTGATCGCTGAAACAAACAAGTGCATAGCATATTGGAACATTCCCTAAAGCTAAAATAACCCGATAACAAGGACTTTAAATTAATGTACGTCATTATGGGATAAATCACTATTTTCGCTTCCCACAAGTTTTAATTTCCAATACAGCATACCACAAAAAAAAAGGTTTAAAAGGAGCAAAATTTAGCAATTCTCTTTAGTTAGACAAGTGCATGCAACCTAGAGATTACAAAGGATGAAGACCCTACTTCCATTAATCGTACTTGGCATAGTACTGGCTATTGGGTTAGCAATTCCCTTCAGAGAGCAGGACGAAGAAGCAGGCGAGAACCTGAAGGACGTTATAAATGACTTCGAGTCCGACAACGCAGATAGGTACGTTAAGGTTTAAAAAAAACTGAGATCAGTTTAAAGTAAGAACAGTTGCCTCTAGGAACTATCCAACAAGATACGTAGATTTGTACACTATTTCAACTGAAATTCTAACGATAACAGTAGAAAAGGAGAAGAACTAATCAAATAAATATGAAAATTGGGATTTTGGTATCTCTCATTCAAGAGAGACTGAAGGGCCTGTTAAAGTGAGTTTTCACTTCCGTTTCGGAGAGCGTATGGCGTTGACTGAAAGGGGGATCGGTAATAGACAAAAATGGACATTCGTGCGGGACCAGATCGCAGAGATAATTCGATGATAACTAAAGTCGTTGAGGTATCAAAGATACACATGTTATCCATCCGTTTTTTCTTCATTTATTAATTGATCGATCGATTTATTAATTGATTACTTGCTTTCCATTCCTTCCTTGCTTGCTTGATTTACCCCTAGGTTTCAAAGCTACACTTCGAATTATTTGTTTGCACTCTGAGTCAAAAACCTTAATTATCCAATACTTTAACTGTAACACACAAGAAAGACATTTTAGAGGTAGTATACATACTCTGAACCATAATTGGCAAGTTCAACCTTATTACATAAAAAGGATCATTTGTCAGACCTTAACTAATTTAGGAAGAAAGAACTGATCAGGAAATTTTTAAGCGATTAGTAATTTTATCAATACCAAAGCATGAATAGCTTAAATAACGAGAAATTGGCCTCCTAGAGTATTGGAGTTGAGGATGGTTGGGTGTCAAAAGAAATCAATACTGAACAACGACAATTGGATAGCTGGATACTTCAGAAAGCAAAACATAAAAATGTTGAACGCTTTAGGCTGATAGACTCCCTCTGGCAAAGCAAGTTCAAGCGTTCAAGTCTAGAGTTGTTTTGTGATTCTTATATAACTGCAATATCTTTGATGTGCTAATTTTCTTGACCGCAGCAATATACATAGGGTTGCGTGGCCCGGCGTCATCTGAAAGAACGAGTCTCCGTTAGCGCGCTTTCGTCTTTTGTCCAGACGTCCGAGTACAACACGAAAAAATTTAAAAAATTAAATCAGGCTTTTTGCATCTTGCTTGTCTGCTTTTGGCTCCGTTCAGGTCATAGAATTTCGGTTTTTCAGATACGGTGGAAGCTCTCGTAAGCGACCACCTCGGGAAATGGACGGAAAAAGTTGTCGTAACTTGAGCTGATCGCTTACAAGAATGCAATCTCGTACCTGTAATCTCGTTTCCTAAGAAACTACAAAGTCCAAGCAAAATAGGAAAACTGATATGAAAAAACAACCGAATGAACATCTTAGTTGTTTTGATGTTATTTGACTTTCGTTTGCAGTGATCCTGACCTAGACACAGAGGATGAAGATTCAGAAGAAGACGAACTTGAAGACGAAGATGATGAAGACGAAACTGAAAACGGCACTAAAGATAATGGAGCCTCTGTAGAAAGGTACTCAAATGCAACACATAATCCATGTTCCATGATGGAATGCCCCTCGGTCAGTGTCGGTCTGTATATTCTGCGCATACCTCGCTATTAAACTTAGATGTTTAGGTTTCTATAATGTATCCGTCGAAATCTTAAATGAACGAAAACGCAGGTGAGAAGTCAGATTGATCTTAATGAGTTTAAGCAAGGTGTTTTGCCAGTCTTATTGACGTTGCTTCATCTGTAAATAATGCCAGAATGCCATTCTAGACAAGCGTAGGGTTAAGGAACATTTTGCTATAAGCACAGTACTCCAGCCTCCAAAGAATCTGAAAAATAGATGCTATTAGCGCAAAGTACGTATATTTTAGAGGTATTGAGTTTTAGGAACATGGAAGAATAGAATAGAATAGAATAGAATAGAATAGAAAGAGAATATAATGGACAGAATACAACAGAATAAAATGGAATAGGACTGGATGCCGAACGGAATTAAATAAATCAATAGAATAGAATAGAATAGAATAGAATAGAATTGAATGAAGAAGAGAGAATACGCTCATTAAAGCTCCCTTATATAGGAACGTTTCGCTATGGTAATACAAACATATACACGTCAGGTGGTCTCACAATAGCCGCTTAATCTGAGTCAATATAGCGTGACTGTCATGCCAGACTCTTGAGACTGGGACACTTATAGGAGGGGCGCTTATATGTACACGAGGCTACCTTGAGAATGCTTATTTTATAAACAGTTGTACTTTCAAAATCGGACTGCCTTTTATAAAAGGAAGGGCAAAAGTATCCTTAACTCCCTTTGTTTTCTTCTAGTGAATCGAGCGATGAGTTTGATAATGATGAAAATGACGACGACGATGTTGTTGATGATGATGATAATGTTATTGAAGAGGAAAGGTAATGTGTGCAACATAAAAAACGTATTTTTAGATATTAGAATTGTTACTAAAAAATACCTCAAACTCGCTAGTAGCATGCCAGCGATTTGGCTTATTACCTAATGCATTCATTTACACGTTCCTCGCACTTTCATGGTTTCAGCTTTGTTTCAAAAGCTCCCAACAATGAGTGTCTCAGATCAACTTTCACTGACCAAATAAATTTCTATAAAAACGGAACAAGAACACTGTTCCCAAAGACATATTATCTTATAAGTTACATGCCATTGGTATATCAGGATCACTCCACGAATGGCTTATGAGCTATCTATCTAATAGACGCCAGTCTACTGAGGTAAACAACGGCAGATCTGCCACTGACTTTGTGCACTATGGGGTCCCTCAAGGCTCACTTCCCGGCCCTAGGTTGTACACCACATATGTAAATGATCTTCCTGACCACACTGATTCAGGAGATCTTTAGATGAATGCAGACCACACCACAGTCTACTGTATTGGCCCAAATGTCGACCAAGTTATATCGTCTCTAAATGAAACAATGAAGCAAGTCCTCTTGCGAAGTGTCCAGAATCGGTTAACCATCCATCCAATCAAAACTGAGGCAATGATTCTAAAGAAATCCACCTTTGTTGGTCCTCTCCCTCCTCATTACTTTGGGACAGTCTTAACTAACTTGGTTGACTCTATCACTTGCTTAGGAGTTAAAATCGAAAATAGACTCTCATGGTCTGTGTACATTGACTCCGTGAAGAAGCATTTCATACAAAAAGTTGGAGCATTAAAGAGAATGAGAATTCTTCCTAAACAGTCACTTTAATATCTATAAGCAGATATTAAAGAGACACGTCAGGGACATAGCTGAGTTTTCTTTCAGCAAGGAAGCGACTTTGATCACCTCGAAAAAAGATGATTTTATCTATTTTTAACCTTTTTAATTTTTGGGTCTATTGTCTTAATTAATTAAGTTTTAGTAAAACTAGTATATGGGTATACATGGATTTCTCCTTGTACATAGTTCTTATTCTTATTTTATATCTTTCGTGTTTGTAAAATTTTAAATTGCTGCCAATCCCCTATAAACGTACTTATCAAATAAAGTTTATTTACTTTCATA
Organism: Pavona decussata; assembly: GCF_977016875.1. Lineage (NCBI taxonomy): Eukaryota > Metazoa > Cnidaria > Anthozoa > Scleractinia > Agariciidae > Pavona > Pavona decussata. The sequence continues at coordinate 1,827,633 of NW_028145619.1, forward strand.
CTAGGAAACTAGTTGCATACTAGCATTTTTCTTCTATTATCTTTCCTTAGATTTAAGAAAATTAAGTTGAGAGTTTTGAACATGACCCCTTGGTTCAGAAGACGCGGCAAACGCTCCCTTCGTTTCCAACATTAAATAAATTATTGTATATTAATGAGGTTCAGAGCGGAATTTAAGTTGGCTCTAAACCCTTCCCTAGAATTGTTTGAAACTTTGCAAAAAGTTGTATCTAACACGTTGATTATAGTTCCATAATATAAATTGTGGGTCACCGAGCTCGTTTTTGAGTCATAACCCCTGAAAGGTAAAATTATTTGGCGTTTTTAAACAGGGTATACTGTTGCTATGGTAACGTATTATGCCGAGAAAACGATCATAACGACCGTAACTTGTTCGCCAATGTCTAGGCATTTTTTTTATATCTTTGTTGTTATATCAACTTATAAAGAATGACAGCGTAAATTTGTCAAAGTTTTAGTACTGGAAAGAGATGGAAACCGATGACAGCCACCTTAAATTGCGTTTGTTTTACTAGGGGAAAAAACGTAAATGCCCGTTCTTCACTCAGCCCTTCAAATGTTGTGTTTTCAATTGCAGTGTGTCTGACATGAAAACCGCAGCTAAAGATGACTTTGAAGATGGCGACATCAGCGAAGATGAAGAAAACTTTGGTGTTCATGATCATCAGTCACTGCAAAAATCAGCAGACCCGATTAGAATTCGCTTCCGACGCATAGGTCGACGCGTTCGTCGTATCATACGTCGTGGAAAAAATATTATTCGACGTGGAAAACGTATCGTTAAAAAAGTTTGTCATTGGGTCAATCGTGGCTAAACTCGGTAACTTAGCACGTTAGTACTTAGCACGATTATTTAGAGTTGTTCCATCGTTTTTCATCCAAACTCGAGCCTACAGGAAAAGCAAGGGATACACCTGTTTAGATGACAAAGTCTCGATAAAAAAAAACGTGTACACTACAGAATGTTTGTGAGCAAAATAACCCTCAAAACCCAAGCAAAGATTCAGAAGACACAAGCCTAGACCTTTTATAGACAACATGCTAGAAGAACCGTTCTATTTTCCCCAGATAATTTTGTTGTAATAAACGTGTCGCATTCATTTTGTCTCAGCATGGTAATATACTGTCCTTCAGGTGCTATGTGGTTGTTTGTTTCGTGTTCGTTTACGCTTTTATTGTTCTGTCCGTCTTGGTTTTGATATTGGTTTCATTTTTGGAGCGGATGTAAAGGCAACTAGCGTGAAGCAACTTATGGGTATTGCAACCTTTAATTTCTTACATGGGAAGCTAGTCCATCGCAGCTTCCCCAGCATTCCGCTATGTTTCTCAACGAAAGATTCAACTGGGACATGAGAGAAACAATGTCTTGGCGTCTTAACAGAAAGCGGAAAGGTCTTTAACTCTAGTTTAGGCGCTGATCCGGGCTCAACCCCGATTTCCAGGTCAAAACTCAACAAAACTTCTCATCTTCCCCATTCTCTGGAGTCACATTTTAGCTTTTTTAGTTTTATTCGAATATTTTATTGACCATTTTCAAACTAATAAATTCTAGTTTTCTGGTTCAATTGTCGCCAAAATCTTTCCCAAGAGCATCAGCTATCCATGCTTTTATGCCTCTTCCTGCATTTATTGGCTATAAATATTAGCCTTTTTAAACGCGAGAGAACCTGACAGTTAATATAAGATCTTCCACTTTATCTCCGTTCGTGCCCCTAATTAACTTTATCTTATTTTTTTATTGAATTAATTCTTTCTTTTCATTTTTTCCTCAGAGGTGTAATTCTATTCGCAGGACTACAAGATTTTGCCATTACTGACCGTGAGACAGGACCAACCTAAAGTTAACAGAAGACTACAAATAATCACTCACAATTAGTATAAATAGGCTATGTGTATGATGTGAAAGAAATCTAAGGTAAATAAATTACATGTGACGCAATTTAACTCACATTTGTCAGTAGTCCTTGTTAACAATTTAATCCCTCTTAATGTAGAAGAACCTTTGCATAGTTTATGGCTACACGGGAAAAGTAGATCTTAGCGAGAGCTCCTAAAATCCAAAAAGAGTAAAGGTAACTTTAAAAAGGTTTCAAAAACTCATTAATAATTCATAAACCCATTGACCTAACAAATGGTCGATAAACCTCCTCCTTATTAGTACGCGGTCTTTAATGTTTTTCTCGTATGCTAATTTCCAACGTTCACAAAAGCATAATTGTCATGAACTCTCTTGACACACGCTTTTCCAGGAATGTTTTTGAGGCCGTTCGTGTATTAAACATTGCTTAAACTGCATAACAATTTAGGCATCTTTTGTCAAATCGAAGCTTAATTATCTCTGAAAAATGTGTGGCAATCCAGCCCTTGCTAAGATCTTCTTTTCTTGCACAGCCATAAACCGCGAAAAAAAAACCTTTGAATTGCTAGTAGGCACCGTTTTTAGGACGTTGAGTCTCTCGGACCATCCTGGGATATGCAAAACGTACATCTGGTTGGACTGATATTAAAATAAATATTGAAAAGTGTCCGTAATGGTTAAAAAACGCAGACGTTTCGTGTGCTACCGTTTTCTTCCACATTGAAGAAAGGTTAAATACCCTAAACATCTGTGGGTTTTTTTTATCACTGATGACACTTCTTGATATTTATTTTGATATTAATCCAACCAGATATACAATTTTGAGTGTCACGCACGCATTACCTACGAACTTTCCTTTCCTTTCGCTCTCCTTAAACTGCTAAGACCGCACTTTATACACGCTATGTGGAAGGAGCAAACGCAATAAACTAAATACAAATAATTTTATCAGCTGCGCATGCCTGAACAAAAGATCCCCAAGTTAGATTAAAAGTGAAAACGACAATTTAGGTAGTTTGGCAACAATTCGACGTCACAATTCTCCAAAAATGCAATTCTAGGTATCCACATTTGAGAAAGTCTTGTAGAATTTGTCGTAATAAGGGTTAAAGGATTACATTTTGCATATCCCATGCCTGTTGGCTCAAGCAAATTACGTCATAGACAGGGTGATCCAGAAGCTCTGAGGTGACAACACAACTCTCCTTGCAGTTTTTAGCTCAAGTTACGCTAGCTCTAAGGGTCATCCTAGTACCCGTGCGCTTATGTCCCTGTAAGCGGCTTCGGCGGGGACAATTCGATTGCTTTGAATAACCGATACTACAGGTTGTCTCGTTTAACTGTCGAAAGATATACTGCAAGGCACTGCTAATTGGGTACTCCTGGACTGACAGTGAAGCACATACGAGTATTTAGAAAGGAGGACTTGGACTTGACCATAAGCTTTAAGTCTCCCATATATACAACAAAGGAAAGGCTATATAAAACCCAATTTTACGTACGGCGATAGGCGAGGTAATTAATAAAAAATAAATGGTCCAAGCAAAGTCTTTTATTGTTATCTTATTCTACTTCAACAACAAATGGTGTTAAGACTGCATTAAATTATAACAGTGAAGTTAGGATTTTAACTTTATTTCGTCGTCATGCTCCCGTCCTTCGTGTCTTTCTTACAAAGTCTTCTTTTCCTCTGAGACAGGCTTTCTGTTCACAAACACAAAAGGTAAATTGTTAGTTCACCAGTAGACTCTCCTACTTTTTCCCTTGTTCCGGAAATAAAGGAGGGGATGTCTAGGTGTTGAACAGTTTTCCAAAAAAGGAAACGGAGAGGTTATTTTAATGTTTTGAACAATTGATGACTCACGGTTTGCCCAAATCTTGGCCATCCATCAACACTACGTGACTATCGGTATAATTCTAAAGCGATACATTTTGTATTAATTTTGTGTGTATCCTCTAATTAGTTCGTCAAACGTCATCGGTTTACAAGACGTCTCGACGTATCGATTTCGATATCCGATGCTTGTCGTTACTTATTATTTCTACAAAAAACAATATGAAATGCGCGAGTTTTAATTTGCATGGAATGAGGTTATTTGCTATTCTTTTCCTACCTTGTCTCACCACTCACCACAAAGATTAAGCAGAGGGAAAACGATGGGGAAAAAGGGGTAGGGGGTATTCATATTAAGGTTGAGAGGAGAGGCGCTCATACTAGGGTTCGAGGGGGTGACAATTTTGAGGAGGATGTAATTGTTTTACAACTACTTGTGAGGATTGAAAGGTATCATTTGAATACTTGGTATCCTCTAAATCAGACATCCAAGAAGCATTATATAGTAAGTTCATTTCTCAGACGACTTGGATCGGCCAGAATCGGAATCAGAAATTCGTTGATTAAGTCTGACAGGTTTGTTCCAGGCGTTCTGAGATTGTGTTATGCGAAGGAAAAACTGTGCCCAAAGGACATTCTAGTAGGATTTATATATATTTATACATTATGGTATAGATAGTTTATCTTGTATTTTTATATTGTATGGACATGACGATTTTTGTTTGGACCGCGTGTAAAAAAAATTACGATTGAATTGAATTGAATAGCCAAGAGAAAAAAAGGAGAGAACATTCACCTCCCTTCTTACTCCTACGCCATTTTTTTCTCATGCAGCACTTTTTTCCTCTCGAGCCGCAAACAACTAAATGGTTGCAAAAGAGATAATTTCTAACAAATAACAACTGGAAATTTGAAGTTATTCAATCTTCTTAGACCAATTAGACAGTTCCGCAAACCAAAAAGAAAAAAAATCACAACGATGACAACAACAATTTCCCCCAACAAAATATTTCTTTAAAGAGCATTGGTTCAAAGACTTACCGTCGATGCGTTTCGTCTCAGCTTCTTTCCCGTCTGGGGATGAATTACCAACCATGCATACGTTCATCTGCCTGAACTTCTAGTCCTCTGAAACGTGGGTGTAACCTTCCACGAGTTAAAACCCCGCGTTTTGGATTACGGACACCGACGTGTTTACGCTCGAGTTCAGTTTGAGATACACGGCTTAGGAAGCGGTAACGATTATGCCTTATGTGGCGCAGTGAGTCATCAGAGGAGCCATCTTCGACTTTATCATAATCTTTTTTGACGCTTCTAAGTTCGTCGTCGTCTCCATCTTCTTCTTCTCCACTTTCCTCTTGTCCTTCCGCTTCATCTTCGGTCTGGTAATGCGGCTGTGGGCCAACTCTGCGTTTTGGATTACGGACACCGACGCGTTCTTTTTCCGTGTCAGTCTGAGACACACGGCCGAGGAAACGGTAACGGTTTTGCCTTAGGTGACGCGGGGAGTCATCAGAAGAGCCATCTTCGACTTCACCATATTGTTCCATGGAGTTTCCAAGTTCGTCGTCGTCGTCGTCGTCGTCGTCGTCTCCACTTTCCTCTTCTCCACTTTCCTCTTCTCCCTCCTCTTCATCTTCGGCCTGGTAATGAGGCTGTGGACCTTCATCTTCTTGCTCTGACTCCCTTTAGCGATAAAAATAATAGTTTTTAATGAATAAATTTCTTACAAGCCAAGGCTTTGGAGGTTTTGTTAGCATTTTCAGCAGCTGCAAACAAAGCGGCCAAAAAGTAGGATTGATTGAGCTTTACACCACGATCTTGTGCCGTACCGGTTCCAACTTTGTGAACTAATGCCCCATTCACACCAACGGAAACATGTTTAAGTAAACGTAGTTTTATTTAACACGGTTTTACAAAACATGTTTAATTATAGAACTGTTCATACCAGACACGCGTTAACCTTATGCGTCGCCTCGTTTTGATGCTAAATGTTGTCAACAAAAAAATGTTAACAAAATGGCGGTCAATGCGTTTAAAACCAAGATCGCAGTTGTTCTAGGAAGAGACGTACCAAGGTTGGGATGAATAAGATTGGATTAAGAACTTCTGAATGTCTAAACAAGCATTCAATCGTCTATGCGTGGAACTTTCTCCTCACGTCTTGAAAAGGGATACAAATTACACAAAAGCCATCGTTGTGCGTCACCGAGTTGCGATGACATTATCGATTGGCTTGTGGAAACTGCTCCCTATAAAACAATCGGAAACCTATTTGTTGTTGGAAAACCCACTGTTTGTGGTATTGTAAAACACGTATGCGAGGTAATTGTGAGAATTCTTCTACCCAGATACATTTACGTTCCCCAAAATCGACAGGAAGTCCAAGATAAGATTGACAGTTTTAAAAGTCCCGGATGGAAATTTTCGGCATAAATACGAAATGATTTAGCTTGTCTTAACAGAAGATGGATAACATACAAAATGCATGAACATCAGCTGTAAATCCCAAAAGAAGTAATAAAAATGCTTCACTTTGACTAAACAATTTCAGAATTTCTCCAAATGGAATTATGCGTACCATTTTATTCTCCAACTGGAATTTCCTGGTTTTCCATGTAAATAGTAAGCACCCCAGATGATTATATAAACAGGAAAGGATTTCATTTGCTAATCCTTCAAGGACTAATGGATTGTAATTATCGTTTTCTCGATATATGTGTTGAATGGCCAGGTGAAAACTCGCTACTGTTTGCTCTGTGCTAGAACTTTCCTACCGCTCGACATGTCGGTGATGATAGCTGTTGTACGAGTTCCTCCTGACATATAAGGTGACTTGGCTTATGTCCTTAGTAATTGGCTGATCAAATCATGCACACGTAAAACACAGCACGTCTAGAGTCATGTTGTTGAAAATGCCTTTGGTCGATTTAAGGGAAGGTTTAAGAGCATTGATAAGAGACTGGACCTAAGTGTTGAAAACTTCTGCAATGTTATTGCCGCTTGCTTTGTTTTGCACAATTACTGTGAGAATCTAAACAATTTCTTCGATGACCAATGCCGGGCTCAATGGTGTACATGTTGATGTTGGAGTTTGCCCAGGTGATCCAGACCAAAGGCAGAACATTAACGCAATTGCAATAAAAGATACCATTAAGATATTTTTAATATAACTATATATCCAATACAACCGTACATTACGTGTACCCAAGTGCTGGACATATGCATCCCTATCAAAAAAATAATTAGGCCTCTCCACAAATATCACGTTATACTGATCGCCTCAATATCTTTAAGGAACTTCCTCAAATTTTGAAAGCCGTCTATATATATGAGAATGATGTATTCATCAGTAAATAACACAGGCATACTCGGAAAAAAAATCGTAGTGTTCCTATTAGAAGTCGAACCCAAGACCTTCCGATTACTAGTTCGGATGCTCTACCACTGTTGAACCCGCTTGTATTATTCATTCCTTGAGAATGGCGTCATGACGTCGCCGAAACGTCGGAACATTATCTCGTTAGTTTTTACTTGCCAGTGTAAGGCTTGATATCTATTTTTTAAAAATACGTTTAATCAACATGACAGAAACAATCCAGTTGATTGGTTTTCTGTAGAACATTTTGTCAAATAACTCGAGGACGGAATATCGCACAGACCTGACACTAGGACATTTATTTATCATCTATAACATGTCAATATCTTGACTTCATTCATGGAATGGTTTCGATTTTTCAAAATCGTTTATTTTAAAAGCAAAATATATTCAGATGCAATGGCAATAATGTGATGGAATATATTAAGCCTGATGAATAAATGAGAATGATGAATCAGTGAATGACACAGGCATGCCCGAAAAAAAAAATCCAAGTGCTCCTATCAGGAGTCGAACCTGATAATTAATGATTAATACATCCTTTTCATTCTCAATGGTGATTAATACATCATACTTAGTTATTCACCAGGCTTAACATAATCCATCACATTTCCGTTGTGCATATGCCACACATTGACATTCCAATCTTAGCAGTATACAGGATGTTTGTCCCATGAAGCTATTTTTGTCATTATCTCCTTCCTGATCATTATGCCTTGTGAGTTAATTTTATTGATGTTGCTTCCTGTAGTCAAAATGCTTCTCATATTTTAATCTATCCAAATAATTTGGTACAAGGTTCTGCTCGAAATAAGCGTATCAAAGAAACCTTTATTTATTTAGAGCATGTTTTATGGGGTTTTTTTCTACCGGGGGGGATAAGCATTTTAAATAAACCTGTTGAATGGAAGGGATACAAATACTTTAAAAGTGGCACTGGTAGAGATATAGGGTTAGCCGTATATTAGTCCTACAGCTTGAGTGCTACTAATAGTAACCCGAAAAACAAAGTTGAGAAAAGCATTCTCTCTGAGCAGCTTGATATGTGTTCCAATGGCAAATACTTGTATAAGTATGAGAAACATGTATATTTTGCCGTTTAATAAAACACAACATGTTACAGTTAACCAAACTTGTTTTTACGAATGTCATGATCGTGCCAATTGTAAATTATTTAAAAGGCTTTGAGTTACATGCTTTTAAACTTATTTCGTTGTTTTCGATACAAAAAGGACGAGTCAACAAGGGAATACCTTTTTTTATAATTATTTCGAAAGGGCTTATCATGTCCACATCGTTTTCCGGCTTAAATTGCTATTTTTTTTTTTCCGGCAAAAAATGACACACTAGTAAAATAACCACATAATGCAACTGGATGCTTTTCTAGGAGCCACTAGCGCACAACGATTTCCTCAAAATTGTTCAAAATTAATATCAAACACCCACGAAGCGGTAGGACTAACAACCAACGAACTTTAAAACACTCTGAATAAGATGGAGCAAGAGTTGCCATAAAAATTTTCACCAAACTTAATTAATAGATAGATTAAAATTATGATATATATTACTATTAATAGTTATGAAACTTTACTTACCAATAACCTGGGGCAAGGTCACTCTCCATTTTCTTAAGGTTGTCTAACGATATCTCCATAAAATCTCTGTTGTGTGGAAGTGCGTAACTCTCACGGTCCATCGTCTGCTTGTAAGATGACTCAATGTAATCTTCGGCAAGTGGGAGTGCATAGCCTGTCGCTAGCACAAACCCAAGCACAGCAAAAAGAATCATTGTCTTCATTCTTCGCTTCTTCTCGATTCGACCTTGCTGCATGTATCTGACAGGAAGACCGCAACCCAGCAGCCCTTTTATACATCTTGAGTGGGTGATATCATGAACCGTATTTATAAACAGATATCCTCCACCTTATGTCTAAAAAACACCGATATTGAAAAATTATCACTTTCATCCTTTCAGACATGCGTGCAGGGAAAAGGCTATTTTGGGTTTCTCTGATATCTTGCATTCGCATGCGTATATTTTAACACATTATGGTAGGTTATAGTAAAAGATGTTTTCCACTTGAAAAGATACAGACTGCTAAGAAGAACTTTTCGTGGAAAACGTATCGTCTATTTAATTAAATCCAGAGCCTACTCTAGAAGACTCAGAAGTTATCAATGTCATGCCACAAAATCACAAAGTCATTATAACAATACAAATATATTGATCCACAGTCAATATTTTTTGCGAGTTTCCTGAAATAGTTAGATATTGGCAAACAGTCTGTTTCCTGCATCAATAAATCAGCATATCATAGTTTATCGGGTGAAATTATGTAACACAATGGCACAAAAGCACTCGCTGGAAATTGAAAATGGAATGTTTTACTTCCAGCACATTATCGAAACCTGCCGGTTGTCGTAAGATTTATTGAAAAACTAATTCCATCGCTGCCTGATTACTAAACCTGAAAGTGTCCCGGAGTATTGGAGTTATCAGTTTAAAAAAAATGTTTTTCTATTAACAGGAACCTGAAATTATTGGTCTAGTTTCCTTATAAATTACCACCCCAGTGTACAAAAACTGGCGATGTCAGTGTCTCTTGTCATACACAGACTATGTCGAAATAAATTGCAATTGCAATTTCTCCCATTTTTCCTTTCCAAATTGCACTAGAACAGGTCATAAGTTGGTCTTTTCAAAAATTCGGTTGATTTGTTTCTTAACTGTGTTCTACAACTATTTTGAATAGTTTATTTTCTTTATTAATAGTTTAATATCTATTTTCGAAGTATCATTGCACCACCAAAAAAGGGTCAAAATCCAAGTGACACTTCCGGCCTTCAAAATGGTGAGCAAGCCCGCTGATGAGTGATTTACACTCCCTATTTATCATATCGGAATTGCCGGCACACATTGATATTTTCATCATGATCACTGTTCTGCGGCAGCCGAGTAGATTACCCCGCGCCGGGAATCATCGTTGCTCATTTCAAATCGTGGGTCCTCAACTTTCTGTTGAGTGTCCCTTGCCATAGTATCAATGTAGTTAAATTTACCATAGATATTGATGTGAGTTTCTATATTCTTGATATTTGATTGGAAAGTGCCTTGAACTTTTGATATGTGCGCTATATAAATGATAATTATTATTATTATCATCATGTTTATTATTGTTGTTATTAGTTAGTGATCTTCTTCCTCTTTTGGACATGGCAGTCTCCATGTGGTCCTTGGTTCGGAAACAATGACTGGCAAAGTGTGCTGTTTGAACTGCAATAGAGATGGATATTAGAGGAATGTCATGCACCAAAGATGTATTCCTTAGTTTGATGTTCCCGCCAGGAGGATCTTTATTCTGACAGGGATTTTCCATACTCAAACCTGGAAATTTTCTTTTATTCTTAACATATCTATTTATTGTAAAAAAAACTGACCTTTTTCTGTAAAATAGTGGAAACTGGTCTGGATGATCTGTTGAATATCAGTTCACCCAACACCCATCCAACAAATCATCTTACAAGGGGTGCTAAGCGTTTTAATAAGCGTTCAAAACTGGGCTTTACTCTTGAGGCTAATTTAGACAACACGACTTGATTGTTTTGTGGGAATAGGCGGGGCCTTGTGGCCAGGATGCTAGACTTGTAATCCAGAGGTCCCGGGTTCAAGTCCCGCCTTAACTCACTTTAACGGTAGCCCCATTTTCAAATCCAAGGCCACGCTTTGTAAATAGCCAAATGGTTTGCCTCCCATCAGTTGGAATTTTTATCAAATGTTATGTTCAGTTTGTATATTTATTTCAATTATTTATAGTGTCCCCAATAAGCGCAACAGAGCTAAATACTTCGACACTAGAATAAAGTTATTTATTTATTTTTCATTTAGCAGAAAAACTAACGCGGAGAGATTTCGACGTTTCGATGACATCCTGTCATCATTATCAAGAAAATGAAGAAAATTTACATAAGTAAGTAGACAAAACTAAACTGAAAACAATAGTCTTCATTTTCTTGATAATGATGACAGGATGTCATCGAAACGTCGAAATCTCTCCGCGTTAGTTTTTCTGCTAAATTTAATAACAAAAGTCAATCTTATACGTATTTATTTTTCATTTTATTTATTTTATTATGACTGCTGTTTGTGGCTTCTGTACGATGCGCCGCTCATGATGCAAAATTCGTAATATTATACAACTTTCGTTATTCAATATTCAGCTGAATATTGTCTACACCTACGATCCTCCTAAAAATACATGTTTCAAAATTCCATGGTATTGAACGAGCCGTGAGCAACATGCAATCATAAGCAAGTTCAGTAAGTCTCATTTACTTGGAAGGATTGATCTCCTTTACAGTCAGGATCGTCAGCATGTCGTAAGCCTGAACGAAGTTTTACGGCCGCCTAAATCGAGACTTTGTTTACCACTTGTTTTCCAGCAAATTCTACTTCAACAAGTACTTTTGATGGGAAGTATATTTTTAGGTGAAGTTATTGGCCTTCTCTTGAAAAAAATTTGAGTATCACCACGAACCTCTTACAACGGCTCACAGAATTGGCTGAAAAAACAATAGCAGCGCAATGAACAAACCTAAACAGAAACAATGGACCATAACGATAGGTGCAACGAAATTAGAGGTTCCAAAGATCTGCGCGCTATCTGTTGCAGATTCCAACCGGATCGCGTGAATTGAATTGAATTGATCAAGTAAGTTTGATCTCTTACATTTATTTCCAGTTTAAAACATCATGTTAGTAATGTGCAAAGGTGGCTCAACTGTAGTGCGACTAATTTGGGGACACATTAGACCTGCCAGGGTCATCACCAAACCGATATATTCGTACGAAGTACGGTCTCAATCCCTTAGCCAGGCACTTCAGGGACGACCTTCAAACTAGACAGGAAAAGGACGTTGGCACCATGATTGTCCACCATAGATTGTCCTAAATATCTACCTGAAATGCTCGGAGTGTTCAAATCTGAAACTGCCCCTTTATGGCCTAAGGAGAGCAGACTCATGCAAATAATTAGGTCCTTGACGCCTCCACTTAACCGAGAATATCCCCCAAAAAAGTTTCAGTCACAGGGGATGAATTATTCTTCTTTCCTTAAAGTCCTTAAAGACTGCCTTGAGCAGCCATTTTAACCTTGCTCTTTTTTTAATTTAGTTGATATTAATTATATATATTAGGTTATTTTTTTAAGGTAATAGAATTTTTAGCAGCCTTTGCTAAATTGTATTACTCTAGTTAAGAAAAGATTACATTACATTGGTTGCGACCATTATGTAATTCACAACTGAATAACAATGGCATGGTTACACTATCTCGTCCGCCTGCCGGCCCAATTGCAAGGCCGTTCAAATATGCTTGGTTTTAGGCGCCGAGTTTAATAATTTAGACGGAATTGTAAAATCGACTTCACAACGAAACACTCAACAGCGGTTGAAAGAGCATATCCAAAACAAAATGTGCATTTGTTTATAGAATATATAAATTAAGGGTGAAATGCGATCCATTCAGCTCGATCTCAGGGAAGTAACATGCATCCAATTGCAAACCCAGCCTGATTACGTTTCCATTCTTTACGCCTTCCAAAAATGTGTTCACCTTAGCAAATTTCAAATTCAAATTAAAAATTTGGGAGGCTTTAGGATATCTCTACTCGAACAGTGGTCTCTCGAACAAAGATCTAACTGTTATCAACAAATCGCTGTTTACTCCGATGCTTTCTTCCGACAGCCCTCCGATTCAACAGCTGTTTACCACCGCCATTTCAATATCGTACCCAGAGTCCTCAGGGTCTTTGGCCAGCGGTTGATCACCTGGAGCCGGACTCTGGAGAATTTGAAAAACAAAATAAATTTATTGATCGGCTGCTTCGTAACGACTTCCATTGTTTTACCTGCGGTAATAAAATTCCAGTTCCCCAGAGTCTATCCTGGCGACCAAGCGTTGGCCAAAGGGCCTGAGGATTGCCGCCATTTTGAAAATTTACTCACTGCCAATTGTGCACTTACGTACTGAAAACCCCCAGGAAACATATTTGAAGGCTTGAACTGAAGTAGCCAGAAGGCCCAAGATAGAAGAAAAAGAAGAGCTTCAAAATCCAAAAAAGAACAAAGGAGAATGGGAGAATTTTTAACACTGAGCTGAACGGAGACATGAATACCGACAGTGATATTACTTAGGCAAAGTACCTTTATCTCGAGCTATTCGCTTTTTCTACGGAGGCTACAGTCACGGCTGGGTCACTGTGGAAACGTCTGACTGTTGCTAGGAGAGGTGGGCTAATGTCACCGGAGGGCCGAAAGACAGTAGGATCGTTTTCAGCACTTCAAGAATAATAAACACTTCTTCAAATTAAACATGGAAGGAGTCGAATAAAGCTCAGGAAATGAAAATATCGCTGACTCCTTTGTACTCGGATTCCTGTGTTAACTAAGTTAAATGATAGACTGAGCTAGGTGAAACAAAAGAAACGGTTGCCTGCTCTACGACCGTCTATCGCTACCTTTGTAGCTCTGAACCGAATTATCGAAATCGTAAGGCATTTTCCACCTGGAAGTCCGCCCATGGTACGGAATTAAAACCATGGCGACGATATTTCTCATAACTTATCTTACTGACTGAGAAAAATTTCTGAAAATCTAACGGCTAACTTCCAAACATAAAAGTCAGTTTGTGCACGTATCTTCAGTAGACTTCCAAAGGCACTAAATACTAGCGACGTCCTTTTTTCGCGATTCCACCACTGGGTCTCTCTGCGAAAGCGACGGCACCCGTAACAATCACATAAACTAGTTCCCTACTTAATTCCGTACGGATGACGTATGTTCAGACTAATGCCCGTGCCCGAGAACCGGGCACAGGCACCTTGTTTGAACGGGGCCTAAGACTTTTTCTACTTTGCGTTAATTTTCCCATATTTTTTTAAAATAAGCTTTAGTTTAAATAGCCTCCCACGCAGTCGTATTTAAGGGGACTCGTTTGCGGGGAGGAGGTAATACGATTCCCCTAAAAACGATTGCGTGCGAGGCTATAGTTTAAACTGGTGTTTACTAGTGTCTTCCTTGATGATTAAAGCGATAAAAGCGTCAAGTTTACAAGAAAAATTAATCCGTTCAAATGTTGCACCCCCAACAGACCGCCGACCAAGAGGCGAAAAAAATGGCGCACTATCGGGGAGAAAAATCCGTTTTCCACCCGAATGAACTCCGTAAAACTGTCAGAGTTCCACGAAAATTGATTGTTAAGAAAGTCTACCAACACCACTTGTCACAAGATAGCCTGGCTATGCACGTATGATTGAAAATGGCTGTAAAAACAACTCAGTTTTGTCGAGGACTCGAGTTTCATGTTTCTCATAGCTCATGTCGATAAACATTCCCTATACGCGGATCTGTTATCGTGCTAGAGTCCTTGAGGGCCTCTTGAGTATCGTAGACTCAGACCGTACGTCAGCAAGAAAGTAGAAAAAATTGATTTAAGACACCATCGATAGGGTTATCACTGGTGATATTATGCGCGCTATTATTTTTCATAGAATGTTAATTTTCTTAACGCCACAAAAAGGTAAAAATCAAGCACAAAAAATTTTGTTCAGCGATCGCTGTTGAAATATTGGCTTTCTTTGTGTACTTGGCTATCATTTTAATTTTCTTCCACTTCCTTTGATTAAATCTCTTGAAAATTTCACATCGGATAGAATCTCATTATGGCTTTCAAAGGAAGATTCTTCTCTTTTTCTACACTGGCGTTCTTTTCCACTGCGCAAAAAATGGTTTCCTAAACTCTTTTCTTTGTAATCGCAATAGCAATATTCTTTTAGCACCGAAAGAAACTCGAGAAAATCCAGACGAGGTTTTACATTTTGGCATTAGTTTCAAGACACCCTCGAAATAGGCATATAGAGCTTAATCGGCAGGTGGGAAAATTCTACAACATTCCGAAACAAGGAAAAAATGTAACGTCACATTTCTTTCACAAAGGCAACATCTGCTCGTTAACTTTCGTGGGTGATTCCCTGGCTAATAGTAATTGTTCATGTTACGTCAATTTTGTTGCTGTGCTTTAATAAATGTCTAGTAAATGAAAAATACTTTCTTCAGGTTAAATAAGGAATCTATTTTTTTTTTACTGATTATTGTACTCAACACACCCACTGTGGGGGTTCTCTGACCTAGTATTCACTGTCATGCCAGTGCTCTGACCGTGATCACAACTATTATCACACCTACACAGAAAAACTTAAACCATGTCCGCATTCACTTATTCATCCATAGTAGTGACATTTCATTTGCCAATTGGAAATTGGTATCGTTTGCGACCCGGACGAGGAGGAGGAGGATGGGTAGGAGGGTTCTGACTATTTTGATGAACTGATTGGCCCACGTTAGTATTATTTTCGCTTCCTTTGGTACCTTCCTCAAATACGGCTTTGCTTTCTACTTCCATCTCGTAATTTTCCTTCTTATTATAAATCTCGTCCTCTTCGTCACTCTGTTCGTCTTCTTCCTCGTCTTCAAGTTCATCCACACCTTCTTCAGGTTGTTCCGATTCTTCTTGCTTAAAACCTTCTTCATCGAAAGCCCCGTCATCAAGATCTTGTGCACCCTCGTCTTCAAGTTTTTCATCACTTTCGTCCTTAGATTCCTCCGAAGT
The DNA here is from genome assembly GCF_977016875.1 of Pavona decussata. NCBI lineage: Eukaryota > Metazoa > Cnidaria > Anthozoa > Scleractinia > Agariciidae > Pavona > Pavona decussata. The sequence goes on from NW_028145619.1 coordinate 1,843,389, forward strand.
GTCGTCTTCAAGATCTTCTGCACCAACATATACAAGTTCTTCTGCTTTATCATCTTTAAATTCATTCTCAGTCTCATCCTCATCGAGCTCGTCTTTAGGTTCGTCTTCAAGCTCATCTTCCAAAGTCTCATCTTCAAGATCTTCCGTATCCTTGCCTTCTAGTTCTTCAGCACTTTCGTCTTTAGATTTTTCCAAAGTCTCGTCTTCCAGTTCATCTTCGAAAGCTTCATCTTCAAGATCTTCTGGACTTTCGTCTTCAAGTTCTTCAAAACCTTCGTTTTTAAATCCTCCCAGAACCTTGTCTGTATTTTCATCTCCCGCCTCGTCGTCAAGATTTTCGAAACCCTCGTCTTCAACGTCTCGCTCACCTTCATCTCTCATTGTTTCCACAGCCTCGCCTTCAAGTTCGTCTTCAGCCAAATGTACAAGCGTTTCTTGATTTGTATCTTCAGTTTCGTCTACAAGTTCCTTTACAGCCTCGTCTTCGAGTTTTCCTTCAGGCTTGTCATCACGTTGTTCATTAGCCTCGTATTCCTTGTATTCCTTGAGTTCGGATGCAGGTTTATCTTCGCTCTTCTCTTCAGTTCTAGGTAAACCATTGTAGTAATCTCTGATATCAAAAAGGAAGGAAAACGAATATGAGTTCAAGTAAAACCTTTTAGCCAAAAACTTTAACTTTTGGCTTCTACATATGGCTTTCGATTGTTACCTAGTTTTTCTTAATTTTGTTACACAATTTAACCTTTATTTTGGAGGGCACAGGCTCATCATTTTACTTACTTACTTACTTGTTTACCTACCTACGGACTTAGTTAGCAAAGTACGACGCGCAAGATCCGAGCGCGGAGTGCGAGGCGAGAGGGAAAGAAAAATAAACGCCTGTCGCCATTCGACTGTTCGAGCTCTTCTGTCCGATCATCTGGTGATCGAAAAACGCTGACTGGTCAATCCGGATCAGGTGATGTGAACATAAGAAAAAGAAAACAGTGACAAACAGGCACGGCAACCATACGTTTGGAGGAAGCGATCAAACACTCTTTCGATTTTTTTCCGTCATGCACATCGAAGATCTAAAGGACGAACGGAGAGAATGTATTGTGGCATTGTTAGAACGAGCAGATGTATTGGATTTGTTGCCTGGTGGATTGGTAAAAGTTTAATTTATAAGCTTCATCTGGAAATCTTCCACTGAGTTAGTGAACGGCAGGACGGAAGCCACGTTCTCGCTGTCAGTACGTTGAAATAAATAACCGAGGAACAGGTTCAAGAACTAATTAATTTGTATTTCAATTTCGATAGTCGCGAAACCAAGGAGAATATCAAATGATATCTAGAAGAATGTAGCAAGTGGTTCGTTTTTCGTCGACATCTTGTTAGTAAATTATATTGTGATCATACCTTGACCACAATAAAATAAAATAAAGCTGTTGTTGTAGATCGACAAGAAGCTTCAAACAATTTGAGATCGATGGAGAGATTGAGGACCAAGCTGAAAATAAGAAAGTAAGTCCGATTATGACATGAAGAGTAAGTCATTCAATTTTGCGAAAATGAATGCAACGGATCTCCCTTTAAAAAAGGGTAAAGGAGAAGGTGTAAGCGCAAGAGAATGTGGTGCTTCAAACCGATAAATTAAGTAATTTTTCCGTAGACACACAAGAGAAATACAAAATTACTCTCAACTTCGCATTGATGACTGCATCATGATTTTAAAAAAGAGGAGCATGTTACAACAGCTGATCATTCAATGCACATGCTGTATCGTGGGTTCGTATTTTGAGTGTGGAGAGGGGGCAACGGCAAGGTCAAAGATAAAGAACAGTATGTGGCGGGTTACAACTACAAGGCAACACATATAATGAGCCTCATATCGATGCATATTCCCAAAGTATGGAAATCTAGAGAACCCAGCGCCAAAGTACGAGACCGTAGGGCATGATATGATGAACAACAAGGCCAATGAGAACGACAGTTCAATTGTCGAATCTGGTGACGTGGTGGCGTTATATTCAAGTCTGGAATAAAATTCAATATTGATCGGGGTGCGTAAAGTGTTGTTTGAAAGCAACTTCAGTATTGTAGCCATCAGTGCAAAAAAGAAGACTGAATGTCCAGGAATGATATTTAGAACAGAAAGGGAGAGAACCGTGTGAAAGACAAAGGGTGACCTTTGAAATGAAAATGTACCGAATGTGGCAATGTAGACAATGTAGACACAAAGAGCGCGTACACCATTGGGGAAGAACTGATGAAGTCACTCGACAATAAGGAGGAGAGTTCGGCCTTCTGGAAGCACTGAGAGGAGAAACATGAGAATGGAATACATGCGCCGGGAGTATCAGGAAGAATGTTGCCATTTTTTACTCCAATGACGCTATGCTGAGTCACATCTTTTAGAGAACGCTAACGTTGGGATGAACAACGTGTCAGAAGACTCGCTAATCAATTCTAAGAAGGAGTGGAACTATGTCCACATTTCGCTCATATATATGTAGCCGCGCGGTCCAAGCAAGATGGCCACGATATTTCATGACGGCTTATCTGAAGTCAGCGATCTCTTGTGCCATTCAACGATTCTTACATGAACAATTTGATGAAATTTTTACATGGCAGCCGAATGAAGAGGCTTGAAGAGTGAGGTATATTTTAAATTGCAGTGTTTTTGTAGTTTTACATCGTTTAGACGACGCTGATTTTAAAGTACGTCGTATGTAGCTCAGACGACCTATCTTATTCTTCCTGTTTATGTCTGAAATATTTAATCATGTTGAAATTATCTCGCACTGAGAGGATATTCTGAGAGGATATTCTTGTGAAAGAATTTATTGACTTGTATTTGCTTTGAAACCAAAGGATAATTATTCTTTGGTTGCAAAGCAAATATTAGCTGCCACAAAGAAGCAATTATTTCTGCACAAATTGTTTCAGACGAAAAGAAATGATAATAAAATAATAATCTGGAATAAAGTCAAGCCACACTTTTACGATAAATTCGATAACAATTTTAAATACGAGATTCACTCTAAAAGACAAAAGGGGACGATGGCAACGACATCCCATTAGTGCTAAACAAAAAACACTTTTGAGGGCCATTTCCCACGTTTCTAAGAAATATTGACCCGAAATTGATTTAGGTGGTCTCAATATTGTAAAAACGTGACCCTCTCACTATCAAGGTCAAGTATTTCATAGTTAAACTGAAACTGAAAATTTATATTAAAAAAAAAAAAACCTTGTTACCAACTACTAAAACTGAACAAACAGCACCACGGAAAGTATTGTTGGATGATTGAAGAAAAAGGTCACAATTACCCATTTTACCCATGGCCATAGAACCTTTTCCCCGTAATTTTATGTCATGAAGTTTTGTATGCTGTGCAAGGCGCTTCATGGTCAGACGTTTGAATATTATGATAGAATCCTTAAATATAACCATTCAACTGGGATATCTTCTGTTAGGTCTACTTTATTTTGGTGTTATTTATTATGCAGTAAAAAGGTGGTTTTATAGAACGTTTCAGAGTGTTCATAAATTCTAAAGTAAAGCCCATCGAGTAGGATCTATTCTGCTGTTCTTTTCCATAGTGCTGTCTCTTATGTTGTACACGGTGGCCTTTTTAATCTTTGAATGAAATCTGAAACGATGAGCATCCAAACGAGAACTGTTTAAGTAGTAGTTTCCTCTGATGGTACTTATTGTGCTATGCAAATTACCCGAACATTCGATTCAATGCAAGACGACTAATCGCTTAAACGAGAACCTTTCAACATTATTTTTCTGTGGTACGTCTCATTATGTTGTAAAGAGTAGATTTGACTTTTGAGTGAGTGTATGTATAGGAAATCATAAATCCTTACCAATAAAGAGAAATGTACTCTTGCTGTCTTTTATTACATTTCGTTGCCGACTAGTTCTTTTTAAGCGTGGGGAATGGATAAAATGATAGTTTAAAGCGTGAAAACCAATCTTAGACTGTCCAACACTGCCTACTGTTTTGTGGTGCTGAGTTGGCGAAAGGATAAATGTTAATGCGTCTTACTTACGACTCTATTTTCTTGAGAAGAAAGTCCTCTTGAATATCCCTGAGTTCGTCACTTTTTCTTGCATCCTCTTGATATGTCAATGGCAAGGCAATCGAAGTACCAAGCAAGAAACCGACCAGAGTGAAGATGAAAAATCCTTTCATCCTTCACTGGGTCTACTTCCAAATGTTCTCAACTTATTGACAATGAGTATGTATGCCGTGCGCTTTTAGGTCCGATGGGTGGTATATTTCTATATTACATAAAATAAGTTACCAAACACACTCAGAGGAAAGTATCTGATATTGAACAATCATCGCTGATTGGATCATTAAATTTTTAGTAGACTGCCACGTAGCATGGCTAGCACCAAAGAGTTTGAAAGGCCAGTGGAATATCTTAAAAATTCGTTCTCGGAATGTTCTGGAACGCTCCACGCTTCGACGACTTCTCTTTCCTTCTTTAATCAGGTTGTTTTCTTAACATTTTAAATGAAATCGTGATGTCATGCAACTAGATCATTAAACTCGTAAGAATTTTCATTACCTTTAAGTAATACGAAAATTAAAAACCTCCGTCATTCTTAACAGTTGACAGTTTCAATACAGAGCAAATTAATATTGGAATATTACATTTCCTTTTTATTCCTTTTTTTTCTCTTCTTCTTCTTTTTATTCCTTTTACCTTTCAATTTCGTGACGATAATTAACGAATAACACGACTTTATTAATCAAGTAAATAGATTGCCTCTTCTATTTCCCAGCGGGGGAAGAGAAAATGAATCTAAGCCATACGACTTTATTGGATAAATCTCCGCCGAACACACGTGACTGATCAAGTAGGTCACATGACCTGTGCCTGAAACACGTTACAGAACCTTGTCTGAGTTTAGCTTTTTGGGTTAGAAAATAAATTCTATGCTATATAAGCAATTTCCTTCTTACCCACGTTCAGTTTACGAAACGGCTGTTAATGACGTGAGGAATATTGTAAGTTGATTGTGTTGAGCGTCGGCAGTATTACGTTTATTGTATTATCCACCCGATGAAAAATAAACATTGGCAATATTTCTTCCATTCTTAAAAAATATCAGGTAAACGGGGCTCTTTGAAAATTTCTAGTTTTATTGAGCGAAGCTGTTATGACTAAATACTCTCTAGCAAGTTCCCTAGTCTTTTAATTAGAAAATTAAATAGACTACACGGACCGCGGTGCTCATGATCACGGACTATCCAATATCCATTGAACACGTAAATTTCTTTTTATATTACCTTTTGCACTTCTAAGAATAACAATTGGAAGCAATATAAGTAAACACTAAACACAGCCATTGTCTCGCACCGACTTTCTCATCGATCGCATTCGCATAACAAAAAGTACATTGTGCTAATGGTAGTATTACTGAGAAATGATCGAGAATTGTTCCTTGGTCCTCGTTAACCTAATTAGATTCAAGCTCTAAACAAGCATAATTTTTCAATGGCTCCACCTTTCACTTTAACTTCTCTGTTCTTGGGTTATCTAAAGAACAAGTGATGGATCAGAGAATTAACCCTGTAGTGTACATGAAGAGCTAAAGTGAACCCATGAATTTCCTTCTGAGCCAAGTTAGCAACACGATCTCAATAGGTCGGCACAAACTTCATTGTACCCTTCACACTTACATTGTCGCAAATACTACCATAATCTCCCATGACTTGCTCCCGTCATTGGCTCGTGGCTCCGTCGGCATAACAACGGTTTATCAAATAAGGAGGACGTGGGTACGATTCCCGCCGAGGTCGAAGATATTTTTTTCCTTTCTTAGCCTCGCGTGGTCTCCATTTTCCTTATCACTAGGGCTAACGAGGAAAATTCATAGGTTCACTTTAGCACTTTAACATACACTGTATTAACTATTTCTCTGAAACGTCATTTGTGTCTTTAGTGCTAGCGGCACAACATCCTTTGTACTCAAAGAACACAATATAATTATAAAAGGTTAAAAGCTCTTTCAGTTTACCACTGATCTAAATCAATACAACGCTTAAGCCTTCAGCCGAACAAAACAAAAGAGGACAATGCAAGCGCAGAAAAAATCAAATATTATGCCCATATCAAGCCGTGTTCCATAAAAATACAATTCAGTTCTTTCCTTACTCAAACATCGCAAGTAAAAGGTTTAAGGTTAAGGGTTAAGGTTTTTATTATTATGCACTATTTCAATGGTTTACAACAAAAGGAAATTACAATATATAAGAAAAGTAACATAAAGACAGCATTAAATTACATAAATGTGAAAAGATACACATATTTTTCTCTCTGTAATTTAAGGACCTCTCAGTAAAGAATGGATCTATAAAAATTTGAGAAGATTTAGTTCATCACTTTTGCCCAAAGTACTTAATCTTCTTTAATGGACACAACGGGTTCTTTTCTGGTTTATCATAACTGATCTCGAACTAATGCTTGCTTCAGTCATTTTCCTTTTATTTAAATGGCCCGTGTTATCGGGTTCTCCCTGTTGGTGGACTTTGTGATCAGCCCCTTTTGTCAGATCACCAACACCGGATTTTCTCGATTAAACGCAGCAGCGGTTTATAAAACTCGGCCTCGTACAACTGGTGTTTATTTATTAAATGAAGTTTTCCTTTTATTTTTTTTAGTCAGGCATTTTTTCTTCAATAGCATCTGATAAAAAATAGTGAATTAAGAACCAAATTTCAACAAAAACATTAGCAAAAGACGAGCGAAAAAATGTCGCCAACGTTGTTCCAGTGTCTATCAGCTTTTGCCTCAACTTTGTCTCAATAAAACTGGCAAGTTACGTAGCAAAAAATATCACTGACAGGAACAGAAACAGCATAACAATAAATAACTAACTTCGCCGATCTCTGCTCAGTTCACTAAACTCCGGCAATTATTACATCAGGTCTCGAGGTTCCTGTTACTATCTTTTCTTCCATTTCAGATCTTAGAAAGGCAAAATTATGGAAGGAGTCAAGGAATATCTGAAGAAACGCTGGAGAGACCCTCGTGATAAAAAGACTTAAATATACTCATCTCAAATAAACGCTGGGGGGGGGGGGGGTATTAAAGACTCGGTCTCGTAGAGCGGGCGTTTATTTGAACTCGGCGTTTTATCGAGAAAATACGGTACAATATACTTAACAAATAGATTCCATTTGCCCGTTCATGTGTAATCCAATGACAAATCGTTTATTGAACAATACACTTTGCAGTCTAGGCAACTGAATCACGTGTCTCAAAATATAGTAATAGATAAAAGTATAAATAAAAGTATAAATTAAAGTATAAAACACTAATATGAATAATTAAAATATCGTTAAAACGTTCTATTGTAATACAGCTGATCATATGCTATGGCTTATAATGAAGGAATTCCTGAATCGATATGTTTCATAAACAACAGGAATATCAAAAAGTCTTTTATTTCTGATGAACTGACTTTGGTGGTAAAGGAGTAGCAAGCTTTATGATCTATAGTGTTTCTTGTCTGGAATATAGATATGGAATATAATATGTATTTCAAATGCATCTGCATACTTTGGGTCAGGAAAAAATGTTCGCATGGCGAGTCCTTGGATGCGCTCCGTTTCGTCCTACAGGTACACACCGATGATGTCAAAGGGTGTTACTAACAGCAAAGAAGTAGGTTACCTGCCCTAAGTGAAAGCCGTCACTGATGTTCTTATCACGTTTTGGCGTCACCTGCGCGTTATTAGAGTACACGTGCACGGCCAGATAGAATCTATTTGTTCTATACAATGTTTCGATATCGCTTATCCAGCAAAAGATTAAGACGTTCAGAAACATCATCCTAATAATAATTTGCGCGGACATTAAGAGGGCAAATTTAGATGTTGTCATTTATGATCAAACGTCTGCACTTTTATCACAGACTCCTCTAGACCAATCAAAGCGCGAGTTTCGCACTGCACATCACATTAGACCAAATAGTGATAAAAGAGTAGTTTGGAATTTAAAGTTCAGGCGAATTGTCTGTTATCGCATGATAACCTTTTTGTTGACCACGCAATTGTTAAAGATGAACTGAATTCACCTCTGGAAAGCTAGTACAAACGCCCCTTTCTTGACTGAGAATATTTTTCGTCAGAAACTGAATTCATCCTGCGAGCAAGTCTTAAGACACATTTGTGAGGAAAAGCGGCCGGGGTCTGAAGACACGATTTTTTTGTTTGTAATTAAAGTGTCCATGTCAGCAACGTTTAGTAACACTTTGAAAAGCCAAAAGTCACAATTACACCAATGGAAACCTAAAGTTTCTACGCTAGAACTGAAACTATTATCAATAAGTGCCTTAATGGCCACGAATGGCAAGGAAACTTTTGATGTAAAGACTTTGCATATCTGTTATTATATTTTTTTTTGTCATGTTTTGTTCTGGGAACGCTCAACAAATCTGTTAGTTTCACTGCTACCCATAAAATTGAACACAGGTGATTTTTTGTGTGTGCGAAAAGCATACCCTCTCAGTTTAAGGGGCAGTGTCACCGATTTTTTTTTTTTTTTTTTTTTTTGGGGGGGGGGGGGGGGGATCACTGTGAATTGCCAAAAGAACGTATTAATTTTAGTGGAGTAGTTGAAATATTGGTTTCGTTTTGTTAACAATAACCTTACTAGTGCACAGAAACTACTGTTAATTATGTTTGGCTGCGGATGGGTAGGATGGAAGTGGATTGCAACTTGAAAAAATTGGCAGGGAGTCTAAAGATCAAGTCTAAAGTCCAAAGCACTGAGAACAATGAACTTAATATGGAACACTCTACCTTTAGATTTAAGACTTTGCAGTTCCATAAAAGCAACTTTCAAGTTTCTTTACATTTTCTTGTCCAAAATTTGCTTTTCCTTACATTCACATTTATTTCATAATCCTCAATAAACAATAAACAATTCCGCCCGCAAATAGCAGGTCCTAGTCGAGGCGGGCGGAGAGAAAGGGGGACAGCAGTCAGTGATAAATTACGTAAATAAATAACTTAAAATAACATTCCTTAAGGAACTTACAAGAAATTACAGGGGAAACTTTTAAAAGCGCACGCTTTACATGCAGGGGGGGGGGGGGGGGTAGGGGGAATGAAGATCAGCTTAACTTGAAATGCACGTACTTTAAATAGTTTCAATAGACGCGCACTCTGCCACTGAGCTGTAGACAAAGCGTGGTGAGCTTTATTGTACAGAGACCTTTTTCAGAGCAACTTGACTTTTGACTGACGTACCATTCTTTGTCTTCTTTCTTTCTTTCTTTCTTTTCTTCTCTCTTTCGTGATTTTTCCCTTATTTTTATCTTTTCTCTTTGAAAAGGCGCTTTAGCACTGAATAATACGAGAAAAAATTTTGCAACTTGTTCCCTAACAATGTTGCGTACAACTTCAAGTTGGTTCTACACAGTTCATATTTAACGGCGATTTTTTTCTCTTACAGCGTTTCATTAAAGATCGTTACCGTGTCACAAAGCGCGCGAACGTTTCCCAACAAGACATTACGTTATAAAAATTGTCGCACGCTATGTTACGTAAAAACGATTTGCCCAACGTTTCCCAAGAAATCATAATGATATTATAGTCGTTTTCAAAAAATTCACAAATCCAATCTCTGTTGCAGCACATTACGTGCAAAAACAATGTTCGGGATCGGTAAGGTATTTATCCTCTCTTGGTATAAGTAGTGTAATTCGGCAAACGGGCTCCATGCAGGGAGTGTAAGGATCAAGTCTAAAGTCCAAAGCACTGACCAAAATGAACTTGATAATTACGTCACCTATGCAATTCAGCTGATATTAAAAAATGGGCAAGTTTGGCATTCTTGTCAAGAGAAGCTTGCTCTCAATGACGAGCTGCCTTTTGACCCATGATACTGAGAGCGTCATATCAAGACAGGAGGATTGCAAATAATATTCAGCGATCTTTATTTACAAATTCCTGACACATCTGCCGATGCAAACTATGAATTAATAACATTTTGCAAGCAAACCAAGTGTGCTTTGTATTTGTCAGTATTGGCCGGTCAAACTAGTCGTTTCAAAAACGAAACACATCAACTTAAGAGTTAAATCCAGCCTCGAGATTACTCATTACACATGCCGTTTTCAAACAAAATTGGAAATTAAACTTCACAAGGACGTAGTTACAAACCGAATAAACTCACCGGGCAGCACAGACAAGATGGAAAGCAAAAATGGCTCTTTTAAGACAGTGGATTTAATTTTCATCAGTAACTGAATATTACGGCAAATATGTGGTGTGCAATCAGTGAACTCATTTATAAACACTTATCAATATATCTGACAATCAACCATTTTAATAGCGACAGCTAAAACGATTTAAGGTACTACATATCTACTTCTGATATCAGTTTTCTTTTTCTTGACAGATTTATATATTTTATAGTAAGTATTTGATATTCAATATTTTGATTTGGTTAAAGAACACTCTAATCCGAAAAACAAAATACTTCTTTTTGACAGCGTCAGTTTAACAATGAGCATGGCCTGCACTCGCCTTTAAGCTTGGCATATAGTGCAGATTCGTCCAACACCCACTTAAACGGATAACAACTGTCAGTTATAACCGCGAAGAAGACACGCATTTGCTGCTCAGCAATTTTCAAGCAATCTAACCAAGCTATACGCCATTGCGTAGTCGAAACAAGGCTATAAAAATCAGCCACAGCTCTAAAGGGAGAATATAATTACAAGGAAAAACTGGACTCAGCCCATGGCACTCTTACTGAACACCTCTGCAGTGACTAAAGAAGTGCCAACTATTACGAGAAACAGACCTTTCTGTAGGTCCGTTAATTAAGCTATCACTGCTTTGCCTTGTGTTTGCTAAGCGCTTTGGATACATGTAAACGGCTTACAAATACAACAAATGTTCATTAATGTGATTATAGCCCTAAGTTAAGATTTCTTGACACAAGTTGAATCCTATCAGTGCAACTTATAAACTCCTTAAGCCGGATTGGATTATATAAAGATCAAATCTTAAAAAAAAGATCACGCAAGCCTCTTACACAAGTACTTGGGTTTTTTGTCTCTGCTTATTTATTTAATTATTTATTTTAAAAGCCGAGTCATAAACAAGAGGTTCCAGCATAAAAAAGGCTCAAGAGCGATCCAAGTGTGAAACGAAACTTTAGTAGACGTCAGTCGCCTATGTTTGGGTCTGTTTGAGGGTTTGAGGTGGAATTAACTGAGTTTGAAATTCACAAAGTTATTCCCTCGCTTTCGTTGGTAATGATCGTAGAAAGACTTTGTTGTTTGTCAATGGTTTAATCTTCCATAAGTGACTGAAAAACTCTAAAGTTGAGAGTGTCCTGACCGGGTCTCTTTTATACCAGAACAAATTGTCTTCACTCAGAAGTTCTTGTAAGTGTGATCATGTGAGTCTTTTCGGTAATCCGCTGGGCTTCTTTCTGGATAATATACTAACTGTAAACTAAGAAATCCCTAAGTATCTCAACGAAGCATAGTTAAGAACCGCCTTTAAGAGCAATCACCCACTCTCGAGCTCTCACTTGGAAGAGAAGGTCGTTATCTTAATTCCTTGTATGTAGAGTTCTTTAGTGGGCGTAGCTCCAATTTCAACCTCGTCCCCAGGCTCTTTGCGATATTCAAAATGGCAGACGGTGGCGAAGACTCTGAGACAAGGAATACTATATTAGATCACAGAAAAGGCGTAGAGAGTACAAAAATGAAGTATGTATCCTGTGATAAAATACTCCACCATTCGCGGAGTTTTTTTCAGTGTGTCCAAGGACCTTTGCCACCGTCCGCCATTTTGAATATCGGGAAGACCCTGGGGACCGATGTTGTCCTACTTTCTGCGGGATTTCATAAAGATGCGGGTCGCTGAAGAAAGAGTAACTTGCAAGAAATGTTCAAGAAATGTTCAAGAAATGTCCAAGAAATGTTCGCATCTGCTCTTTCATTTATGGCGAAGGCATTTCAATCTGCTTTAAAATCTTGGCTGCAGTAGAAATGGCCACCGATACAAATGACAGTTGCTCTTGGATCACCGACGTGTCATTAGTCTTAGTGAAATCAACCCCAGGAAATTTGTCCGATGGGGCAACGTGTTGAAACACAATAGGATTTTCCGTTTTCACTTTAGGGTTGATAAATGCCTTTCCGACCTGATTCAGCTGGTTATTGAAAATGCGCAATTTCAATGAATCCACCTTCTCCGTGGCACTTGCGTTGCTGACCGCAGACGCAAACGAATCGCACCATCTCGAGAATTCAACGAGAGATCTGTTTACCGCCGATATTCCCTGTTGAACAGGTGTGGCGTTGATAAGTGTTGTATTGGATGCAATAAGTTTATTGTATGCCTTGTATAGAGAGTTTTTCAAGCGTGTTACGTTCAAAGGGATGATCTGGGAATCAGCTATATCTATTAACATGCCACCCATGAGCAAGGTCATGGCACGGTGAATCTCAAACGTGGGGTCAGCAAATTGTTCCACCCAGTAGAATGTATCCTCCTGGGTGTGATAAGAGGGGTACAGTTGCCAGCCGCTCTTTTTACTATAATTAAAGAAAAAGCTAAAATCCGCTGATGGTATGCCAGCCGTGAAATAAAAAGGGATATAATCACTCGCGTAGTGAAAAGCCTGGACACTGGGTTCGCCCGGGGTGGAAGGTGTTGGTCCTCGCCTCAACATGATATTGAACACGGATTCATTCTTTCCTTTACCAACTGGTACGTTTACTTGTTTCGCCCACTTATAGATAAGATCGATAACAAGCGGATCTGATTGTGCTAGAAGGGTGAAATTTCCTTGGACGGGAACATCAGTGTTCAGGTAGGCGACTCCGCGGTCCTTGAAAATCAAAGAGTTTTCTTCCATCCATTCAATTGAGCCAAATAGACCAAACTCCTCCCCTCCGAAGCTGCACAGCTTTATGGTCCTGCGTGGCCTCCACCCCTGCTTCACCAGACGGCTCAAGACTCGGCTTGTCTCTTTCAAAACGGATATTCCCGTGGACGCATCCGCGGCTCCATAAATCCAAGCATCTCGGTGATTTCCTAAGAAGACGTAACGGTCAGGCTCCTCTCGTCCAGTTATGGTACCAATCACATTGTATATTGATTTTTGTTCAAGCTGGTTGTTGATAGTTATCTTGACTGTCTGGTTCTTGTTCTGATAGTTTTGACCAAACTTGAAAGTGGCATTAAGATCTCTGAACCACTCCGGTGGTATGTCGTCTCCTGAAAAAGCGTTGTGAGGTGAAACAATTGACGTTTTGCCTTAACGGCAAGGGAAAGCTTCACGAAATCTAATCTAATCTAATCTAATCTAAAACACTTTTTTAAATAAAAACTAGCCAATTATAATGTTTTGATCATTGTGAAAGAAATGTGATGCTACGATTTAAGCATGGTGAAAAGATGATAGACTTTTTTTTTCAGTCAGTGATACAAGCATAAACATAACATCTTAACTCATAGGTTCGACTCCTGTTAGGAGAACCCGGATTTTCTTTTTCCGAGTATGCTTGTCTCACTGACTGAAAAAAGAAATGCAGCTATTGTTTTGATTATTCAGTTACGCGCAGCTTTTAAGTGTACTTTACGTACTTATATCCTTTATTGTTTTCTAATGTGGAAGAGGATATGGGAATTGTAATTTAAGGTGGTGATGTCTCAGGATGCAAGTAAGTCACAAGTCCTGATATCATTGCCAATAAAACGTTTACTATAAGTTTACGTTCTGGCACGAACGATGTTATAAACTTAAAAATTAAAATTTAGGTATTGAAAAGATCATACATTCTAAAATTGAACACTTACCCCCTGCTTGCTCCAAGAGATAGCGTGCAGTGCCATATGATATGGGTTGAATGAGTATGGGTGGTAGATTTTTGATATCTTTTACTGATTTGCGGTAGATTCCATCGAGAGAAGGTAAATTCGGCGTTAACGGATCACCGAAACCACTGTGTACACCAGCCAGCAGCACTGCGTCGGAGGAAAGCCACGGCGTGTTAGGGTAAGTTGAATTCTTTCCCAGGCCTTCTCTGGCGAACTTTTTTGGATCAGGGTACATTAGAAATGCTTTTGCTCCTTTCTTGGCGGCTACGAAAGACTAAAAGAGATTACAAAAGAAGAATCCAAAATGGCTTGCAATGATGACACAGGCTTACGAAGTATATCGACCCCGGGTACCCTTGAAGCAGACTGCACTACTCGTTTCTGAAACGCGCGCGCTTCATTGGGAGAAAGACATTGTTGGTCATTATATGGTTGCCGGTAAATAAATATTAAAGGGGAAGTATCATGGTTTTTTTTATATCTTTTGTTAAAAATGATGAAAAAAGACCTTCAATCAGCTGCCAAATAATTCTATTCTGAAGAGAGGAAAGAAATAAACTCAATTCTTGAAAGGAATCGGTTCGTGATCTGTTCTAGTTCTGGAAACAAAAATGTGAGAACTTGAAATACAGTAGCCTAACATTTTTCAAGTTTCAATCCATACCGGCCTACTCTGCCTCTGACCAGAGGCAGTAATCAACAGTTTTATTGCACTGGGATGATAATTTATAATATCAAATTCTCAGCCTCGGATATTGCATTTCTAGCGTTCTGATTGGTTCACTAAATCCCGGTTATCAGCTCATATACCGTAGTTTGACCTTGTATGGAAAACGATTGCCCGAGGTGTCGCTAAGCTAAAACCTTTTTTCGGCGGGACGCGAAAGTTTCTTCGGAAAAATGGAGAAAAATAAAAGAAAAGAAAAGAAATAACAGACAATGACGACAATAAAAGCCACAAAGTTCGAAATGACACTATTTAATGGTACGTATCTCCGAAGTTTCTTTTAAAATCAGAAAAATTACACGATTTTACGATCACATAACAACAACAACAATAACAACAGGTTACCTTCAAAAATTTCAGGATGGCTTGCAAATCCTGGCGGTAAGAGGTTAAAACCGATCGAAGAAATTTCTCAAGAAGAACTTAAGGCCTGCCTTTCCGTTTCTACGCATTTACAAGGACTCCGGTTACAAGAGTTCATCCATGAAATCCGTACGAGCGGCGGCCATAATGTTCGTTTCCGTCGCTCGGCACCACTCAGCAAAACATTTGCACAAATGTGCACAGCTCTAACGCTTCTCGATAAGCTTGAAGTTTAAAAACTTGCAGTGAATGCTTGTCTCAGGTTGTACCTCGTACACTTGGACTCGGCTTGCCTTAAGTGTTTTAAAACGTCTGCGAGGAATTCAGTTCAGCATAAAAAAAGCCGTCCTTGATCCCTTCCTTCGCTCGGCATCACACAGCAAAAAATTTGCTCAAATGTGCTCAACTATTACGCTTCTCGATTAGCTGGCACTTCAGAGGCACTTAAATGCTTGTCTCAGAAAGGTTGTTACTTGTACACTTGAACGTATCTTGAATTTGAGATGTCCGGCTTCGTCCGATCTACTTCGCTTTCGATTTTTCATTCAACTCCGTTCGCAATGAGCAGCGCGTGTCATGTGATCATTAAGTTTCGCGCGCTTTGATCGGAAGTTGTCTCAACAAGTCAACGTCCGGTCGTTTTAATTTAAAAGAAATTTTTACTTAAAATTAAATTCTTAAAACTTCAACATCAATATCCAAACGGGGAGAATTTAATAAAACAATTATTCCATTTGCGCTTGTTGGATATGAGATTGGTTATAGCCAACCCGGCGCTTCGCGCCTTGTTGGCTATTTACCATATCACTATGATCCAACGCGCGCTCATGGAATAATTGTTAAATAAACTTGAAAGTTATTTCTTTGTTTCTGCTGGCAGACAAGCATTTTTGGGTTTGAAATGACAGCAAATTTGCGTGATACTTCCCCTTTAAGAAAACTAGAAGCGTAATTCTAAACAAAACTGTAGCAATTTTTGTTAGGATTTCTTCAATTGAAACGTATCCTTCAATGAAAAAGTCCTTTTTTATATAAAAAAAAATTGTCTACACCCCACACGCGCACAGTTAGGAGCCATAAAATAAATGTAGTGACTACATGATCTTTAAGTTCCTTCTCCAAAAATTCATTAATAATTCATAAGCCCATTGACTAATCAAATGGTTGATAAAACATCACGTGTAGTGGTTTTCAAAAACCCGATAAAACCTCCTCCTTATTTGTATGCAGCGTTTAATGCTTTTCTCGTATGCTAATTTCCAACGTTCACAAAAGCATCATTATGAACTTTCTTGACACACGCTTTTCTAGGAATGTTTTTGAAGCCGTTCAAAACACTCACAGCACGTGATTTATCGGGTCCGAAAACCACTCAGCTGCGCCTCGTGGTTTTAAATCCCGATAAAACACTGCTGTTCGTATTTTAAACATTACATAAAGCATTACCTAGCTTAAGTTGAAAGCACCTACCGCATTAAAGAAACCGAAATAATGCCTTGAAATAACGATGCTTCCATTTACAGAAATGTTACGTTTCTCCAACTCCTCAAAGTCGCTGGCCTGTCCTCTGTTGATGTAAACAAGTTTCCCTTCAGCTGTGCCGTTCATTGAGTAAGCAGTATAGGGGGTGAATAGGGACGTATTCTTGCTTCCAGGGCCAGGCGACACCTGTGTGGTTTAAGTTCAAAATGTCAGTTAATTTTTTCCATCCACGACTATTTTATAGTCTCAAACGTCATCGGAATACTGTGATCTCGCACGATCGACAAGAACAGCTCCAGAAAGTGGGTGAGGAATTTGTAAGGTTATTACGTTCATACAATAAGCAAACTTAGATAAAAATAAATGCTCCTAAAAAGGAATTGTGGAGCTCCGCTTTTAGGCTTGGCTAAATATATATATATACTAGAACTGATATGGCTTATCCCTTGGGAGAAGGGATGGCGCAGTGGTGGGAGCACTCGCCTTCCCGCCAATGTGGTTCGGGTTTCATTCCCGGACTCGCATCATATGTGGGTTGAGTTTGTTGTTGGTTCTCGTCCTTGCTCCGAGAGGTTTTTCTCCGGGTACTCCGGTTTTTTCCTCTCCTCAAAAACCAAAATTTCTAAATTCCAATTCGATCTGGAAAGTGTCTTCAATAAGTACTCTGCGCTAAATGCATTGACACTTAAATTTATTTATTTATTTATTTATTTATTTATTTATTTTTAGTATCACCCGTTTCTTTTGATTGAGCATCTTATAGAGAAAGGGTAAGTTAAACGTAACCTTTCTCGATCAAGCACCTTCCATCAGTCAAGTTTAAGTGGCCTAAGCCGGTATGGTAAGTGGACATAAAAGCGAGAGTTTTCTGTTACAATTCTCTGCGTTCAGAAGGATTTTCCTGAGTACTATATATTGGATCACTCGGCTCGAGGCGGTGTACTTAGGACGGGGAACACAAAGGAACTTGTGGAACGACTCCATGCAACTCGGCCCTGGCGTGCAGTGAACGAAAACTGAAACTACATAACAAGAAGCATATGTTTCCAAACCTGAGCGGCCCAAGTAATTCACGAGTTGGTTTATTTTAGAACGGAGATTTCATATCAAAAAAAAAAAAAATTAAAACAGGCAATCAATGGTAGAGCGAGTATCGATAGAATCGATTACATTTTATCGATTGAACCCATCTTCATCCTCAATAGCTCTGTGGCGCATGGAGAAAAACAATAAAATTATTTAATCGCCTCAAAAAACTTTCACTTTTAAGAACCCGCCCAAGTGATTATTCTCATTTAGGGAGGATTACCCTTCTCGGTTTTCAACTTCAAACAACATAGAGAGGAGTGAAAACACTGTAATCGGCACGCTTGTCATAGGAACGTCCGGCCTATCCTCTTACACGGATTATCAGTTAATTTCCTCGATTAACCCTGTTATTAAGCACGAGCTGTTTTTGTGAATATTTGTGCATCTCTGAACCCTTTTTAACGTGAAGATTGTTTTTGGGAACTCCAAACCGGGAAGGTAATTATAATGCGTATGTCAGTCGGACGCAAACATTTAGTACTCCTTCTCCTATAAAATTCAATGGCTAGTTTCTCTAAATTTCATATGATTTTGGAAAAGAACTTAACTAGTAGGCGGATTTGTCTGCTTCTGTTAAAAGCGTAGCAGAATATTAAATTTCGTGGTGAATTCCAATGTTGCCGACAATTTGGGATTAAGGTAAATCTTTTACCATTTTAAACCCGCTTAAGAAATAGCTCGAAAGTAGTAATTTTTCAACTTAACCATGCGAACACTCTATGCGTGAGTGCTAAGATTTAAGTATAAAATGTACAGAAAATAGCTGGCAATTCAGCACAAGGAAAATTGCTATCCATTCTTTTTCTTCTGTTGCTAGAGCTTGTCTTGAACTGGCGCGCAGGAAACCGTAACTGGGGACTGCCACGCGGTGTGGCTTCCGCTGTCCTGATTTTTCTCTGCTGGAGCTGTTCCCTGACGCAAGTAACCCATCTCTTTCTGGGTTTGCCAACTGGGACTATTGAACTACTTGCGAACTGTCCAAAAGTGTCCATCGCACTCGAAAACTCAATCACTGTTAGGCTCCATAAAAACTTTAGCGTCTCCTTATAGCTGACCTAATGCCCAACCCGCTTCCCCCTTCTCCCGGCTGATTCCCAGGTATTAGGATAATTCGGAAAACAAACCGGCAAATGCCCCACGGCGGGGACAAAGGAACTGTTCAAAAGCTCCACGGTAATTCTTCGTCTCTGAGCTTACCTTCATTCTAGTACAAGTTAATTCAGGAAAAGATAAAGATGCCCCTACAAGTGTTATTTGCCGATTAGAGAGCAAGGACGACGGAGACGACAACGACAACGCCGCAAAACAATAGGTTTAATGAGGGAAAACAGTCGGCGTTTTACATTTTGGTACATTTCTTTGCCGTCCTCTGCAAAACAACAACGTGAAATGACCAAATTCAAGGTTTTGTGGAGAACGTGAACACACGACGGTGAACTTTCCATCCTCTTTCTTAACTTGAACGCCACTCCTACCAATTTGGTCCTCCTTAGACGTGGTCATCACAAATTGATGTTTTTTTACCAATGAACTTTATCATTGAAAAAAGTGCTTTGAGGTGAAATCACGAGGATGTGAAATGCCCCAGGTTAGACAAGGACGGACAATGTGAAAAAATGCCCCGCAAATGCCCAGGGGAGGGAGGGGGCACCGCTGGAATTGATTCAAGAGGCATAGGCAGCACTGACTGAATCAAAACACACCAAACAGTAACAATCTCGTATTGAACTGACAGTCAGTCTAGTCGTTGAAAGTTAGAAAACTTTTAGGCTTAATCCACATATGAACCTTTTAGACTCCATTTTTGCTTTTAGTTCTAAAATAACGCGTCTTGCGGACAAAGAATAGATATGATATTCAAGCTTGACTTGGATATGAAAACTATTCATAGCAAAGAACGAGAATATTAATTTTTTTGGTTTGGCAGTCTGGGGTTAAGCATAAGTCAAACCGTAAAAAAGAGGCATTCTTTCAACACACGTTTGTCGAGCAACTTGCAAGCGAAGCAAATAATCCTTGTTTAGCCGCTTTCCGTTCAGTGACCCTAAATGTTGTTTAATATCCTAAATGTTGTTTAATCTTGTTTAATATATTATAATCTGAAGACTCCTACGAAGACTTAGAATCGATAATCTCAAAAGTTAGAAAATACTCTTAGTAGCTATCACCCTTATCTCGCCTGATTCACTTTGCCTGATTTATTCACCTTTCACAACATAATGCGTTGCCAACTTGAATTAATTACATAGTTGTTTATGTAGACTTAATCTGTTCATGTTTTCGTATCTACCTACCTATTTACTTATCTGTAGTTTTTACTGTGTGTACTTTCCTCTTCTTTTACTGATTATTCTGGCCCGCCTCGATTAGCACTGCTATCTGCGGAGCCAGGGGTTTAAGGCTTTATTGGCAAATAACAAAATATTGTTGTTGTTGTTGTTGTAAATGTCAGAAAGGTTTGTTTCACAAATAAAGGTAAATTTTCGTCATAATTTTTTTTTAACAAAAGCCAGTACTGGTTACAGAAGAGAATATATAAACGCACCGTTAATGAAAGGTTATCGCCATTCACTCCAATAAAAAAAACGATTGCCTTTTTATTAAATAATACATACACTCGGTTTCCAACTATTAACTAGCTCGTTCTGGAGTTTCTCGCAGCTTACGGCAACAGAAGTGCTGTTTTCAAGTTGAGGGGTTACTTAATAATGCCGTGTTGGCCAAGGAAAACTATTATCCCAATGGGCAGAAGTTTTTGTGATATGTGATCGATCCGATTGCAGTATTTTCCTTCCGATCTTTGGAATTTTAGCTAAAAATAACCCGTGTTAGCTGAAGAAGATGATAATCCATGTGAGCAATTCTTATGATTAGCGAACCAAATACCACACTATCTTGATTCCTATCTTTGATTTTTACGATTCAAATCTACGAGGAATAATCCGCCCAGGTTAACAGCACGTAACTGACAACTTCTTAACGAGGAAAAACTTGCTTACCGAGGTGGCCAAATAATTTGATCGTATTAATTTTCCATACGTCACGCCGAGCGAGTTGATGCTCAAGGTGGACTCCATGTCGATAACAGTAGTCGATGGCATCGGCGGCAACCACTTCGATAGCAAGTTGTTCGGGTTGTTTCAATTTTCTCGCTTGAAATCTCCGTTGGTAAATTACCCGAATCGTTTTCTGTGGCTTCCCTAGATATAACTGCGACTGTGATTGGCTGGTTAGTGATAACGTGGCCTTCATTAGATTTATATGTACCCCGCGCGGCATATGATCGAGCAATTGTTGCCCCGCGGGATACAATAGCATGTGAATTTTCATGGAGGAGCTTTTTTGAGGGAACTTTTTTTGGGGGGGGGGGGGGGGGTGGGGAGAGAGATTTTTGAAAGTGCACGTTCAACTGTTAGGCTAGTTCCGTTTGGCATTCCATTGTAGAACACGCGGTTTAGAGCTTAATGAAATAAACATTGAGTTGAGGTTTGTGGTTTGCCCGTATAACATGTCTTGACCCTCGCGAAGTAGTTAGTTAGTCCCCTCGAGTCTTGAGGTTTGGCCCGACTTTGGCTCGGGTAACATCGAAACCATCGGAGAAAATAAAACAAACTCAGTTCCCTCAGAAACAGATTTAAGTATCTATTGTAAATTATTATTCAACACATTTTAACACTGCCCAATTATAGTCATGGTGCACTGAATATTCGTCGTCCGTAGTCAACAGATATCCTGCGATATACTAAATTTCGTGTGTCGGGGAGAAAAATGACAAAATAAAGATCCTCTCCAGCTTTTCTGCAATAAAACTGTGCTTTGTTGTTAATGTGTTGAATAATTAAACAATATATATATATCCCCTGATTTTAGTTAACTCGACCTACGCTCTCGTCGGCTTAGTCTCAGGCGATATTCCACGCGATTTTGCAGGGTAATTGTTAAATAGCTGGAGTTCCGTTGGACCTAACGTGCGCTCTGAATGGTTGTTTTTTGGTCATGAGGTGGAGGCTAAAATCAAACGGTGCCCGCGCGGGCAACAACCGAAGATAGTAGATTATCAACGAATTCAATCCGGTTTAATGATTTCTAGAAGACTAAGGACCGAAATATGAAAACTGCAACCTGGACATTTTTACGAGCAAATGCGGTTTTTTAGGCTTTGAAATTTAAGTTTATGCAAGGGTAGTGTTGGTGGTGGGGGCGGGGAGGGGGGGCAGGAGTAATTGACAACTTGCCCTATTACTGAGTGTTGGGCCGTATTATTCAAGATTGAGGATAACATTTATTTTGGTTTAAGTCTTTAGTTATTCCTCTTTAACTTACCAAGATATCGATGTTGCAGGCTCCATTTCTTACAATAAGTCATCGAAGTATGAGCCTGATGAGTTGATATATCTACGTTTGAAAATAGTATTGTCTTGTAGAATTACGGACATTCCCGCTCAATTGCTCAAACTTGATTATAGCGCCCTCGTATCCATTTGAGCTTAATTTCCTTAGGATTTTGACTTGATTGCAGGGAACTGGATCAAGCCCTGGAAGCTGAACTCTCTCTTATTCAGACAACCTTATACCTTATAACTCCTGTGCTTCATGTTGCATGTAATCGAATTGATATCGGTATGTTACTGACACAGTGTCTTAGTAATAAAGTTGAATTGCTCAATAGAAATTATCGACAACCGATTCGTTTAAAACTTCGTAGGAATCGAACGCGAGAATGTGTCCTTAGGAAGGAACCAGACAGAACCGTGGTAGACAAAACGAAGTTGTATTTTGAATATTCAACACAAATAGCAAGAACTGCAACGTACCGACGAACAGAGTTCCACAAGAATCATACTTTGGAAGACTGAAGCAAACTAATGGTTCAGTTTCTTGTCCGTTGTCCTAGTAATCCTTGATTGAACATTTGTCTTCAAATTGTTTACTACATTATAATAATCATACATGTATGTACACCTTTTTTAACATCCCGGTAATGAATAAACTTTGAGGCAATATTTTATGTACACATGTAAGCTCATTTTTGACAGTAATAAAATTTGTTGTTGTTATTACATTATTGTTCACTTTGTTTAACTTCCTGTTTTTTGTGCTTTTGGAGCTGTGCTTAGTTTTATTTCCAAATGTCATTAATTATACAACTAAATTGGATGAAATTATTCTACAAAGCAAATGGAACATATGTAATAATCAAATGTGTCGGGTTTATTTTTTTTAATTTTCCAAAAATTATAGCAAGTTTGCTACGATTTCTATCCGGATCTTTTGGAAACATCCGGCCGGTTTATCTGTTAGGTCTTCGCTTTTGTAAATATATTCTTTTTTTATTTGGATAAATAATATCTTTTGTTAGCATTATTATCACAAAAACGTTGCTATTTATTTCTGTAGGCTTGTTTAGGTTAGGCACATTAGATTCTACTTTCTATAGACTTAGCATTAACACGGCTCTCTGAAAGATTTTTTGTAATGTTTTCAAATAAAAATTATGATGACGATGTACGAATTACAAACGATGGAAGTAAAGAAAGAAATTGCCATTCTGATGGAACAAAATTGTTTTGGACCATTATTTAACTGTCTGTGTACTTTATATCCTTTGTTTCCATCCGCTTTTCTGATTCACTTTTCGTCCTGTTTCAAGATAATCAAAAAACTTGCTCCTCAGTGGCCCCTACTATGACTTATAACACTATAAATAAACCAAAATGCTGTCCCTTTGAAGATCCGAATCCCTTGGTGCCTACTTTTGCTACTGCGCATACGTTCTGCGCATCTCGCGATGGTCCAAGAAAGTCGGGTTTCTTAACTGCGGTAACTGCTAAAACAGATATTTTTTCGCGATTTATAACTACGCGGAAAAACCAGATCTTGGCAAGGGATACTGGAATCCGAAATGGAACTTAGGGGTAGCCACGCATTTTTCAGAGATAACTAAGCTTCAGTTTGGGGGAAAAAAATCTATACACTCTTGTATTTTTGGAGCTTTAGAATAGGCGTTTATCACGGTTTTCGACGCCATTTTGACGAGTAGGCAAACAGGCTTGAAATAGCAGTGTTTGTATGGAAATCCGATGTCAAGTAATTTTCATAAAACATCGCTTGTGAAAAATTCATGAATTGGAAACTTTTGGCACTAGGAAAAGGATTTTAAGAAAAAAATTGGAAGGATGTAGCTGTGCCAGAAAGCGTACAGTCGTGTTTTGAACTTTCCATACATTTCCCTGTATTTTTTACCCGCGAACTATTGTTAGTAGCAGTTCACGGCTGGTTCGCTTTACAGACAAATGTACCAAAATTAAAATGTTTACCCAAAAATGTTTGTCTAGGAACAAAAACGAAAAATAATTGTCCAGTTTTGTTATAAATTATCACCCTAGCGCAATAAAACTGTCGATTAATGACCCTGGACAGAGACAGAGTATGTCGGAATGGATGGAAACTTGAAAAATGTTAGGCTGTTTTTCAAGTTCTCTCATTTTTTTCTCCAAAATGCACTAGAACAGAGTACGAGTTGTTCCTGTCAAGAATTGAGTTGATTTCTCCCCTCTCGTTGTTCTAGAATTATTTTGTAGCAAAGTGAAGGTCTTATTTCACCATTTTTTTTTTTTAACAAAAGAGATCAAAAACCCCATGAGACTTCCCCTTTTAGACGAAAATAGAAGCAAAGCTGATTAGGTCTCACCTCCAACTGTTCTGTGATGTTTTTCACTATCGTTCCATTGCTGGCCACCAATGATATAACGTTTGGTTTGTCTTCCCTCGGATACGACATCAACACTTTGTAGGTGGGCATCTCAACTTCGTCGAAGCCGTAGTCCCGCCATTTCTGTGCCAAGAAATCCGCCAATTCCTTTGACCTCTGCAAGCCAGCGAGGTGAATCCTCTTGGAAAACAGTCTGTGTGCCAAAAGATATATTTAGCCATAAATCTCCTGTCTGAACTGAATTTGTTGGTTTTGTTTATTTTTAAAAGGGGTTCCGTCCCGTACAAAAAAATAATTCGCCTCAGGATGTGTTTCGCGGAGGGTGGGCGTGTAGAATCGATATGCGAGAGATTAGAGACAAACAGATGGGGGAGACTCGCCCATTGTGCTGTTTATAATTATCTTCTCATTTTTCTCGCCCACATATTTACTATCCGAATGGCTGAAAAAAAACGGGGATTAGCTTATTAAAAGGGTACAAATGTCCTGAAACTGTTGTTGATATTGTCAGTAAGCACGAAAAAGCAAACATTACCAAACTGAATAGACAGACAGATAGACTGGTTTTATTGAAGTTACTTTGCAGTAAAAACACACAATATGGCTTGGAGACTGCATTTCATGATGATGTAATGTGTTCAGTGTCTCAGCCGGGAACTTATTCTTGACCACCCAACGAGAAAATTCAAGCAAAACAATCATGTTTTTTTGCTCCTAGTTTGCTTGAGGGCATTGTGAAGAGCTATTTCTGCCAGCCAACACAGTCTGATCAGAAAATCTTTTATTAGGAAACGAAATCTAATCCCCCAGGCCGCTGTGGCTTTTTCGAAAATCCTAGTTGACCTTCTTTTTTGGTATGATATGTTTATCTCGCTAAAACAACTGAAAAGCATTAAATTTTCAGTCCTTAATGTATAAAAGACTGGATTAACATAATATATGTTTACTCTAGTTGTTCTTCACAATCAAATCCGGAATACTTGAGGCGACTAATGTCTTCCGTACGCGGATTAATATTCACCAAAATTGCGTTGAGTGTCCGTACGTTATTCCATGGTTTTTTAGACCTTGTAGGCGAGAGCCTTTTACTTCTTTTACCTGTTGTTTTTCAACTCGGTGCTTAACTCTAAAACATCCGTACGTACTAAGTATGTATCTGTAAAATAATCGGATGAGGCCTTTACATTTTTGCCACTGAGGCATTCGCGTGGGTAGTCATGAACTTCAGACAAAGGATCACTTTGCTTCAGATTTCTGTCTACTCGATACCAGTATGACTTCCATTCTCAATACAAAATTAAGCATCTACACCGCATGCATTTACAGTGAACCCGTCTGTTGTGGTGGTGCGGGTTTTATTCTTAATGAAGTAGTTCTGAACTAAAGGAGACACTGTGAAATAAACAGTCACACCTGATTCTAAGGTATCGCAGAGCTCTGAAAATTTCGATCCGGTAGAGAAACGAGCTCCAACCGCTATGTACATATGTCTCCTAAACTACCGATATTATATTTTGGATCAGCATCATGTAAGCAAATACAGAGCAACAAAAGAAAACCGCCATGAACTGTTACCCGCTTTAAAATCAAACGGGAATAATCTTAAGAGCCCAATTTTTTCTTGGGTTTCGAGTTGTCGAGAATCTTAATAACAACGCATGAAAACATGCATCGAAAAAGACGTAGAACGTACTTAGAATATGTCAGAAGTTATAGTGCATGTTTCTTCCTTCTTTTCACCGAATATGTATATATATATATATATATATGTATATATGTATTTCTACTGCACTGCACTGTACTGCACCGGAAAAAATGGATCAAAATAAACAGTGTCTGTCATGTGCAGATATGGAAATCTTTTTGTTCCAACATTTGACTGAATTAATTTCACCGCTCTTAAAAGCAAATGACAGTTTCTTGGTAACTTAACGAGCGTTTTCGAGGACTTGTGACGTCAACCAGACGATAATTCTCGAAGGCATCAGGCTGGGAAGCTATTTTCGTAGATTAATAATGTGTCTCTCATTATTTGTCTGCAAAATTTGGCCCTTTTTTGAAGATGAACTGAGAATTTTTTTTCCATTACAAATTGAGCCATAAATGATTGTTTTCTACACCAATCTCTGAAACTCGGATGTTGATTGGAAAGAGGAAAAATAAAGAAAATAATATTTGCATTTCGGCAGCATAAAAGTAAGCAGAATGGAGACTATTTAACGAGTTGACAATGAAAAAGGCAAAATCTCTCGAAATGTTTAAATGTCCGTTTATTTAAAATTTACAATACTGCATATATTAAACTTTTGCTTTTGATATAGAATTCTACCACCTGCTTTTGTTCATGAATACATACAAGACAAGGTTTAGTTCGTTTGGTTTTCCCTTCAGAAAGTAAACTGTTTTGGTGTCTTTGGTGTCAGTAAATTCAGTTAGTGTTTCATCAATATTCAAACGTGATGTCGACACAACAAAAAATTGATAATCTCTTCAATTTCTAACTAAGAAAAGCTTTCACGCGGATTTTTGAGGCAATCTTTGCTTCGTTTACACTTTATCCTGGGTAATCTGTGCTCTGAATTACAGTCAAGTCATATTCTACCAGGACAAATGAACGATTTAAACGTTCACCAAAATCAAGCATTTGCTGCTGTTAGCCGACAAAACTGAGCTACTTAGCATACTATGTCGATCGCCTTAGCTACAGATGTTAAGCCAAATATATTCAAATGTAACTACTTACCTTAAATTTTTCCTTAGCTCCTCCTTGCTCACTTCTTTCTCAAATTGCCTAAAAACTTCGCTGACTTCGGATTTGTTAGGTTGCGTAACATTTACTTGATTTTCTTTGGAGTCCACGCAGTTGCTCGCACTGTTCGCACTGTTCCCCTTTACAAAGAACCCGAGCAGAAAGCCAGCGGCTGCAACCACAATCACAAATAAAACAACGAATACGATTTGTCGCTTGCCAAGACGAGATCTTTTGAATAGATTGTCGTCGGAAGACACCGACGAGGCAAGTCGCAATTTTGAGCTTGTCAACTCCATCTTGCGGAAATAGCGTGCAATACGGCCTGGTATTGCACGGGAAGGCTTAGAATGGCAGTCGCGCAATGCAGAATTCGATCTCAAGTACCAATTCGCTAAAACCGAACACAAGAGATGTCAATTTCCCTAAGGAGTGGACGTCAGATGAAGGCAAACATAAATAAAATGGTAATCTTCAAGAACTTAGCAAGTTTGACAAGACAGCTCTTACTTCAAATGAAAATATCCATCCCTCAGGCATTAATTAAATCCCCATTCGGTATTTGTCGCATTATTAAAAGGGTCACATATAAACCCCTTACGAAAAAAACCGATTATTCTAGACCTTGTGAAAAATAAATAACTAAAAAGACGCGTTTTAAGTGAATTAAGAGCTCATGAATTTGCTACAACGAAGATCTGTTTAACGCCCAAGTAGTAATTTTGCAGGTTAAAAGTCAACAAGTATTCAACGAACTAATGGAGGCAAGGAAAACGTAACGTGTGTTGATAAATGTAACTATATAGCCGAGGTATTTTCATTGCCAACCACTTTAGTTTAAACCACTTCTGGTTGGCACACGAATAATGGGCTTTAAATCTCAAGACTATTGTTTGCAACTGCACCAAAACAAAAGCAAAATCGCAAACAGATAAAATGGAGTGATAAGCTGACGAAGGACAAGAAAGCCAAAATTGAAGTTGATTGAAATCCTTTCTTCTTTCTCAGTATGTGGAAATGAAAAATGCATTTTATTAAATTGTGATGAAAGTATATGAATACGAAAAAGAGACACGTGGGCTGGCCAGACAAGTAGCTGTTATGTTCATTTTAATTCGCTAAAAGATGTGTTGACAAGGTGTGACGTAAACTCATTTTTGTGGTCTACGGCATGCAAGACATTTTACTGAAATCATAAGGAGATTAGGTTGTAACTTTGTAATAAAATGGGCGTTCACTTAAACAGGGGTTCGAGTATCATATAAGATAAGATGAAACTTTGCGTCTTCTGAAGCCAATTTTTTCGTTCAAAAGAACGAACAAAACAACTAAGAAACTATGCAATTTTCTAATTTTCGTCTCTTTTTTGGAGTGATTTCTAGGTGTCACTCTCTAGTAATTACAAATATTGACTTACCAGACTGTATGCTGTACGTGACGAGAACGAAAGGACATTAAATCATGAGCACTGAGACGAAGAGAATGGAGCCCATGACCTTGCATGCAACAGTTGTATGCTTTAAATAATAAGTCATTCTCCTAAAAAAGACTCGACATAAATATAAGCCCCAGGGGGGTTACGAAACGCCGAGTCGACTGGGGACATAAATGGAGCGAAAATGCCAACTTCAAAATTTCGCCAATTTTTTGCTCTTACCCAAGAGGGCAAAATTCGGTTTTTGGTGACCTGACAAAAATCCATACCCTATCCTCAATGACTAGTACAAATGGGTTTAATAAATTTTGAGGTTTGTTGATATGTACAACGTTCTCATCACTCATATCGATTTCAAAACAAGAGCTAAGCTGATAAAACTTTTGAAAGCAGGGACCACGCAATGCGTTTACAAATATACAAAATACAAAATAAAACGACTCGTTTGGTGGCACGAATTGCAACTGCAGCAAAAGAGCATATTTATTCATTCACTAGCAGGCTCTTGGTCCTCTCGACGATCTCCTGGCAATCATTCAATCGTTGGGTCATGCCCAAGACAAGGTCATGTTGTGAGGCACCTGCACGAACCTTAAAGGGAAAAGGAGAAATGTTGGGCTAAAGTAAAGGTAGAACGGCTTCAAGGTAACTGATCTAACAATAGTCAGGTTTGGAGTTTGTCGACTCTCAGAGGTTGGCTGCTCAAGGAGAAGGTACTAATCAGTGGTGCCCCAAAGACCTTACTTAGTTTCCTAGCAGAACTTTTCCTCGTTGCGTAGAAGACTAGTTAATCTGCTTATAAAAATGTACCCACCCATAAAATATCCCTTTTTGTGGAAGTGTTATCCTTGCAATCACGTTTGGTTCTTCTCTGACTGTTAAGTGAAATTTGAAGGGCTGTTAACCGCGTGTGTGTTCTCTTTATTATCATTCCATGCTGAGTACTTGAACTTGTTTATATAGTTGTTTATGTTGATAATCTGTTTGTTTATTTTACCCCCGAGGCTAACCAGACTCATTTCTGTTGCAAAATGGGTTTGTTTTGCACCAGCACCAAAACAAACAAGAAGAAGGTAAGCTCCATCTCGGATTTTCGTTACAAAGTCGCATTACGTTCCAGCATCTCGCAGGCAAGGAAATATTACATTCAATGTCGTAATGTCCACCATTACAAATTTCGTGATGTTGTGGCAGCTAAAGGCTGAGCTTATCAACATCCGTGATCCAGTTAGGTAATTTATAATCACCTTTAAAAATCCATTACTCGCTGCGTAATTAGGCGTGTGCGGGATTAGGATCAACGTTTGAAGAGGTTCATTCTTGTTATGAATTCAATATGCCGGGTCTCTGAACTTTGGATCCCCCCTGTCCCCTTAATTTCTAACTTCCCCGCTCCCCTTCGAGCTCTCCCTTGCCTAACTCCTTCAGTTAGAATTGATTGAAAACCTATTTGCTAAGATGAAAGGATTCAGAAAGGGATTTCTGACAATTCCACGTCTATATACACCTAATAATTCTAAAGAAACTGCGATGCTGGTTCGGTTGAGCAGCGGAAACGAATATTTAGTTTTATCAACTGAGTTGGTAAGGTAGAGCGGTTTCAGTTGAGTGTCGAAAGTAATTTCGCATTTGCTTTGGTTTTGCATTACTATGCTCTTTGATTGGTTAACAAGACTCGTGCCACTTTCTCAGCCAATGAGAAGCAAAACCAAAACCAATCCTGTTTTCGCCGAATGCGTTTATACAACAACACTGACAACAACAACAATACTTTATTTACCCACGCTTCATCTAGGAGTGATAAAAACTCGTTAAAACATGTGCGTGAAATGAAAAGCATCAACAACAAAAAAAAGATATAATTAAAAAATTACTTTAATTACTTAAATTACTTAAATCTCAAATCTATTTAAAAACCTGCTTTTTCAAAAGACATTTAAAAGTAGAAATATCCTTTGCATTTCTAACATACGTAGGTAACGAATTCCAAAGTTTTGCTGCTAGAAATGAGAATGACTTATGGCGCCATTCTAGATTAAAAGTGGGTAGCCTTAAAAGTGTCCCCGACCCTCTTAAATTGTAATTACAGATTTTAATCTCAAAAAAATCTTCTGGGTACCTTGGGGCTTCTTTATTTTCCCGCGCTTGGCGCCAGTTACATGTATATATTTGCTTCGAATTCTGATTGGCTCGTTGTGTTGTTTACATCTATTGCGATTGGCCAGAGTAATTATTTTGGTTTTACGATTGAAAACCGGTCTATACGTAATTGGGCCACCTAAGTAAACATGGCTTCACTAAGTTCAGAAAAAGTACTGAACAGTCATCAATGGAAGAATTCAAATTCCAAAGCACAAGCGACAAAACTCAAAAACTGTACAACTATACTACCGTGAACCATTTGAATTAGATCCTCGTCACTGAATGAAATTGTCTCGCGGAAAGGTCGAAGAGCACGGGACTATTTTGTGTGGAGGAAATCCTTTAAGAGTATTGCATTGTTTAGTGAAATGGGAACTGTTGAACTTTCAGTACATGATGTCTTGCAGAATCGATACTAATGTTTCTAGCTCTTGAGCCTATTCTGGTAAAATCGTAAAGTACGACCAATTGCATGAAAAGAGTTGGGGATTGTTTTCATTTGCTATCGTTTGTCTAGAAATATTTGTGATATAAATTTCGTACTTTCTATGGAAATTAAAGAGTAAATGAGATCTTTAGCGACGTGATCTGAGTGCTTGCTTGAGTTATATTTAATTAAAATTAATTATCTTTCGGCTTGTGTAGAGTAACCCCTTTACGGCAGTTCATAAAGATTATTACAATCCTGACACTGATTAAGATTAATGGTGCAATGCTATAAATGAAATATAAAATCACCATGTTATGTTTGAGATAAGCCGATTTTCGAGACCAACAAAAATGAAATAGTTACATCACCGTTTTCAAATTAATATGCTTACGCATAAATAGACTGTGTCAACCCTTTTATTTTCGCTTCTGGAGCTACTGTTATTTTAAAAATTGAAGAGCATCTTCCTTGTGTTTGTGAAAATAGAGTTTGGAATGTTCAACTAACTCCGCAATGAATAAAATCGATGATTCACATTTGCCAGACCGGCTTGTACGTCCAAACCACCTATAAACGTTTCCTCACAGAAATTGGACTTTGAATTTTACTCAAAGTCGAATGGAGGGTTTCGTTTTCTTCTAATTTTATTGCTATCGTTTCTCTGGGACAACACTTTGGAAAAGGATGGTGCATTGATCAACTTAATAAGACATTGACTGTATAAGAAAAAACAACAAAGTAATACCCAGCCGTGAAGACGTGCAAATAGTCATGTCGTGATATATCGACGATAAGAACATCTGAAGAAAATGCATATCGCATTTTATATAAAAGCCGATGGGAAGGGCTGCCCCTCCGGCTAAAGCCAGTAAACATGGCTTCACTGACTTGATAAAACTGTCAAGTTATCCAAAGTGCTGAACAGCCATCAATGGAAGAATTCAAATTCCAAAGGGGCAAGGGATGGCGAAACTCAAAAACTCAGCAATTATACTACCGTGCACTAAAACCATCTGAACTAAACCCTCGTGGACCGAATGGAATTGCCTCGCAGAAAGGTCGAAGAGCACGAGACTATTTTGCGTGGAGGAAATTCGTTAAGTGTAGCCTGTTAACTGAAATGAAAGTTGTTGAACTTCACCTCCATGTTACCCTGTTAACCGATAAAAATATTTCTAGCTTTTGAGCCTATTTGGGCAAAATCGTAAAGTACGACCCATTGAATGAAAGTATTGGGAATTGTTTTCATTTGCTTTCGTTTGTCCAGTACTAATTTGTGATACAAATTACGTATTTTCCATGGAAATTAAACAGTAACTGAGACCTTTAGCGATGTGATCTCAGTGTTTGGTTGAGTTACATTTAATTAAAATTAATTATCTTTCGGCTTCCTTTTGAGCAATTTAGAAAAAAACATTATAATCGTGACACTAATTAAGATTAATGGTGCGATGCGATATGCAATCATCTTGTTATGTTAGAAATTAGCCGATTTCTGAAGCGAAGAAGTGGGTACCTAAAACTTTGCCTGCGACAGCAATCTGTTTATTCGGCTTTTATTTCACGCGCCAAAAAAAAAGTAACACCGTCACGGTATTCTCTCACTGAAAACCTGCAGTAGAATCATTTAAAATATATATTGCAAAAAAATTTTGGAACGTTCTCTATGGAATTTATATAATTAAAGACGGACGCCATTACGTTGCGCAACAAACTTGTGGATCATTCTGCTCTATGATCTGGAAAGACTTAGTGATCATAAATGAATGCAGGGGTCTGGATCATTTGAGGGCTACGATTGGGGTATCATTTTGGGGATAAAGATCATGTGGCGGCCTTAACTTTTAAATGGTAATGTTTGACAACTCAATGAAGCTGAACTGGCTCAATCACAATGGAAGCAACAATATTCACATTTGCTAAACAAGTTCTGTAATTGAGAATGATGTATTAATCAGTAAATGACACAGGCATACTCGGAAAAAATATCCGAGCGCTCCTATCAGGAGTCGAACCTAAGACCGACCGATTACTAGTTCGGATGCTCTACCACTGAGCTACAGGAGACTCGTGGGAGCTAAGGCCATTAAACTAGGTTCATGGGACAAACATCCTGCGTACTACTAGGATCAGTTGGAATTTATTCACCAGGCTTAACATATTCCATCACATTATTTCCAAGTTCTGTAAACACTGTAAAAAGACATTCCAAACGATACCTAATTTTGAATTAAAGGGAGTAATTAAGACCGAAAGACCAAGGTTGAACTTTAGATAAGCTGGCAAAGACCGTAGTTTATAGTTCATACCAAACGGATTCCAGAAAGCACTGTATCACCTAAACTCTGTCTCAATTACTCCTGTTTACTCAGTTGAGTATGCAGAACTTTAGCAAAGGCTAGCTTACAGCTTGTACAAAGACTGGCAAATATTAGTACAGTTCATACCAAAGGCATTCTGCAAAGAAAATCGCATGGTAAATTTCAGAACCAACGATTTGTCAGTCTTGTTAAAGTTAGTCGTTGTTGTCCAACTAAAAAATCGAAAAAAAAATTGAATTACTTTTAGATGAATCCGAACTGTTTTCCAGTGCTTTTTGACAACGCAATATTTTTCGTGACTTGTACGAAGGAGAACACGGAATGTTCCTTGAGCACCAAGCGGTCTGAACAACGTTCTTTTCAGTACCCTGGCACAGGTCCATGGCACAGGCACCTAGTCTGGTCAGGGTCTAAGAAACAAACCTCATTCCAACTTTCGATGAATTGCCACAACCAACAACAACAACCTTTATTTCCTTACGGCTAATTAGAAAAATTATTAACTACATTCTTGTGAAGTGAAATCTGGTAAAGTGCTTTTCGCACAACGATTTCAACTTCTACAGTTCTAAGTGTGATAAGTGTGAAATTAACGTGGCGAAAAGTTGAATAGTTTTTATTCACACTCTTTTCTTTGGTTATTTCAGCGGGAAGTTTATATCGACTACCCTTTAGCCTTCTAATAACTTACCCGTCTACACGAGCAATTTTTATATGGCAATTTTAATGTGGCAATTTTTATTTGCCCGTGTAGATGATGAGAAATGACCATTTTTTATGTGACAACTGCATTTGCTGAAAAGCTGGCGTGTTAGTTTTTATGTGGCAAATAAAAAATTGCCACATAAAAAAATTGTCCATGTAGACGAGATGCCACATAAAATGTGACAATTTTTTCAACGTCGACTGTAGAGCCCAGTCCCTACAGTCCCTAACATTTGCGCATCCAGCATGGCGCCATCTTGCTTTTTGCCTTTCCATGGACTTCTCCGCTGTGCGAAATTATTACTGACGCAAATTAACAACAAATATTTGTCGAGCCTTCTACACGGGCAAATATGAATTGCCACATACAGTTGCCACATAAAATTGCTCGTGTTTATTCGCCTGATGGGCCCTTTCTAAATGGCTAGGGCATTCAGGTTAGACAGGTACCGGTTTACATAACACTTTTCAAAACTTAAGCTTTGACGGATCAATACTTCCACTCTTTTTAAGTTGATATAACACCATTTTTTTCCTATCTTATTGTAATCAGCATGTCAAGACGCAACGTTTTACAGAGTTTAAGTCGATAAAATGACTATAACTTGTTTTCCAAAGTTAAGTCATTTGTTTGATACCATTATTGTATTATCAACTGATAAAGAGTGGTTGTAATGAACAATCAAATTACAACTGAAGGGAATGGCCAAACTTTGACGGGTAAACCAGAACTCAACTGTTGTAATAGCTTTGTAATAGTTAAGGCCCATAGATTGAGGTAATTTTGTAAAATGAAATAATAGTAAAGCAAATAAAGAAATAAAAAAATTAATTAAAAAAATTAAGAATTAAAAATTTATCTTTAATTTTTTTATTATTTCATTTGCTTTATTTTTTGAAATACTGTTAATCACTTTAGTTTTACGTAGTTCCGTAATCACGCAAATACTTGTAATATAAGCCCATGTCCCAATGTAAATTCTCATTGTACCTGAAGAAGGCTGGTTTGGCCAGCCGAAACATAGTACACTTCTGAAAACGTAATTCTAAGTTTAATCGGCCTCTGCTTCTCTTATCAAAAGGAATGCTTTCCTTTACAATTCCGTTCTCAATAACCAGAATTCCGCTACGTGCTGGGACACTTTGCACTCAATATTTTGATACGATTCTTTTACAGATTTTTGCGGTATCCAGTGTTTAAGCGTTTGTTTCTCGCCGCGTGAAATTAAAGGCGAAAAAAAGCTTAACTGTTTCACAGGGTATTTTTCGGGGTGGGGCTAGGGTAACGTAACAATAACAAGTTCATTTTACAATGCACAGAATACAAGGCATTCGTCTCAAGCTATACAAAAGCAACTGGGATCTGAATCGGGAATCCTTGAAGCTTACGGGGGGCACCTTTCTTTTGGGTTGGATTCCTTTTTTTGCTACCATCAGTTTTTTCCCTTTAGTATTATAATTAATTATAAATTAATTATTATAACAATTTTTTATATTCGAGGAGCTTTCTCCTTCGTGCCTATCCTGCTATTTGCAAACCACATATAAAAAAAGCTACAGTCTTTCCCACTATTTGCAAACTACAGGCTTTATGATGTCAGCTGCGGACAAGAGTGCTTCCTCGACCAACGAGAGCTGCACATTAACTTCACGAAAATCATTTGTTTTCAATGCTAATCTCACACCAGGAAACCCCCTGTAATTCCTCCTCGAAAACACATGTTTGTACATTGGATCAGCCGCTTTCAGGTATGGAGAGATGAATGCTTTTTCGACCTGGACAAGTTGATCGTTGATGGCCCTTAAAACAACCGCGCTTTCTTTTCCAGTTAGTTTGTCTTTGGCCTCTTGAAAACGGCTGCTTGCGGTGGTAAATTCGTGGATAGCGTTACGGACATACTTTGTCGAAATGTTCATCTCGAGGATCGACGTCTCCAGCTGTTCAAACGACGTGTTTATCGCTTTGCCATAACGTACCACGTCTAGAGGCAAAATGAGCGCTTCGCTAAAATCCAAAAGCATCCCGCCGACAAGCTTGGTCATGGTAGCATGATACTCGAACTTTGGATCAACGAATGTTTTCATCCAATAAAAGCTGTCTTCTTGAGTGTGATAAACAGGGTATAACCTATAACCGCTTCCGTAAAAATAAGAAAAATCAGCAGCGGGTATTCCAATAGACATGTAAAACGGCAGGAAATCACTTAAGTACAAGTACGGTATCGTCTGCGGCTCACCAGGGTGGTCTATGGACGGCTCCCTGCGAAGCATAGTATCATAGACGCTCGACCTACTTGGATCTTTAACCTTCTTAGCTCTGCAGAAAACAGCTTTGTCTAACATGGGACACGTCTGTACAGCCACAACATAATTTCCGCCAACTGCCACGTCAGCATTCAAGTAAACAACAGCACGGTTGGAAAGAAGCCTTGCGTTCTCTTGAACCCACTCAATTGAACCCACCAAACCGAACTCTTCAGCTCCCCAGCTGCACAGTTTAACCGTTCGTTGAGGCCGCCAACCACCCGCTTTAAGTTTTCCAAGGATTCGCGATATTTCCATCAAAGTCGCGGAGCCGCTGGACGCGTCAACCGCCCCAAAAAATTCCGCGTCTCGGTGGTTTCCCACCAAAACATAGCGGTCCGGCTCTCCCTGCCCGTTGATGGTACCGATAACATTGAATATTGATTTTACAGTTAGTCTGTTGTTTACACGCAGTCGCACAGCAGAATTGGCGTTGATGAACCCTGGGCCGAATCTGTAGGTGACCTTGAGATCTCCACGCCAAGAGGAGGGAACTTCATCTCCTAAAGAAACATCGAGGAAACCTTGGTTTAGTGACACGGAGTTTAACATCTACCTCAAAACGTTATTACCACTAACCTATAGATCACTTCGGACCCTGTTCCAACAGAAATTTGTCAGCCACTTATTTCTACTTAAATTGATCGTGCTTTCTGTTTTTAGGAAGGCTGTATCCATACTATGCTCATAAAGGGGAATTTTCCTTTTGGAGGCAGCATAGTCGACGAGGGGTTAGGGTACGGTGTTTAAGTCCCGCTCAGGGCTGAGTTGCTCGAAGCATGGTTAGCGCTAACCATTGGTTAAGAGGTATTAAAACCTATAGGTTGTCATGGCATTTAACCCGGGTTAGCGCTAACCGTGCTTCGAGCAACTGAGCCCTGACCGCAAGCTGGAGTTGTTTAAAGGCAGATCGTTGAAAACGCTTGTAAAAAAGCCAGCTACCAGTTGGAATTCTCCATTTTTTATTTCAATTTTCCAATATTTGTCCCTGGTACTGGTTGTTTGAGGGGTAGAAAATAATTACGCTACAAATTAAGGCAAAAATAACTTTATTTATTCCTCATTTCAAATTTGTTCTCTAAAAGAATCTTGAAAATTGCGACATTAAAAGCTTCAAGAGTCATTTTTCGCCTGATAGGCAATGATACTGGACTCAAATTCCCGTCTTGGATACTGTTTACTATGACATAACACAGCTAAACACAAACGTACCTTTCAGAAGACTAAAAAGATGTAAGGCGTCCCCGTACGAGATTGGCTGTGTTGGGATGCGGGGCAAGGCTGACTCATTTCTGGGCATGCGATACATCCCAGGAATCGATGGAAAATTTGGTGTTAGCAGATCACCGAAATGTACAGACAGGTCCTTGGAAAACACGGCATCTTTTGACATCCACGGTTTGTCAGGATAAGTGTCCTTACTAGAATACCCCTTTGGGGCCACATCCTTGGGATCTATATATAAAAGGGCCCCAATTGCTCCTCGGCTTTCCGCGGCTTTTACCTGTGACACGAAAGATAAGGACAGTTCTTTTGAAGAAGGCAATGAACGCTAACGAAGTATATTCACACTAGGGTATGCAGATATGAAATTTATCATTAAAACTGTAAGAAGAGAAGTGAGAGTGGAGGGAGCCACTAAAAAGAAATCGAGTTCAAATTGAACGGCCAATTATCCATGAAGGATAATATTTCTACTAACTGATCGACCTAATTTAACTAGTTTAAAACCATTTCCCAAACATTTTCATAAATGGTGCACCTGGGTACAGCAGCCTACCAACCCGATATATTTCAGCCGTGCATGCATTTATCACAGTATGTGGCTCAACTATGACTGGAAAAGGAATACGGTTTCATATTTTGCTTAAGTATATTTCTAACGAATAACAAGGCTTTATCTAAACGAACGATACAACAGAGAATTCACTCTGTGGTGTATGTTAAAGTGAACTCATAAAATTGCTACTCGGAGCGTTAGCCCCAGTAAGAAAATGGGAGACGGCCAGACGTGTGCGAATCGTGGGTGATGATGGTGGTAATTGGGGCAAACATGAATGCGAAAGGTACAAATGAATGTAGTGTCGTTAGCTCTAAGGACACAAATGAAACACAAATGTTACAAAAACTTGTACCAAAGACACTTTTAATTCCGGAGTTAGCAAACAAAAACACGTTTTGCTGTTTTGCAAAACAGCAATTCGTGCCGGTGCAAGACCAAGTCCGGAGAAACAAGGAATGGGGGAAATACAAACAAAAAATATTAAACACAGGTCACTTAAGTTGCATCAGCTTAACTATCAGGCCATGGGAAAAATTAGAGAAATAAAGGAACTTTAGGACATAGATGACTTCTGAAACTAAATTTACAAAAGCCGCTAACACAAATTTCATAAACTTGTCACTATATGTCCGGATTAGACTTCAGAACTGATTTAACAAAATTGTGTGTTTCTCCAAAAATTGTTCAGGGCCCACTTGTTCAAAGCCCGATTAAGCTAATCCTGGGTTAACGTGAACTTTGATTCGAGTATATTTACTAATCCACAAGGATTCGTCCAAAAAGTTTTGTCCCTAAGTCTTGCCTTTGACTTTTGTTTACCTCTAGCTTAAAATGAGCCTTTAAAATCATTTTTAATGAGCGAGATGAAAACCTCGGTTAACTTTTAATCATGGATTAGCTTTAATCGGCTTTCGAACAACCGGGCCCAGAGGAATACGGTCCGAAGCCGCAATTGCAAATATTTTTGGTACAAGTTTTTTTTAATATAAACTTGTATCATTATTTGTGTCCTTAGTGCTAGCGACACAAAATTCATTTGTACATTTCACATTTACAATGCGCAATTACCACGATTATCATCTACGACTTGCTCCCGTCTGGCCTCGTAACTCAATCTCTAGAGATGTGGGTTCAAATCCCGCCAAATGAAAAGTCAAAGATTTCTTTCTTATTCTCGCGCTGTTTCCCATTTTCTTACTAGGGGTGGAGTGGGCCAGATTAGAGAGGAGGTGGTAAGGGGTGGGTCGTTCAATTTTCAGCTACCCGTGGAGGGGTGGGTCATCCTATTTTATAACAGGAATAGGCACACATTTATCTGTCAACCTGCAGGTGAAACGTCACTAGAAAAAGCAAGCAGCATTCAAGCTGGTATCAGGGACGTAAGCGGTATATGCCTACTTTAACATGAAGAAACAAAAGAGAGAAAGAGAAAGAAGTGAGAAAGCAGAAAGAAAGAGTAAACATGACCTATGAGGATGCAAACGTGGAGTGGGAGAAACTCCTCTGTGAGGATTTGCTGAGAAAGCAAAGGTTTTTGTCCTTGATCTGCAAATCGAACGTCACCAAATTAACGAAAAAAAAAACAAGTTTGACTTAGCGTCAGTTCTGTTCAGCTGTCAGCAGCCATAGGCAGTGTATCCATTGCCAAAAGACACAAGTGGTTCTGAATGGAATACCAGCAGCTCAGAAGGAAGCGAAGAGTCAGAAGCAAGTGAAGAATGTGTTCTGCAGGAAGTTGGGAGTGATACATTTGATGACGACAATATCCACCTCACAAAACTGGCTGCCGACATTTGGAGTGACAGTGATAGAGATGTACCCTTAAGCGTCCTTCGCAAAAACAATTTTCCTTACGAACCGAGGTTTATGAGTTTTTCATACACAAAATGTGCTTTTTTTGGATTATGCAACCAAAACATCCGCGTTTAATAGGGGTGGGTTATATAATTTTCAACCTTCATTTAGGGGTGGTTCTACCCTTCGAGCAGAGGCCCCTCGATCTTCCTAGATAGATCGAAGGGCCTCTGATTGCAGGGTAGGGTGGTTAAGTCAGTTTTGAGTCACAAGGAGGATGTGAGTAATGTGTTTTTTGTCTACCACATTTCCAAATGCTCCAGCGCACCCCTCCCCCTCCCCATACTTTTTGAACTGTCCCTTAGTATCCGAGATAGTAGAAACTAGCCACTATAGGTACGCTACGAATACTGTGACGTCTTAAGAATAGCTTACCAATGCTACGAGAACATGACGAAAGTGGGCTGAAAAAATTAAGCTCTTTTTCATCCATTAGAAGGTTCCAAGACTTATTCGTAATTTACTAATACAACAATCATGCAGACACCCGGTTAAAATCTTGCTACTCACAGAACCGGCGTAACCTCTAATTAAAATAATCCTGCCCTTCACAGAGATGTTGTTGTCCTCTAACACTTGGAAATCATCTTCATATCCTCGATTGCAGTAGACCAATTCTCCCTCGACTTCGCCTGACGGAGCGTAATGAAGGAAAGGGAAGTACTGGAACGAGCTTTTTGATTCACTCTGTGCGTTGCCTACCTAACAAAAAAAAGGAAAAGAAAACATATAGCCTCCAGGATTTCTTAATCAGGATATTCAATTTTCCAGGCCGAATTTTGAGCAATCGTGTAAGTATTAGATACCGCACGCACTAGGTTGACAAATTTTGTTTGGTTGTGCCAAAAATCTCGACAAATTTTGTCTCCACAAAATTTTAAATTTGGTAATCGCGTACGCACTTGAAAACACCAAAATATTGGATAACCACAAAGTGTCAATCACGATGCCGCGATTTCGTTTTGATCAGCAGCGGTACTTGTACTCGGGCAGTTTGAATATGGTGTCACACCACAATTACTTGTACTTGAAGGTGCAACTGGAACAAAGATCTGCGAGCCATAGAAGTTGTATGGAGTCGCATTCAACATCTCTACGTTAGAATAATGGTCGTTAGAATCTTCGCCGTTCTCCATCTTCACAGCTCGAATGCCGCGCAAAAATTAAATATTTTGGCGGGCTTCTGCTTGAATAGACTCTTTGAAAGCAAGATCGATCAAATTTACTTGATTGGCATTTTCATTCACATTAACGCCTGCAGATTGTAAAATCTGACAGTTTTTACGCTTGACGAAAATTCGTCCAGCTCCGAGGCAGGAGGACGGCGCCTTTGAAGTTTGGTACGACTTGACAAAATTTTGGTGGGAAAAAAAATACCGTGCGCACTCATAGAATGGAACTGATGACAAATATTTTTGCAAAATAAACGAAAATTCGCGTACTGCGTCCGGGCCCTTAGCTGGAAGAGTTGAAATAACCTGTTTTAGTCCAATCTTTTCACACTTACACCAACAGAGGTCTGCTGATAGACTCATTCTTTTGTCCAATGATTTCATTCAGATCACATTTAACTGTCATTGCGCACTTACTTTGATCTGTCCAAGTATAGTGTACTCTACAGCTCCATTGTTCACCACTTCAACTGTGTTGGGTTGGTCTTCCTGTGGCTGGGAGAGAAGCACTTTGTATTCCGGTATTTCTACGTCATCGAAGTCATATTCCCGCCATTTTGCCGCGATGTGATCGATCAGAGCTTGTTGCCTTTCTGAACCAGCAACGTGCGGCTTCGACGAAAAGAACCTGTGAGAAAGAAGAGTCGTTTGGTGGCAACATGAGTCTGCTATTACTAGATAGACTTGTCGGAGGTCGACTTATTTTAGCGGCTACCAATGACACGCGTTCTATCTTCGGATAAAGTTGCGTCAATCAAAGAAAACCCGTTGAAATTATTTTGAACTCTGACAAGATTTCAAGGCAACCTGACAAGAAACTCGCTAAGAGAGAGTGGATGTAAGGAGATTTAAATCATTCATTCTACTAGTTTTATAGGAGTGAACACTACTGTTACGCCTGATATCGAATTTAAAATCAATTCCCCCAATCAGATATTTCTGCATCATAACACAGCGATGGAAGTGTTGGTAACTTAATGTACAGTTTAGGCACAAAAGCGCTCAAAGAATATCTTACTCGGTTAAGAATGACTGCAACGATAAAATGGTATGATAACTCGAGAACATAGTACAAAAGTGGACTAATAGTAATAATAATAATAATAATAATAATAATAATAATAATAATAATAATAACAATAATTTCATTACTTATAACGCGCAAATCTGCATATGCATATGATCGAATGCGCGTAACAGTAATATATAGAACATAATAAGATAAATAAAACATTAACACCAAGATCTTACATTCAGCATCGCAGCTCGTTAGAAATTCAATTTCCCTATTGTTGTGGTTTTCTTTTACAAAGTGACCGTTTAAAACAGGTCAAGACAATAGAAACAGCTTGTCGGGACTGAGTGAAGGGTGACTGCGACCGCTTAATTGAGATAATAGTTACTGTAATTATGGGTAGTAATTTTTGGGACTTTGACAACTGTCTGCTTAATAGAGGATGACGGTGCCGCTTAATACAGGTTCGACTGTATTTTCAATCCAAGAGGGGTTATAATTTTAAAGTGTTATAGCTTTTAAGTGCCCATGCGTGATAACTTTTTTTTCGTTTGAATCACTGAACACGTCTCACAAAGAAGTTCTGCGGCAAAAAAAATTACGATTTGGATAACACGCAATTTTTTGAGGGATTTTCGAAAGCCTTTAAATTTGCCGCCATTTGGCTCACCACTTGACTTCAGTCTTCTCTCGGTTCTTCTCGGAGCTGTGACATAATCAAGGAATACGTGACTTCAATTTCGTCTTAGCTGTTCAATTGCTCGCTTTCTGTGTCAGACAAGCTCTCTTCAACCTGCGAAGCTGGCGTGTTTGTGGTGTTTTCTGCGCTAAAACGCCGATTTCCGTATTTCTAGACGCGC
Organism: Pavona decussata; assembly: GCF_977016875.1. Classification (NCBI taxonomy): domain Eukaryota; kingdom Metazoa; phylum Cnidaria; class Anthozoa; order Scleractinia; family Agariciidae; genus Pavona; species Pavona decussata. The sequence continues at coordinate 1,886,394 of NW_028145619.1, forward strand.
GCGAAATCTCGTCCTAATTTCCGCGCGTTCAGGCAGCGAAAAACAACTCCCGAACAAACGGAGGCGCTTGCTACGCAGTCTAAGGCCTGTTCCAAACGTCGCGCTTCTGTCGTGCCGAACTAAATTCTGACTTTAACACGCCAGTAGCACGACGTTTGAAACCATTTAGTTCAGCAGGCTGAATTAAGTTCGGCACCGACTATTTCGCACGGTAGTAGCACGGCAGGCCCTGTCGTGCCGCACAGCAGTAGCGCAACTTGGTTTCAAACGGCGTCAGTGCTATTGCCGTGCCGAACTAAATTCATAAATTATTTTAATGTATTTTGGGTTAATTTGCTCGATCTATGCATTTCTATATTTTAGAATTTTGAAATTCGACAATTGAAACCAACACTTATATATGAGCGCTTTCCATTCACCAAAAATTTTTGGTTTGAATTTTCGGAAATTTCGGTCTCGAATGGAACGGGCTTATTCTCGATCGGTGTCCACTTTTCGGGAACACTGAAAAGGTTGTCCTAAATTTTCGAAAATCTTTTCCGGAAAAGATCCTGTTCCATTCGATTTGTACCCAAAGTTTTCGAAAATTTCGTCGAATGGAAAGCACCCACTATTTTCCTTTCACTTCGTTTGCAACACTCTAGCGTTGCTTCCTGAACCTGTGAATGTGTAGATTCAGGTGAGAAATAAAAATAAATTAACGCAGGAGCACTTAATTTAGCAATCATAGTGCCTTCTTTGACAGCTGAATTCTCTTTTATTTACTTTAGACTAAAATGTTTAGGTTTCGATTTTCAGTTGTCCCTGATTTGCGCAGGTCGCGAACGCATTTGTCTTTGATATATTCCATCGTTTTAGTTCTTCCAAGCCACATGCGATGCACTCTTTAGATAAAATATTATTTTCAGTTCGATTGTTTTTTTGATCATGTTTTAGCATTTGTTATGATGGATTTTCATTGTTTGCAAAGCTTAATTTTAGAAACAATTTTAAAAAAACCGTAATGTACAGCAACCTTTTTATTTCAGAATCCGTCCTTGACAATAAAGATTAAAGAAATATCTGACAGGCGGTTTGATGCTTTTCGTCGCCTTTTTGTACCACTACTAGCTTGTTATTTCGGTGAGTTCGAAATAATATCAGTGAAGCGGGTGAATAAAGAAATATGAATATATGAAACGTATATTTGTCTTCCTTCTAATTAATCTTTCATCCGTAGATCAAATATATATTTCAATATTCATATTCATTTCCTTCAAATATTCATGTTACTTAACCTGCTACAAATATACAAGAAGCCAAATTCGTTGAAAGACCGAGATATTAAGTGCCAAACATGTGGGTAGGAGTTGTGTAGTCCTTCCAACTCCATTTCACTCGTATTTAAAATTTGATTCTTCGCCGACAGAGGCCTTTGTCACCCAATGCCAGTTTCTCCCGTCTATTTTGTGGAAAAGCTTCCTTATTCTTCCTTCGGCTAGTTTTCTTTTCGGGTTTCACCGAAGGACTTTTTTTCTCTCCTCGATTTTTCTATCGAACCGTAAAGTTCGAACCCAATGTAAACAAAGCGTAATCATATGTGAGCTCCCAGATCAGTGAGACGATTTTCCGCATCAGCGTGTCAACATATGTAAAGATTTTAACACCTCTCCGATTTATTAACTTTTATTTAAAAAAATATATATTTCCTTTAAAATTCGCGTAAGCATATAAATTTTGAAACTTTCTTCCGTGGAAATCTTAGATTAAAAATACCTAACTTGAAAAGGGCCGAAGAAAAAAATTAGCTCACTCTCGATCGCGGTCGCATCCTACCAAACATGATCCACCGATAATCTGATGTCTAGACTGTTTAGAAACCTTGGTTAGAAACCTTGAGACAATGGAAGTCCGAGTTCCTGTTTTGAAAAGTAAATAGCAAGACGGCAGAGCGACTAACCACCGGCAATCAAAGACCCATAAAATTCAAAACAGTGCCTTATTTTAATTTTTATTTCATTACCTGAGATTGTCCTCCAATTCCTTGGTGCTGACCTCATCTGCAAACTTGCTATCGACATCTTCCCTAGCCGAAGAGATGACACACGAATCCTTCAGTAATCGTGGTACGAAGTAGCCGAGTAATGCTCCAACCACAGCCGCTAGGATGGCTATCACAACGCAGAGAAGAAGAATACGTTTTCGAGGCGACTTTATGCACGAGCTGCATCTTTTCCGCTTTTCATGGTCGTCCGTGGAAGGAGAGATTACCACCTCGGTGTCGGCGCTCGTAGTTGATTCCGAAAGCGGGGCCATATTTAGTAGAGTCGTCATTCCGAATACGACCAGAAATCGTTAAACATCAAGGAAATGTTTTCAAAATGTTTTGTCCCTGCTTTGTCCCTGTTATTCTTGTCGTTGCATTGACTGAACCTGGGGCCTAGCAGACGTAATGTGATTTAGTAACACTTTTAATACCAGCCTAGTAGCTAAGGTCAACAAAATTTACCTGGATCAAACATATATCTTTTTAAAAATTGTTTTCATTGATTATCGGCGTCTCAATCAATGCTGGCGGCACGGTAAAGCGAATATTTGTCTCCTCCAATGATAATCTACGTGACAATTAACTGAATTAAATGGACTTCTGCTTACAAATGGGCAAAGGCCATTGAATATTGCACTTTATATGCATACAGACAGTAATGAATTTGAAAAGGAAAACTTTACCTTCTTTCTTATGGAAATTATGAGCTGAACCGCTCCGTTGACGTCACGCAAACGTGACAGTCGGCCTTGGTCACTGGCCCGGTGAGTCTGCGCATTAGGTGCAACGAAATCTGTCAAAATTCTGTTATTCCTCACTGTAATTGATGTGAAACAGGGCGCTAAAGCACGGCGCTTTTTGATAAACGAGTTGAAATTCGATTAAGAAAATTTCCTCTCGAAAACCTACAATAATTCAAGAAGTACAGTTGAACCTCTCCACAAGGGCCACCTTGGGGACAGATGAAAGTGGCCGTTGTCGAGAGGTGGCCGTTATGGGGAGGTAGGGGTGTAATATGACACTTTTTTTTTCGGGAAGTACAACATGTTTATTGTGCCAAGTTCATGCTTACTGTAGCCTATAACGGCAATCCAATCTTAAATAATATATATATAGATAAAATACACAACAAAACGTAAATAATGTTTTGAATCAAAATGTTGACAAGACGAAACGAGCAAGGTTCGCAACATTCGCTACATTATTGTAGACAATTTATGCTTTCTGTAGTATTTAAATGGAACACAATCACAATACGTATATCGTTAAAATGGATACAGAAACGTAATGCTCCGAAGATAAATGTCGATTACTGCATCAGTTTATAAAATTTTAATTAAAAGGGATTTGCTGAAGCAAAGAAATGCAAAAATTACAGACAGATTTAAGGTTCGACGTTTCGGAGTCATCTTGACTCCATTATCAAGAGAAAAAATCAGTTTGTGAACGCGGATATTTAAATAGGCTAGAGCTGAAAATTAACATATTAATAGATGGTCAAACAAATACTTTAGCGCGAATTGAATCAGTTTGCACGTTCAGTTCTGGCTTCAGTTTGCGTATGAATAGCATCTCATGAATGAGGCAATCAAATTTGCTGGTGCATTTCGCAAGAACGTGAAGCAGTTCTAAAAAACGCTGTGGTATCTGGTCATTATGTTGAAGATGGTAATGTTTGTAAATTGAAGACGACTTTCTTTTGTGTCCGTCTACGCGCTCATGCAGGTGCCCACGCGTATACCCCACATATCCTGCATCGCACAGGTTACATTTAAATTCGTATGCTACGCATTGTTGGTTGACAATGGAGGGCTTGGCTTCTTGCACCTTAAGATCTTCATTGAGTTTTCGACTCACAAACACAGGTTGGATGGCAGTTCCTACTTTTAAACTTAATTTACTTTGTTGCTGTTTCGCAATGTTCGCTGAACCCTGATCTTTAAACGGTAGGATGACTCTAACGGTGTTCGCTTTCTCTTGTGACGATGGATAGGGCTGTGGATCAGATACCTTAGTGTCGATAACCTTTTTGATGGCCGTGTCAATTAAGTGTTGCGGGTATTTAAGCTTACTGAACACTTCTCTGAGCCGGTCGCATTCTTCGTGGAAATGTGACCAATCAGAAGATAATCGGTAGGCCCGGTCTAGCACGGTGTTAATTAGGCTCCGTTTATAACGATCATCTACGTGGCTCTGGTAATGAAGTAGAAGGCCTGTATTGGTGGGCTTGATGTAAACCTTTTTTCTCTTGATAATGGAGTCAAGATGACTCCGAAACGTCGAACCTTAAATCTCTCTGTAATTTTTGCAGTTTATAAAAAGGTGTTTTTTTACAAAAAAGAACTGTACTGGCCGTTGTCGAGAGGTTACTTTGGCAGTTGGTGACGCACTTTACAGACTGACTTTAGTGGCCGTTGCCGTTGTAGAGAGGTGGCCGTTGTAGAGAGGTTTAAACAAGAGCTGATGTATGGACTGTCCGCCGGGACAAAAAAATGTGGCCGTTGTAGAGAGGTGGCCGTTAGTGGAGGTTCGACTGTAACTGAAATAACTGCAAGGCTGATCTGACTGCGCAGAAAACTTAACACGACAGCGACATGATAGAGACTAAACCGAGAATCAAAATGCAACCGTCTGTGGGTGGACAGCTATTTCGCACTGGTTGGCTCTAGCTTCCGTATTCAATCAATTAAGTCCGAAAAAGTTTACGGTCAAACCTAGGCACGAGTACTATTCCCTACAGGATACACGCACAGTTTCCGGGTAACTTGAGTTTTATACTAGCCAACTATTGCGGCAAGAAAGGTCTCTTGAGAATATGAATTAACTTAACGTGATTTTCCAACCCGTTAATCTTGTGCAAAGTGTCCGAACTATCCAGGGTGGCTTAAAAAGATATGAAAAATTTAGTAAAAACGTCAGAAAAACAAAAGTTTTACATAGAAGCAAAACAATGAAACGACAAATTCGAGGTTTCGTCGGAAGACAGTGAGTACCAGGCAGGATATGTTTCGGACATCAGTAACTTAGCCTGGTCTGACTAACTTCATGGATAGTGATCAGTATCGGCCAAGGCATGCTAAGACCTTGATAAGGAAACATTTTTTACTCAGTTGCAGGGTTGTAGTTCGTGTATTTTCTTCGATGTTACGAGAAAGACATTCTTTTTTTCAAACTCTTTGATCGAGAGAGCATATTTAAGAACTTATAATGAAACTTGAAACGCTGACAAATCCTTCAATAAAAGTGTTGGCTACTTATAACGCAATGCAGGTATACAGCTGTCTTTGTAATCAGTATTAAGGTTAAATATAGGTGTTATCAGTGTGCTCCTGGGCCCAGGGCCCAGTTGTTCGAAGCCCGATTAAACAAATCCTGGATTAACGTGAACTTTGATTAGAGTTTAATTACTTATCAATGAGAATTCTTCCAAAAGATTTTTGTCCTTCAGCTTGACATTAGCCTTTAAACCCATTTTTAACGAGCGAGATGAAAACCTCGGTTAACTTTTAATCGTGGATTAGCGTTAATCGGTTTTCGACCAACCGGGCCCTGGCGTGTGCGGATTACAAAAATAGGTCCTCATGGCATGCAGACAGAGAGTCACAGCCGTTTACCAGAGTTGAATATCAGCCTAATATCTTGCAAGCGACCACCCTTGGCAATAGAACAGAACTGTTAGTCAGATTAATTACAGCAATTAACATAGAGCTAAGCCCTAAATCTCTTTCAGACCGGCATCAGGATGACTTTTTTCAAAACTAGCCACTGAAATATTTATCTTTTTAGCAAAACGGAAACTCCTACTTAATTAGAATACGGTCACTCAAACCAAATTTGCATTCTAAAGGACAGATAAGTGACAAACGTAAAGCAGCTTGTTCCTGTTTTTCTGTTTATCTTACTATGCATAGCAGTTCCGTTTCAATTAAGATTTGTTTGTTGCGTAACGTCAAAATCATCAGGAGCTACATCATGACCCGTGAGAGTAGAAATTTTCGATGGACTAAAAGAGATGGTAGACTCTTAGTACGTAATCAGTTGTAGAGCACGATTGGTCATATCAAGAAAAGGAAACGCAAAGCTATTAGAATTATTACATAACCCCCTAATATTTATAGTCGGCTTATAGTAGCCTGGAACTTCCTCTTTCAATCAGAGTCGTTTTCTATCTATACAAAACGGAAAGAAGACAACAGAATGTTTGCGAAGGCAGGCGGCTTGGACACACAATAATAAGTAGCAAATCACGGAGCAACAATTTACAAAAGAAACTGGCGGAAGTATGTTCGAAACAGAGACGAATTGGAGACAAACGACAATGATTGTTTGAGATAAATGCCAACAACATTGCCTTCTGTATGCAAAAGTTATTACTTTGTTACGTTCGGGCACAATGTCATTTGTGAATGTGGCAGTACGTCAAAGTACTTTGTATTCATCAGACAATATAAATGGAAATGGTGTAAATAAAACTACTTTATTATATGAGTGCACTTATATCCTCTTTTCGCAATAAAAATCGACGGAAAATTGCTGTACACCCGCGGACAGTTTCGTTGACGACAACTGAAATAAAACTTGATAATTTCAAAAGATTCCTAGTCGTTGCAATAAAAAAGATTCCTCTTTTCTACGCGTGATTTTCAGAGTATGAGATAAAGCGCAAGTAAATAGCACGTTATTTTAGCCGGAAAGAAATTTTAATAACTGCTATTGATTTGCATATGAATACGCACAGAGATCAAGGAATAACGTCATATCTTGACATACCTTTCTTTGGATCAATAGTGCAGGTCATATTTGAAGATGAATAATGAGGAAGAACAGTTCTGCTCATGTCTTCTTTGGGTTTGCGTTTTTCCCAGTGAGCTAAATGATTACTCATTGTAATTGAATATTTGAAAGTTCCGACTTTAACGACGCAAACAAAGATATCTTGCTGTTGTAACTGAATTTAGAAAGGCGCACAGAACATAAGCGGCAACATGCTAAGTGCACCCTCCATTGTGATCATAACCATTCTTTCACTAGAGGCAGTTCTAACCCTCATTGGAAACACCTTTACCATTTTTGTCTTCTGGACTCACAGATCTCATCTAAAACGAACCTGCCTTCTTCTAATCAACCTCGCCGTCGCTGATCTGCTAGTGGGAGTCTCCGAATGCATCATATTAGGAACAGACAAGATCCATAAAATCAGGCCGGCTAAGAGAGAAGAAAATGGTACAAATCCTTCGCCATCAATTCTCCTCCTAGGATCAACTACCTCTGTGCTCTTCCTCGCTCTTATTTCCTTGGAACGTGCTTACGCCGTGTTATGGCCATTTCGTCACCGTGTGGCAAGCGCTAGAGTTTACATTAGCAGCACAGTTTTTGTCTGGGCATTTGGTTTTTGTACGACTGGGATATCTGTATTGTCGGTTTGTTACCCAGCAGTGGTAAACGGAGCACATCTCGTAGCCATTATTCAATCGTGTCTTTTTGTTGCTCTGTTGGTAATCTGTGCAAGTTATCTGAAGATTCGCACGCGACTGCGCTATACAACACCTGAATTAGAAGACACGCACAACAGATCGAGGCAGGCAAGGGAACGTAATTTACGAATGTCACGTACTTTTTTCATAGTCACTGCTCTGTCACTTGTGTTTTGGCTACCGGCGTTTGTGGTGTACTCCATACGAGAGATCTGTAAAACATGTTTCTCTTCTTTGGTGTTGGAGGTTGTGCATGCTCTACGGTTGGCAAATTCCATGGTCAATCCATTTGTGTACACCTTTAGGATGCCAATATTTAAAGATGCTTTAAAAAAATACCTGAGAAGAGAACGTCAAGATTTTGAATTAAGACCTGTGGCATAGGTCGCGTTCGATTGAGCCTCAGTTACGGAATAAGAATAACCCCATAGGGTATGACTTAAAGGGGAAGTATCACAAGAATTTGATGTCATTTGAACTGACCCAAAAACATTTGTCTTTTCAACAGAAACAAGAAAATGATAATACTTTGCTGCTGTCTGTACAAGTGGTCCCTGCAGTATTCAAGAGTTACCTTATCACCCCAGTCCAATAAAACTGCCTATTAGTGTCTCTTGTCAGAGACAGGGTAGGGCGGAATGGATTGAAACTTGAAAAATTTTAGGCTAATTTTTTTCAAGTTCTCGCAATTTTGTTTCCAAAATGCGCTAGAACAGATCAAGAGATGTACCTTTCGAGAATTGAGTTGATTTCTTTCCTCTTGTTGTTATAGAATTATTTTGTAGCTAAGTTAAGGTCTTATTTCACCATTTTAAAGAAAGGATGTCGAAAACACCATGACACTTCCCCTTTAATCCTTTAAGTACCAGTATCAGCATGAATATTCTCCTTGTTGTGCTCCACATATTCTTATGGAACTATAGTTGGGAGAATCTGTATTCTAATCACCTGAACGTGTGATCGAATACTGTGTTGTGTAAGAAGAGATTTTATACTACCTTGTAGACTTGCTTTGCCAGGATCGCTACCTGAGAGAGAGTATTTTGTTTTCTTCTCAGTGCAGTCTTACGATCACAGAAGCCTAGTTTATTTTCGTCGTTCAATTTCTGTTTCTCTTTTTAAACTCTTCTTTTAAAAGTGTTGGGTGTCATGGCAGTAAAAATTTGATTTGTGAATTTACACAACTGAAATTTGAATTAAAAAAACTAACAAACGCCTTCACAGGAAAATTCCTTGTTTGTATAACTTCTCATTTGTCATTTTATCAACAAGATTCAAACCCTATTATATACACTGTTGAGGCCACTAGACGTTGATTACACATTTAAATCGTCACCTAACGCAGTTTTTTTTTTGTTGTTGTTGTTGTCGTTGTTGTTTTGTTTCAAACAAGCATTTCTCTCTCTATTTTTTTTCCAGTGTTACAAATAATTTTATAGTGACTCACTGGAAAAATATAAAATTAGACATGTACACCTGTCACATGCTATTCTACTTGCTAATAATTTAATCTATGATCAGATATCGATATTAAAGTACTTTCTCCTTTTGTAACTTGTTTGTCAAAAGCGTAATACATTTCCGCTTGTGACCGACTACTTACCGACTTACACTGATAGCAAAATTTAAATGCAGGACTATATGGTTTCTCGATCAGGTACATTCGTTTTATTGAAGCCAGTATAGATTCAACCGAGGATACAATTGTCTAAGTTCAAGATTGGCTTTCACCACCAAGACTTTTGACGAACAAAACCGCCAGCTACGCAGGTTAGTTCAGGATATTCAAAGTACTTACAATTTACTTCAGGAAGCTAAGATTGTTTGATGGATGTAGAACACACAGAGATTTCACTGTTCGATTGATTTGAAGAAATTATAGGAAACTCATTTCATTAATGTGTTCTGTCAAGTTCGATATCCGTGTAGTAAATAGCACCCCCACGAAATCGCGTTATCAACATTTTTATCTTCAGCTTTTTTTTGCCACTACTTCCTTTAAAGTGCTACTATGATAACAAATTTAACTGTCCTTTTTCCTTTAGCATTCAAAAGTATAGGTGAGAGGTACTATCCATGCAAATTTTTAACTTGTAATTCTAAAGGGGAGTTAGATTATTTCAAGCGTAATTCCAGGCTTTGGTTTGCCGGATTACAGTTCAAAAATGTACGCGAACCACATGACGAGTTGGGCCGAGTAGAATTACGTCATGTTATCCGTTCGCCAAATCCACAATATCAGAGGTTTTCTAGAGATTGCTTTAAGATAGAGCTGTTTATGCGCACGGAAGCAATAGAGGATGAACTTGAGCTTTTCAGTTGCTTTATCGAGCTGTTTCAGATGACGAGAGGAAAAGCCGCCCCACGGAATTAATCGGCTCAAGCAATTGCTGTTTGAGTAAAGGCGGACATATTTTACGAACTTTAGGGCAACCTTTTAAAGGAAACTGCTTTGTCAGGTTGGTCGGCTATTAAATTAGGGACTGCTTTCAGTTTAATAGCTGTTTCGTCTCCAGGCCATGTTGTCGTTCTGTCGATGCAATGCTGTTGCCTCTAGCACTGTTATGTGCTGCCGGAGATGGTGCATTACGTTACTAAGTTAGCATTTTTTTTCTTTACCTGTTCTAGAGATGGTGAGACAAACAACTCCACGCACCGCACGTTCGTCCTTTGTCTCCTGCTTCTCCCCAGTACAAATGTCAGTTATTAAAAAACGTCAAGCTTTATTTAAAGTATTGTCCCCTAAAGCCTGGTTTTCACTAGCGACGCAAGCACAAGCGCAAGCATAAAAATGCTTATTTCACTCTGAAAACGGCCTCGACGCAAGCATAAGAGGCAAACACAAGGATCAACTTTTTCCCTTATCTTGTGCTTGGGTCGCGTTCGTTTCCACTTGACATCACTTGTGCTTGTGCTTGCGCCTGTTCTTAAGTCGCTAGTGAAAACTAGGCGTAATCGACTTCCCATGAATAACGACGAGCACTCTACGGTGTTCTCCAATAGAAATCAGCTTAACGCCTTTGCCACAAATACCTCTGGACCATCGCACCAACTCGCTTCAAATACTGTGAGCTCCTACTAACACCCCATGACTCCATCCCACCTCCAAGTCACCCACACCCATGAAATCACCCATATGATTCTCCCAGTATTCAACCGTAAAATCACTCGTGAATTTCTCTTTATTTACTCAGAACTTCAGTCATAATAAGTGCCGAGTTGGCTATGATTTTCCAACAAGCGCGTGTGGAATAATTGTTGTATTAAAAACAACCACGAAAACTCCCTAAATCTTGCTGATTCTTTTCCCGTTACGCGTACTTTTACCATATTTGTGGGGCATGGTCTAATGGTTCGTATACCTTGGCCGCCAAATCAATGAAAACTCTTAAACTGCGTTTTCCAATGAGCCGATTTCTCAAAAGTCCGAAAGACTATTTTGCGTAGACGATGTTGTTAAGGATTCCGATATTGAATGAGTGTCTTTAAAATATTTTACGTCTGTCACGCGTTAACAAGTTTGTGCTAGAATTCGTACCAATCGGTTAAAAAACGTTTTCTGTTCATCTGTCCCGGTGAGTTCAGGGTTGGGAGACTTCGCCACCATAGCACAACTGAGACTGAGAACATCTGGGGCCGTGAGTTGCATAGAATTTAACGTCGGGCGTAACCGCTAACGTCAGACCTTCAGCCCAGCCACATTCAGTATTTTAACGTCTGACGATAGCATTTACGCCCGCCGTTAATTATTATGCAACGCGTCCCTGGGTACCCGACAGGAATCAAAACCATGGTCATCGGTACAATGATCGGAAGGTGGTGTGATCGATTTTACTGAACCTAGTAAATGGATAAAGGCCCGTTTAAGCGATTTCAACATTCGCCCAACATTCGTTCAACAAAAGTTGAACGGATGTTGGGCGAATGTTGGAAGAAAGGAGTGTTCAAACGGTTCCAACGCAATTCAACATTTTCAAGAACAAAGGACATGTTGAATTGATGTTGAATGAAAGTTTAAACCAATTTAAACTTGATTCGACACACTTTCAACAAGCTTTCAACAATTTTCTTTTTTCCCTTTCAATAATGTTGAACGACCTGTTCAAACGCCCCCGACATTTGGTTCAACAAAGTGTTGACACTTTGAGCGCTAGCGCTCCGTCACATTCGCATCTGACGAAGGGCTCACGCTCGAAACGTCAGCACTCACGAATCCCTTTACGGTCGCCAAATTACCTTATCAAGTAAACTGCCCAGTTCGCGCGAGTCTCCCAGTGTTTACTGTTAAAGTATCCGGACCGGTTTACAGAAGGTCGTAGGTACGTTTCCTGTCGACGACTCTTTTGTTGTTACGTTGTTGTTGTTGATGAAGACGCAACGAGATAACAAAATGGAAATAAAAATCTTTTGTGCAAATGGAACGGAAAAAGTGGAGTACCTCCGAAGCTAAGGTTTTCCGTTTGTTCCAGGAAATCATGTTTGATCTGCACGCTGCATCTGCATTTTAACCGGAAAATTTTGGCTAAATGGGAAACAGCACCCCAGAAATATCGAGACATCTTGAACGGGTTTGTCTATTCAATCCCGACTATCGAACAGAATTAAATAATTACACCAAGTAAATGAAATAATATATAGATCAACAACTGCTGATAAATTGAAATAAAAGATGATCAAAAAGACGATAACGTTCAGTGGCTCGGGACCGAGCGAATGCTGGTTTCTCTTAAAAAAAAGATGATTCTCTTAATGACATCATCACCGGATAAGCTTTCGAACTGTGGTTCTCGGGTGAATACTTTCGAATAGTTTGAGTCCATATCGAATTACATCCGGGAAGAAAGTTGATCGCAAAACGCAAAAAGGGTATCGAACTAAAAAGTCTATTATTCCTATTGGCTTATGTCTGTTGGTTCGATACCTGTAAAAAACAATAAAACCCACCAAGTCATTTATTCACGACCATGATGCTTGTTTGGAGTGAATACAATTCAGAAAATTTCAACGATGACTTTGTTCATTTTCTCGATGTGTCAAGGTATTCTGCTAGCGTGTATTTGCCTTGTCGTCGAAGCAGGCGCTGGCGATTTTCTTAAGTTTGAAGATTGTTCTAATTCCTTGGTGAAGGGTTGTTATCATCAAAACAGCAGCGTAGCTTTGTGCTTCCATATTCAACGGGATTTTCTGAAACTGACAGACAAGGAAAACAAAATACTGGTTCAATATAGAAGACTACCAGATCAGCGATTTCACGGGCAAGTTCTTGACGTAAACTTCGTTTGGTATGTAAGTTACTTTTTCTTGGTGAATGCAATTCTCTTTCTGTTCAGTTATAACGATCGCGTTGAGGTCAGAAATGGGACCTGTTGTTTTTTCACAGTTTTGTTGCTTATTTACTAAACATTACGTAGCAGGTATAAGTCTAATGTTTTTCGGTTTATTGGCATGAAGCATTTTTTAAAATGAAAACATTGTAGAAAGTAATCAGTGACAATCATTCGCCCATTACGGTCGGGAATCTCGCGCCAAGTGGCCGCCTCCAATCTATAGTCCTAGAAATTTTTATTCCTCTTTCTGCTCAAACAAAACTGAGAAGCGAGGCCGTGACAAACGAGCTTCAGTGCAGTGAGAGAAGAAAACCGCTGCCGTTGCCGATCAGGTTCCATTTTCCTTTTACTTGGTAAGCAATTCCGGCAGGAAGCTAGCTAAAGAAACAGAAAACGAAATATAGGGCCTGATACAAGTCTTACGCGAAACGTCTTCCGTCCAGTTTAATTGTCTGTTTGATTGACGTTTTTTAAATTAGCAATCAAACTTACGTCCGTGACACGGTATGCTCGAATTCTTGCGTGGTCTTTGGATTCAGAACGTGCAGTTATATAAACTTTAGAAACCTCGCGGCCTAATTTTGTTTAAGGAAAAAGAAGAAAGAAAACCACTGGGACCACTATATAAGCTATACATGCATATGAAGCGGTACCAAAGGCTATGGTGACCTATCGTTTTTGAACGATTTTGGTCAGAAAGTCTGAAATGGGTATGGATTTTAAAGGCCAGGCCCCGGTTGTTCAAAGAGCGGATAATTTTATCCACTGGAAGTAGGTCGCTATGCGGCAAATAAATGTGTGCAAGAATTTCCCTATAGCCCTATAATTTGTGTATAGAGTAGAAGCGTATGCCTAATTTACAGCGGTTACCAATAACACGCGACCTACGGCATTCAAAAGAGTCGGATAAAGTTGCGTTTTGGCGGACGTCAATCAAACAAAAGCCGTTGAAATTATTTTGAATTCTGACAAGATTGCAAGGTAAACCGGCAAGAAACTAACAATTTTACCTCGCTAAGAGAAGGTAAACTTTATTCTCAGGTAAATTAAGGCATGGGCCCTCAATAGATCACTCAAAAAGTGAACGGGGGTGGTCTATCTCAGAACACTTTGGCAGTAGAAGGTTGAAACTTTGCCAAATACATATATTGACAAGTTGTGTCAATTTGGTGTTTTTTAATTATGCAAATGTTGTCACGTGACTTTGCACAAAACTGTGCTTGGCCCCTTTTGAATTTTTAAATAATTTTTAAAATACATAGATTTTTCGATTAGTACCCAGTCCCCCAAGACAATTATCCCCCTACGTTAGGCCTTTGCTTAGAAAAATCTTAAGAAGGCCAAGCACAAAAGTGATATAATAAACGCCCTTAACATTATTAAAATGATAAATAAATTAAGGACGCAAGAAAAAGTGTTGCCATTTTAAGATAAAGCTTTTTCAGCCGATGGAAGTCACGTGACCTAATTTGCATAATTTAAAGGTACCAAATTACCGCAAATCAATAATGTATGTATCTGTCAAAGTTTCATCTGCCTACATTAAAAGTGTTTAGAGATAGACAGCCCCCACACTTTTTGAGGCAACAATTTTGGGCCCATGCCTTAATTCACGCGAGTTTAAATTGATTCTCGAGCCAGATCAAGCGCAAATAAAAGGTATTTTTGAATTAAAAATTTCAATTTTCACTGCACGTGATAATTTACTCACTTGCACGCATCGCTGATTTATTATCAGGTGTAGCGATTTCAAATGTTTCATAAAAAAAAACTGCTTCGTCTAAACGATGCCCATTTTTTTTAGATAATCTGGCTTGGAAATCAACTTTCATAAAGTTTACCATCTGTCAGCGGATAAAACTGTCAATTTCTTGGTTCTGTTGCCTTGAAATGGTCTCAGAATTCAAAATAATTTCAACGGCTTCTCTATGATTGACGTCCACTAAAACGCAACTTTATCGGAGTCTTTTGAAGGCGATAGGTCGCGTGTTATTGGTAACCGCTGTAAGTATGTGGTTGTGTGAAAAACTTGCCAGAAGCCAAAATTACATATTTCAGGTCTGAAATAAGGTCACGTTTTGAATAATCGAGCCACACAGCCCAGTCACCAAAAATTCTGAGGAGTCACGCCAGAGTGCTTCCTGTCAAACGATCCCTCAATGGAAACAGGGGTTCGTTGCCAACAATTTATTTGATAAAATAGAAGCATTGCAATGCTTTTTAGTAAGAAATCTTCAATTTCCTTTTTTATTCCTAATTGACAGGCAACATTCAGCTGCAGAGCCCGTGCTCATGCCAGCGGTCAAGACAGCATACACTCTCTCTGACACAGACCAGCTTTTGGCCTATGATTTGCCCAGCAATGAGATACGAGAAATCTCCCCCGTGTTGTACGAGAGCGCTATGAAGAAACTGAGAAACAAACAAGAAATACAACTTTTAGATCGCGTTTCACAAGCTTTGCACGACAAGGCAAAAGGTTTGGCAACAACCCAACCTTTCCACGTGATGACCATGAGCTTGCTGGCAAAGCATGACGCCCATACGCCTGAGCATGAGCCGCAAACCGCTGTCTCTAATCATCGCGGGCACTTTAGAAATCGTGACGACAGGAAGGGACGGTCTTGTAGAGACCTAAGGGACGATCCGTACAACAACAATTGCCTGGGAATGTGCGGCCCGAAATGCTGGTGTTGGTCAATCGTTTGCGATGACTGCTGCTTTCATAAAGGTTGTTATGAACACGATAGGTGTTGCCGCCGCAATGAGTACTCGGGGTATTGTTTGTTGCCTTTTTTTTATCAGTTCAAGTGTGAGGGATATGGGGGATACCCTTTCTGTCTCTAAAAGCCCAATGTTTATGACTATACTAGTGAAACGCCTATCATAGTACAGAAAATAGGTCTCACCACCAATTAGTTGCAACTCGCTAATGTTTGTTTTTCGTTAATTTTTTTACGTTTTTTGTGTGTGTTAGTCATGATTTCTCTACCTCCCCTAAATTCTGTTTGTTCTGTCTTTGATTGTAATAACTGTAATAATATTAATTTTATCCTTAAACAGTTGTAAATCTTTCCCGCCTAGATTAGCTCTCGCTACCTGCGCGCCAGTCTCTCTTTTTTGCTAAATTTTTGAATTTTTGAATAAACTTGAACTTGAACTTGAGCTTTCATTACCTAATCGATGTCAACTTTTTGATTGACATGTTTAAGAAATTAACCTAAACACCATCAGCGTAAAGGGACCCTAAAGGTGCTGTTTCACTAGGCAGTTTTTTTCTTGCAACTTGTCTCGCAATTTTGTTGCGAGACAAGTTGCACGAATCATTTGCCTGGTGTAAGGCATACCCTTAAATGAACATGTCTCGCAATTTTTTTGTTGCCGCAATCGTTGCGAGAAGTAGAAGTCGGTTCTACTTCTCGCAACGGCCGTAACAGCGACAACGCTGTTGACCGCTGTTACGGCCGTTGCGAGACATGTTCATTTCAGGAGTATGTTACACTAGGCAATGACCCATGCAACTTGTATCGCAATGGCGCAAGGAAATTGCGAGACAAGTTTCAGGAATGTCTAGTGTAACAGCACCTTAAAGAAGATGAAATCTGTAGAAAAGCAAATCGTTGACCAGCTGACAGCAATAACAATTTTTACAATTCTCAGCGATTTGGCTATGCCAAACCTTGTGAATCCTAACCAATAAGAAACAGATTACTCTTGAATGATGTAAGCACCACTGTACAAACAGCAGCAAAGTGGATTCAAACCGGAACTTTGTGTAGAGGATCAGCAATATCGAATAAAACGTAAACCCAAATGCAAGGCTGATCGGACAGCTAAGAAATTACCCTTTTTAGCCTTGCATTTGGTTTTAAGAAACAGATTACCCATGCCAAACCCTCCCCTCCTCCCCCCTCCACCAAGAGCAATTTAGCCGGGGTCTGGCTCTTTGCATGTGTTGAAGTTCTGTATTGTTGCTGTAAATGGTTGCAGCTTTATATATAGGAAAACACAACTTGTCTGGGCTGTTTTTGAATAGATAATACCCTTGAACTATAACTATTGTTCTTAGAACGAAAATTATTTTTTTAATAGAGGATCAAGAACTGGCATTCATACTGCACGTAGTTACAAGCTCGATCCACCCGTCAAAGACAGCACACTTACCTGCAGCGATCAGAGTTATGTCCAGTCGATTAACCAACCACTTACAAGCTGTTATAGCCTTCCCCAAGCTGTTTTGTTGACGTTTTTTTCAAGTTTTGGTGAACGGACTAGCATAAGTAAGAGGTGTAAGAAAAATAAAGGCCCAAAAAGCTGTTATATCTAGGAATAGTTCCTAGCGTGCAACCAGTGATAAATTCATATTGTGGCTTACCAAAGATAAAGCAAGCAAGAAAAGACGAAATTCCTTAAGTAAATCGTTTCTTTTTTTTTTTTTTTTTATTTTTTTAATTTTGCAGTCTTATGTTTCAAGCTAGAGTATGTACTAGTACCAGGACCGGTACCGAGTGCAGCTTTCAAGCATTTTTTCCTCTCGTTCACTCCCTTATAATGCCCATGCAAGAGAGGATGAAGGCCCATGACAATAGTATGACGAACATACCAGGATCTATTGCATTTCAAGATGGAAAGTACTAGCTAAAGGATGTGTATATGAAGTGATCTTCATCAGTCGGCACTGATTCTGTTTAGAAAAATCTTATCCTCCTCCTCCCCCCCCCCCCCCCCCCCCCCATCTCGTACCCAGAGTCCTCAGGCTCTTTCGCCAGCGGTTAGTCGCCAAAAAGCCTGAGGACTCTCAATCTCGTACCCAGAGTCTTCAGGCTTTTTGGTCAGCGGGGCAACGCCGGGAAGACTCTGGGGACATCAAATTTTATTACCGCAGGATTTCTGCGGTAAAACAATGGAAACCGTTACGGAACAGCCAATCATAAAAATTGAATTTTTTCGATGTCCCCAGAGTCTTCCCGGCGTTGCCCCGCTGACCAAAAAGCCTGAAGACTCTGGGTACGAGATTGGAGGACTCTGGGTACGAGATGCGCCACACTCCCCTCCCCCTCCCCCCACACACACACACACACACACGGCAACGCTCCAACAACCAAGCACGCGGATGCAAATGAATTCGCAAAAAAATAAATTATCTGGATTTTAGCAAGGGAAAAAGAACGTAACTAAAGGTATCACTATCTTATTGTTGTTGTTGTTGTTGCTTTGAGTATGTTGATGATCAAGCATTTCGCATTTTCACCCTCCTCTACCCCCACTCCCCCTAAAATGTCCACGGCATTGTATTGCGTGACGAATGAACGAACAAATAGACTACGACTGAAACCTTTTTCATGCCAGCAGCGATCAGATGTAATATTTTCTTGCTCTGTAAACCAAGCAATACTTCACAAATGACTTAGCCGTCGAAGAAGATGCAGTCTTGATGAAAGGCGCCGAAAGTTGATCAAAGAGGGATCAAAGATTTGTATTCGACCAGTTTGCGTGGTGTAAGCTTACATCGGACGTTTAAAGGGATACTCTAGACCCCAAAACAACTTTCGCTTAAAAGGTAGCATTTGGACTATAATAAAGGGTAAACGGCACAAAAAGGCTTACGGTATTTTGCGAAACGAAACGAAACGAAACGAAACGAAACGAAACGAAACGTAACGAAGACAAATGAAGGGTTAAATAATGATATTACGTGACATTGTTCGGTGATGTAAACAAAATTGAAGATTAGAGTCATTAGACACCGGAAGTGCAGAGTTTTGGAATTGAAGATCTGTATTTTGCGAAACGAGCTCTTGTCAGATCACAGAGAACTTTTACCTGCTTCATTACATTCGTAACCGCTTTTCGTAAATATTCCTCATTGCAATGATGAATTCGGAACAAAAAGCGGCGTGCCAAGAGGTCAGAAATGACCCGTTTCGCAAATTACAGATCTGTATTTTGCGAAACGAGCTCTTGTCAGATCACAGAGAACTTTTACCTGCTTCATTACATTCGCAAACGCTTTTCATAAATATTCCTCGCTGCAATGATCAATTCTAAACAAAACACAGCAAGCCAAGAGGTCAGAAATGACCCGTTTCGCAAATTACAGATCTGTATTTTGCGAAACGAGCTCTTGTCAGATCACGGAGAACTTTTACCTGCTTCATTACATTCGCAAACGCTTTTCGTAAATATTCCTCGTTGCAATGATCAATTCTAAACAAAACACAGCAAGCCGAGAGGTCAGAAATGACCCGTTTCGCAAATTACAGATCTGTATTTTGCGAAACGAGCTCTTGTCAGATCACAGCGAACTTTTACCTGCCTCATTACATTCGCAAACGCTTTTCGTAAATATTCCTCGTTGCAATGATCAATTCTAAACAAAACACAGCAAGCCGAGAGGTCAGAAATGACCCGTTT
Organism: Pavona decussata; assembly: GCF_977016875.1. Classification (NCBI taxonomy): domain Eukaryota; kingdom Metazoa; phylum Cnidaria; class Anthozoa; order Scleractinia; family Agariciidae; genus Pavona; species Pavona decussata. The sequence continues at coordinate 1,905,635 of NW_028145619.1, forward strand.
CGCAAATTACAGATCTGTATTTTGCGAAACGAGCTCTTGTCAGATCACGGAGAACTTTTACCTGCTTCATTACATTCGCAAACGCTTTTCGTAAATATTCCTCGTTGCAATGATCAATTCTAAACAAAACACAGCAAGCCGAGAGGTCAGAAATGACCCGTTTCGCAAATTACAGATCTGTATTTTGCGAAACGAGCTCTTGTCAGATCACGGAGAACTTTTACCTGCTTCATTACATTCGCAAACGCTTTTCGTAAATATTCCTCGTTGCAATGATCAATTCTAAACAAAACACAGCAAGCCGAGAGGTCAGAAATGACCCGTTTCGCAAATTACAGATCTGTATTTTGCGAAACGAGCTCTTGTCAGATCACAGAGAACTTTTACCTGCTTCATTACATTCGCAAACGCAGCTGCAAACGCTTTTCATAAATATTCCTCGTTGCAATGATCATTCTAAACAAAAGGCGGCGAGCCAAGAGGTCAGAAATGACCCGTTTCGCAAATTACAGATCTGTATTTTGCGAAACGAGCTCTTGTCAGATCACGGAGAACTTTTACCTGCTTCATTACATTCGCAAACGCTTTTCGTAAATATTCCTCGTTGCAATGATCAATTCTAAACAAAACACAGCAAGCCGAGAGGTCAGAAATGACCCGTTTCGCAAATTACAGATCTGTATTTTGCGAAACGAGCTCTTGTCAGATCACAGAGAACTTTTACCTGCTTCATTACATTCGCAAACGCAGCTGCAAACGCTTTTCATAAATATTCCTCGTTGCAATGATCATTCTAAACAAAAGGCGGCGAGCCAAGAGGTCAGAAATGACCCGTTTCGCAAATTACAGATCTGTATTTTGCGAAACGAGCTCTTGTCAGATCACAGCGAACTTTTACCTGCCTCATTACATTCGCAAACGCTTTTAGTAAATATTCCTCGTTGTAATGATGAATTCTGAACAAAAAGCTGCGAGCCAAGAGGTCAGAAATACTCCGTTGTTTAGTAACTCTGTCACGCCAGCGCTGGCTAAAAATATACTGCGAGAAAACAATCATGGCAAATAACATGAAAACCAAACACATTTTAAAATTTCGCAAATTACAGATTTGCGTTATACATACAAAAATTTCTGTAATCTGATTGGTGGAGAGCATCTCAATTTATCCTAAATGTAGTGCAGAAATGTGAAATTGAGTGCAGAAAGTTGAAATTAGTACAAAAAGGTGAAATTGACAGGTATACAAATTTGCAAATCGGCTGTCTCGAAACAAAATGGGAGGGGAGAGAATAGGTGGTTTTCACCTCACACATCGTCACGCAAGTGAAAAAATAAAATCCTCAACCATTCAATAGATAAAGTCAAGAAATTGATATGTTGTAGAAGAGTGATACATAAACAACGTGTGAAAGCCACAGGGCTGTGCGATATCTCCTAATCGAGTTATTCGAGAAAATGTACCACGGAAAATTACAGAGTTTAGTATGGGACGCCATGTTGGTGCCCCGACTGATGGGCACCAACATGGCGGCCGGAAACCAGCAAAAACATCTGGAGTTTACCTTGGCTATTTCAAAGCCTTTCTTCTCTCTGCTGAACTTTCACACATTGACATTAACGCTTCTATTACATGTTAGCTGATCAGACCTAAAAAAAAACACGAGGCGAATCGATGTTTTCATGTACGTGACATGTTTAGAGCAGCAATCCTTCTGTCACGCACTGCGCAAAAGTCTAAAATTCAAACTGCTCTATTTTCAAAACAAAGAATGCTATCCTTCTGAAAACAAGCAAGCGGATGGAAATTTAGATTTTCTTATATGCGATGAAGATAAAAACCCAAAATCGTGTTTAGATAGGAATTTCAGTTTTTTATGACGTCATGTGAAAACCAAGAATAAGAATGCGTGGAACTTCCTCTTTGAAGGCTTGGCTACATGTTTCCGTTTTGGCGGGAAAACTATAACCCAAACATTTCGATTCAGTCGTCATGGCGTTTAAGTTTCCATCTTTTGCTCATTTTCGTCCTAAGAAACCGTCGATTTTTGAGGGTTTTCCTACTCAGTTTTCCTGGGATAATATAGCGGACTTGGACGAGATCGGAAGAGGTAGTTTTGGTTGCGTCTTCACCGCCAAACGACGCGATGGTGAGATTGTCGTGGTGAAGAAGCTCCTGAGACAACACGAGCGCGAGACGCGTCTGTTTGTGAAGGAAGCTCGTATTCTCAATTCCCTTCATCAGAAACACATAGTGGAATTGAAAGCGGTATGTGAAAAACGAGAGCAGATATTAGGGAGCTTAAAGCGCAGACCTTCGTAATACACGGACGGTAACCGGAAGTCGAATGTTTCCTTTTTTGGCGCGTTTTTGCTCCTCACAACGGATGGGAAAAGCTATTGTTGGACGTCTGTGGCTTGACGTTACAAAGGAAAACATTTGACTTCCGGTTGCCGTCCTAGTGACAAACGTCCGTCTGAGGGAAGCTCTCTACTTTATTTAAAGCCACTCGGAGGCTGTGGTTTTACCTTTTAGCTTAGCCTTTTAGTTTAATGCGCGAAAATAGTCCTTTTCACGGTTAATTTTTCTCATTTGCATTACAAAGTTATCCAACGTGGATGCGAGGCAATTTCGGGCTAAAACTACAAAATAGTCCGAAATTGCCTCACATACATGCTAGATTTCATTGTAATTCAAATGAGCAGAGTTAACAGTGAAAAGGGCTATTGGGGCGCGAGCAAAAAAGAACGAGGAGGGGGGAGGGGGAGAGGACCTCTTGGCTCGCAGCTTTTTGTTCAGAATTCATCATTACAACGAGGAATATTTACTAAAAGCGTTTGCAAATGTAAATGAAGCAAGTAAAAGTTCGCTGTGATCTGACAAGAGCTCGTTTCGCAAAATACAGATCTGTAATTTGCGAAACGGGTCATTTCTGACCGCCTGGCTCGCCGCTTTTTGTTCAGAATTCATCATTGCAACGAGGAATATTTACGAAAAGCGTTTTCGAATGTAATGAAGCAGGTAAAAGTTCGCTGTGATCTGACAAGAGCCCGTTTCGCAAAATACAGATCTGTAATTTGCGAAACGGGTCATTTCTTGACCTCTTTTTGAATTTTGGAATTAAAATTCCAAAACTCTGCACTTCCGGCGTCTGATGACTCTAATCTTCAATTTTGTTTACATCACCGAACAATGTCACTTAATATTATTATTTAACCCTTCATTTGTTTTCGTTTCGTTTCGTTTCGTTTCGTTTCATTTCTTTTCGTTTCGTTTCGCAAAATACAGTAAGCCCACAAAAAGGACAGAAGGAAAAAGTAAAAGGCCGAAAATTGCCGGAGAAAGGCGAAATTTTCCCCTTTTTGAAGACCGGAAGTAAAAGTCGTCTTTAGTGGGGCACGTGATCGATGACGTAGAATGAAGAACCGCTCTTGTTTGCAACACTGAAGAGAATATGGTTTCTGGGGATTAGCGTAGTTCTTTTGCTTGTTTTTCTTCTGAACAAAATACTGCAATCGAAATTGCCGACGGAGCTATGTTAGCAGAGCTATGAGGGAGCTCTGTCGTATGTGTTTAGCCGTGTAACAGCGAAGTGAACTCGCTTACGGACTCTACAAATCGAGTGCGAAGACCTGTGTTTAAGAGCGGATTGGTAAGCGACCAGTTTATATGCATTCTATCGCAAATTCGGTGTATTTCACATCCGCAATGAGATTTCATTGGCGATTGAATACGTTTTGAGTAGCATTAAAGTTTCCTTTTTATGGTACGGCGTTGTTATTTGAAATCCAGTTTAGTTACATTTAAAAAAAAATCCACGTAAATTTTACCCCGGGAATTGGCCTGTTAGAAACACAGCGTACAAAGCTCAGCGAAAGCTTGGAGATGTGGGCAGCTTTCATTATAACGATTCACACTTTACGGGAGCGATACCTGTACAAACAACAATACTACGACTAAGTCTAAGCCCATAAATAAATTCGGAAGTCATTGTGTTGTGCTGGGCCTTTTGGGACATTAAACGAGTTTATACCTTTCCTTCCATATTGCATATTGCGTTCTATTAATACCGCATTCGAGCTCACTTTACAGGGATTTTTTCCGCTAAGTAATGATACTGGCAATTTTTCATTGTTTTCCATTTTAAAGCAAAACAAGGCCTTTACCTTTGATATTATGCTGATTTAGAAAACGGTGTTCACCTTTGAATACATATGACAGTCGCGTACCTGAACTGAACAAGGTTAATGAAATAACTGCGATACTACGCGTGTTCGAAGGGTAAGCTTAAGTATCATTATCGGCTAATGCTAGTTTTCTTCAGGCTGCACTGCAATAACAATTTCGTATTATTTTTCAAACATACAGTGAACCCTAGCTAGTTCTGGTGGAGTAGCTTGTTTTGTAATCTGTCTGGCGCGAGCGGCTTCATTGGACCTGCCGTCCTCCATCGGGCCTATGCTCTTATTTTCTGATAGTCCTTCTTTAAAACAAGGTTGAAATGGCGTTTTGTGAGCTTTTCATCTTTCCACAGACACAGCTGTGATAATTTGTGGTTGAGAACAGTCTTCAGAAAAGTGAGCAGAGGTCGTGGGGTTAGCAAACAAATCGAATCGCGTGTGTTTGAACCACCCGTACAAAACCCGAAAGAAATGCGAATTATTAAGACCTTCACCGTTGTTACTAGAATTAAGCATCAAGTAACCATCAATGGATACGGTATTATTGAATTTTCCTCAAAACATGAACTATACATTTTATTTTGGAATTTTAACATCAAGCCATTTACCGAATCTTGCTAAAGAAATCCAGGGGAATCTAACAGGAGCGACGAGCGACCAAACAATCGTGCTAAAATGGCCTTTGGACCTGTCTTTTACAGCATATTATGAGGTTAGAACACTTCGAAATGTTTTTCTATGTGCTTATTGTACCTTCTCTTGTTATAACCTAATATGGTCAAGACATGTTCAGCAAAGTTTACCACGGAAGGTCAAATATTTGCGTTTTCTACGGACTTTGAACAGCTCTGGCGTCGCTCTTAATCATTTGACCACAGAAATTGTTACAGGAATCTATAGATCATCCTTTTAACACTCAACCACCAGAAGCTTAATCGATTTGAAGGTTTCGCACATGGTGAAAATTAATTTTATTCACGAAGTACTTTTGCTGCAGTGAATTAACGACGTAATATTTCCCAAAATCATTTCAACAGGTATTTAAAGATTGTAAAAAGAAAAAAAAAAGATTTGAGTGTTTTAAAAGCGGTAGAATGATTTCTTTTCGCACGCTAGGCTCTCAAACCCGTGTTATTAATTTAGCCCCTCAATAGACGATTTTAACGGATTTTCGTTATTTGCATTTTTCTTTGAAATAAAAGGATATTTCACCGAAAAAACTGTACAGTGATTTTAGTTAGATCCTAGCCTATCTGACTTTAAAATATGAAAAAAAAAAATCGAATTTTCCCCCCTTGCCACGAAATTTAGAATTTGTCTGATTTTTACAGACAGGCACTATTCAAAACATTGCATGTTGCCAAATAAGAAGTAATTTCCGGTGAATTTGAGAACAGGTTTTGATGTCAAGTGTATCGCATGGTCTGAGTGAATAAACAGAGCTGAAACGAAGCTGAAACGAGATGGACGGCGGAAGAAATATAATGAATTATTGTTGAAAGAATTGTCGTGCATGCGCAGTAGAACAATTGCTGAAGGAAGTAATTGTGTACGGAACAAGGAAACATGTGTTTCAGCGCTGTTTGCTCAAAACACTAACCAGACGGCTGAAACTGATATTGTCACCTGGATGGCCTTTAAAAAAATCCTTCAGACCTGGGCTTACCAGAGCCATTTCATCTTTTTTCTTTTATTTTATTTTTAAGGCTTTCTTTTCGCAACTACTTAAGCTGCATATATAACTGCGACAATCGTTCACTTATTCATTCTTTCTTCCGCAGTTCAAATCTGTAAAATATATATTCAAGTTTATCTTATCATTACGTAATCACACAGTGACCAGCTCCCAGTTGGCTTGATAGCTCAATTGGTGGAGCACTGCACCAGTATTGCAAGAGCGCATAGGTTCGAATCCCGTTCAAGCCTGATTTTTTTCCAAGCTTTCTTTTCGCAGCTGCTTAAGTTGCGTATATAACCGCGATGATCATTCAATTATTCTTTCTTACACAGCTCAAATGTATGAATTATCATAAATACACTTTCAATGTTGGCTTGTTCTCACTTTGGAAGTCTGAACAGATGGAATTACATTGGAAAGTGACATTAATTATTGTTGAAAAAGTCGTTGAGCATGCGCAGTAGTGCAAATACTGAAGGAACTAGCCGTGAAAGAACGAGGAAACGTGTAACAAAAGAAAATATTCTGGCCACTTTTATCTTGATGATAAGAATCATTTGGCTACATTTTGTGAAGGCGGTGCAAAAATAAGCTATAGGTGGAAAGGACAGGTCCGAGGATTTTGTTTTGAAGCAACTATGACGACGCTATGAAAAAAACACGCGACACTATCAGTTTCAGGTAACTGGCTAGTATTTTGTTGAAAAGCTTACTGTCAACAGCTTGAAAGAGGTCTTGATGTCAACTAAAACATTTACTTAGTTAATGTTACCGTATACCTTCAGAGGTGTCTCGCGTCCAAGAGATGTAGCGCGTCCGGTTTAAACTGTAAATACATAAACCCCTATATCAAATTAAAGCTTATAAAGCTGGCTATCACACTATACTAAGAATTTTGAACTAAAATGAATTGTCGAATTTTTAGCGCTGTTTTCTCGAATTAATTTTTCACTTGAAGGGGACACTTTAAAGAGCTAAAACTCAAAGGGAATTTCTTCGTTTGCCTTTAAAATTTGGACAGTGGCTAGTTCAACATACAAACAACAAAAATGTGTCTGCGAATTTTTTCTTTCTGAATATTTTTTCTCCGAGAGCGATTTTTGTACGATCACTCCACATTTTTTAAATCCTATTTCGAAAATGTTCTGTAACTTTTCACTGCAGTCAGGAGCCCATTTAACCTGCTGCAATTGAATATGGCAAAATGCAGACACGTTTTTTTTTTAGCGCTTTGGGTCCGGAAACCGAGGAGCAAATTAAATAAGCGAAAAACTAACTTCGCTTTGACTTGTAGCTTTCAAAAGGTGATTCGGACTCTCGCATTTAGAAGTCGTGAAAATTTTCGGCAATTCATTGTATTTAAAAATTCTTGTTACAGTGTGATAGCCAGCTCCATAAGCTTTAATTTGATATAGGGGTTTATATATCTAGACTTTAAACCGGACGCGCTACATCGCTTTGACGCGAGACACCTCTAAAGGTATACGGTAACCTTAAGAACGAGGAAATATCAAACCAAAAGCTTACAGTCAACAGCTTAAACGAGGTCTCGATGTCAACTAAAGCATGTACTTAGTCAAGAACGAGGAAATATCAAACAGGCCAACAGATGGTATATAAACGGTTGATTTGCTCACCAGTCTTCACATTCACTGAGTGGAATCACCTGGAAGCTATCCGCCAATAACTGAAGAGCTGAAGAGTAACAAGCTGCGATGGTAAGTTTTCTCCCACAAAAAGCTAGAAGTTTACTTCAGAATTACACTCTCTTTGTCTTCAGTTACACACATAACACGATAAATCTGCAGGATTGATGTTCTTTTTCATTTTTTGCCAGGAGCTCAAAGCGTTCCTTCTGTGTTTTGCTTTCTTTGTTGTGACTGTATCGGGAGCATCATTTATTGACTTATACGAAGTCAAAGCAGATGCACCGAAAAAGGTAAAAATTGATTTTCAGTTTTTTGCGTTGACTGAAGTGTTCTTTTTGGAAGCTCAATTCATCGATCCAAGAATTTTAAAACAAAAGAAGTCGATGTACTTTTTAGCGAGCCCAGTGAAGTAAATGAGCATTTTGGAAAAGTTAATGATAAAGGGGAACTCGAAGGACTTTTCTTTCAAGATTACTGAACTGAAAATTTTGGAATTGTCAACCTAACGTTTAAGTCTGTGGATCGGAAATCCTGAAGTGTGGCAATTCAAATGAAAGCTACTTAGCGGTACTTGACCGTACTTTGCTGTGGTGCTGTTAATGATCCTTAGCAAGATTGTTGTAGCTTTTGAACGACGAAACGAAATGTGACCCTTCGAATGGAAAAAAAAGTATCTAAATCTTCTTTGTGTTACTTGCAATTATGCTGTGCCGAAAAACTAGGCGTCGACTTCTCAACCGAGTAAAATAATTAATTCTGTGGATGATATACAGTCGGTACACGTCTAATTTTCTTTTTATTTTGCAGGAGACGGTATCGAAGTACATTCTAAAGGTTGATGATGGAAAGAAAAAGGTCGAAACAGTTGAGATTGACACCGAGAAGGAAACAGAGACGTTCCGCATTCCAAGCGATGGCGATACCAGTTCCAGTGCCCCTGGCGATGTCGATATTGTCTATGATTTCAAGCGGGTGAGTGACCGTGAATAACAGGGGAGAACTGGATAGACTGACATGACGGAGGGGTTATTTCATTCATAATAGAGTTTCCTTGCTTCCTTCCTTCCCTCCATCCTTTCCGTTCTTGCCCATTCCATTTCATTCCTTTCTTTTACTTTCTTCTATCTTCCCTTTCTTTATTTCCTTTCTCTTTTTTTTTTTTCATTTCGCCATTCATTTTCTCTACCTATGTTAAGGGGGTGGGGGTGGGGGTTTGCATGCTTCCCATTGTTCTTTGCGTTGCTTGAGGATGAATGACTTCTCGGTGAAAGCTTTGAATATGTGTATTTTAGTCGAAGTTCCACATGGATTTTTTCGCCTCACAAATGGGATATGGCAAGTAAACAGTTTTTACTATGTTGCTAAATTCTCAATAGTGTGATTTACGTCTTTCTTTGAGCGCATACGTTCTTTTAAAAACATTTTAGGAGCCTTGTTTGTTGTTTGTCATCAGCGACTGTTCCACAATGAGTGGTAATAAGCATTTTGAATCGTTCTTGCGGCACACAAAAGTAACTGGTCGAAAGCCAAAGATTTTAAAAATCAACATTTTAAACCTCAAAGTTTGCCATGAAAAGAATTGACCTCTCTTGACCTCTCATTTTCGCCCCAAAATTTGCTGTTGAATGTAGGTTATTTCTGGTGTCTTATTAGTCAAGCATGTGAACGATATACTGCCGTTACGGAGATTGTTTTCCTTGCGTTAATTTCTTTTATAAATTGCTTCTCTTGCTCGAAATGTCGGATTATACGGGAGGTAAAATTTTATGCTGTTTGAATCGATCAAAACGAAGCCATGAAAAAGGCGATTTAACCGGAAAAGCGGCGTGTTAGGTAGATGTAGAACTTGATGTAGAACCGAAATGTAATAAACAAGCAACGGGAGCGATGCGCATTTTTTAACAGGCGTTTCAATAAGCTCTGTCTTACATTAAAATGCTATTGAAATAATCCAAGTTCAGGGTAATTTTTTTCAGCTTTTCGTTAAACTTTCTCTGTCTAGATTAATGCCAGTGGACTGCACGTTTTTCTTCTGATGTTTTTCCAATTAGGAATTACATGCCGATCAGTTGATACGATTTCCTCTTATTGTCTTTGCGAGGTCGATAAGATTGTCTTGACCTATGACGCCTTATGAGCATGCTTTGGTGATAAAACTCATTAAATAGAACAGGAACACTGCTGGCAGACAAATAAAAGAAGATTCTTTGAGATATTGGCTATTGTTGCACTATAAAATATTCGCTAGTAGACTTGCGAGCCTCACGGCGTCTATTGTCTAATGTGGTGATCGCCGATGACGTTGCGTTTATAATATAGTTTGCCCGCAATGCACGATGGGAAGCATGTAAATCTCCCCCCCCCCCCCCCTTATTCTTGTTTGTTTGTTTTGTTTGTTGTTGTTTTTTCCCTTTGTCTTCTATTCCTTTCGTTCCTTACTAACTCAATGACTGCCTCACCTACTTACAAACGTTATGCTCGCTTCTTCCTTCAGTCATCCGTATTTCGGCTACCTACCAATCATTTTTGTCCAGAAATGCACCTAACCCTGATTTTGGGTACTTTATATAACACAGACCTTTTTGGCTTTTTCATCTGACTTCACCTTTGACAGAATTATTTGTGTTTTAGTAAGAATTTAGGGTAGGGGACACTTTGTGATGTCTATCATGGCCGGAGGAACAACTGACCAACCGACCGTGCGGCGGACCAACCAACAAACACTTAAGTTTACTGACTGGCTAACTGGCTGACTAGCCAGCTAGCTAATTAGGAAAGTATCCTGCTTACTTACTTTGTAATACTCAATTGGCTCTTCTGTTTGATTTAGAACATGCTTTTGCAACGGATGTCCAATCAGAAAGCCTGTTTTCTGAGCAACTCTACCGATTCTCCTCCAAAGCCTAGCGACCTCCAGAAAATACTTGATCGCGTGAGTATCTTTTCTAGTACATGCCCAGAGCTTTCCTCTGGCAGTAATGGAAAGCTGTTTCACCCTTCTTAGGGCTCAATCACTACATCGAATACAATCCTTCCCTCAAAAAAGCATAAACGATATAGTTGTTGAGCAGGTTTTTTTATGTCCAGTACTGTTTTGATACAAACACTGATTCTAGATTCACCGCTCGAGTACTGTCGTGATTTAGTTTCAAGTTTACCTTCTGAGAATTCGATAATTTAGTTTGCCTTAATCACTATCGTGTCACTTAAATAAGCGTTGCTACTGGATAGAAAAGTTAGAACGTAGCATATTATGCTTTACAAGTTTATGTCATTTTATACTGTAACGGTTTTCAGTGTTGCTGTCTCCGTATTCCTTTTTTACTCGTGAATGAATGAACCCCTCGCTCGCTCACTTAGTTTTTATTAGATTCAATCTTTGTCTGTTAATTGTTTACTCTGTACCGCCCTGGGCCTTTATTTTGCAGTTATTTTTTCTGTTTAATAAATCTAGCGGTAGTAGTGTATACTGATTGTTTGTCCCCTAACCAATCAGGACACAGGATTTGTACCACTTCGTACAAATGCTGTGTCCTGATTGGTTAGGGGATAAACAGTCAGCATACACTACTAGCGGTCCATATGGACGCTGCACAGTGGCTTGTGGACCGAACTAGGCATGAGAAGTTTTGCAACTCAGCTTTAGCTTAATACCTTAGCCAATCACGTTGTGCAACCCACTCGACCATGTTTTCCTACAACGAAGATTGCGGCACAGACCTCGAAAGGAGCGGAGGGTCGAAGTGCCAATTACTTCAAAAATATATTACATCTCTAGGTAGTAAAAAGTTTCATCAAACAAAAAACATTCTTTTTGCAATATGTAACATCTTTAAATCGTTCTGTTAGAAAGAGTTCAATTACTAGTTTTTTTACGTGGTACTTTTACGCCATTACCTTCATGCTTATAGTGCAACCAGAATGGTGTAAAAACCCCAAAAGGCTTATGAGTTTCTTGGTTTTTTTTTTTTTTTGGTCACAGGCAGACTCTCAGGGCGCTTCTCAGAGCAATCCTTCAAAAAGAACCGATCGTGTGGTTGTTGGTACTCTCAGTGATCGCTCGATTCTAAGTGATGAAATGATTGATATGTGTAAGAGGTTTCCCATTTATCTCGTCAAGGAGGAGCGCGTTATGGAGGCTGCGGAAAAACGAGACCACCTTCAACGTAAGTTAAACTCTAGTTACCTCCAGTAAAAAATTACGCAGCACATGAACACTATGAACTGTAACTGAGCTCTATAAACCAGTGGCAGCAGTAGAAACAATAACATCCACAACAGCAACACCACCACCAACACATCGTTTATGAATAAAACGTTCTAGTACTTCATCACTAGTGACAAAATGATTCCACTTAATGTTAAAAATTGACCTGTGGTGACGCTATTGTAGAGTTCTCAGTATAAGTTGGGGGGGAGGGGGTGGAGGTTACACAATGGTTGTAAACTTTGATCCTTGTTTCTAGTGGGGAGACGAGTAACTTGTACAAACGGGTATCATTTACACCGAGTTTAGTCGAAAATTATTTAGGGGGGCTCAGGCGGGGTCAATAAAGTGCTTCACCCTTCCATACAAATGGTATCGAATTAGAACGATCCATTTCTTTTGAGCCTTAAAGCCTGAATAACCCATACGCTTGACAGTAACAAATTTTGCATGTTATCTTGTCAAACAGAGCCACAATGAAAAGCATGGCGACTATTTAAATAAGGCCTAATGACCAGCAACATAACCGACTTTTTTTTCATTCCACAGGGAAAAGACGTGGATCGTCTTGCCGTTATATTACCTTCCAATACTGCTATGCGCCGGGCTGCTGTTCCTGGAAGTGCCTTTGGTATTGCCCGCATCATAATTACTGCGGTTCATATAGTTATTGGTCTTACTGGGGCTGATCCTGTGCCAGAGCAATACCCTTGCAAGGCAAACCAAAGTGGCTAAGAGTAACTATTACATTGATTTGATTAGAGGCCTTTATAAATGTACCCTTTGTGTTAACTAATTGCTCTCGCTGGTAGATTGCAAAGCATATTAAAAACACAAACCAAATCATGTGCTGTGAGTCAGTTTGTCCGCTGCGAAGCTTTTCAGCTAGGTTTTGTAATCACGTAGCACTCACAATACTTAATGGCAATTCAAGGTGGAATTGCTTTTTTGCGCTAATTTGTCTATAGTACCTATGATAAGTATTTAGCCCCGATTACATGAGCCGGGCTGGCTAATTTTTGATCTTGTGGGAAAATGGCTCCAAAAACGCGTAGGGAACGAGTTTGTGATTACACTTTCCTGAATCCATCAGTTTTGTAAATTATTTTCAAATTCAAACAACTACAAGGTTTGCCCTCCCCTCACATGCCACATATAACAAGAAAGATCGTTTTACTGACCAGCCATTTTGTGAAATTTTGTCGTGAGAAATTACTGGTCTAGTAAGCAGGTTCTCATGTAATCACAACGTTGATTTTCGTTGTGCTGAACAGATTTGATTAAGACTTTGGCAAATCAAGGGAGCCCGGCTCATGTAATCGCCCTTTAATTTCCAATGAAGTACCCTAAAATTATATCTTTGAAATTCCAAACATTCTGCTGTATTTAGCTATTATGGCGGGCAAATAAAACAATCGAGAGCAGTGTATATTAAAAATTGTCAAGTCAGATCGTTTTGATGTTTCTTTGTGAGAAGAAAGAGTCGAGGGATTCTTACAGAAACAAACTAAAACGACCTCCGAATTACGTTTAAAAGGCCTAGTTGAGACAATTTTGATTTAAAATAATGCACCGCCTTAAACGCTTAATAAGCAGTAAAGCTGATCCAATGATAAATTAGTGCTTAATTTGCCTTGTAAAGATAAAAATTGTAATGTTTGTTTGTGGATTGTTTTGGAAGACTACGAAAGTTTTCAACTTTGTAGGATTAATTGGACTTTGGAGAGAAAGTGCCGGGAAAACCTTTTGACAGGAATAGCGCCTTTTTGCTTAACTTTATTTCAAATTGAGTGTTGTAATCCAACGAGCTTTTTGAAACAATTTTGTTTTTTACTTTTGTTGGTAGATAATTTGTAAAACGGTGCAAATTAATGTTTTTTCAATAGAAGAAGTAAATAAAGCCACTTCAAAGTCACGAAATGTCTGTTTTTTTTACTCTCGTGTTGGGATTTCCAGGCATTGGAGGAATGGAGGACCCAAAATTATCCTCTTACACCCGCTTCCCGCCACTCAAGTCTGTCCCGTCCCGCTGTCCCCCAGTAGCTTCACTTTATGGTATACCACATCTTGTAACTAGACTACAAGCAGTCCTTTACTTTTCTTTGGGATAGTAAAGCGCACGGTCCACGCGTACACTTCCAGCAAGAAAGGCGCGACGCGCGGAGGGTCGAGTATCCTCGCGAGAGGAAATTTTCGCGCGCGTTCGTGAATGGCCAGACACTTACGCATATTAATGAGCCATGGCGGCAGAGTATTCAAGCGTGAAAGTTGAATGAAAGCGCCGCGATTAGAGAGAAAAGGGAGGATTTTGCTGAAGTAGGCTCGCTAAAACCGCCATTTCGCAGTAAGAAAATGTACTTTTCTTCAGATGATAGAACGGCTTTTTGTAGTTGAAAGTTCATTCTGTCATTTTAGCCAAAAATCAAGTAAAAATATCGAGAACAAGTTGTAGACTTTTCACTTTGAAAACTGTGCTTTTTACGGTTGTGTTAGTATGGGAAAGGACCCTTGTTATATTCAAAAGTTCATTTTCTCCAAAAATAGGCAAAAATCTTCTGATGATAGACCGGATTATCGAAGACATGACTATAACCTAGACAAGGACCGTTTTTTCTCTGAATTTAGAGATAAAAAAAGTGTAGACTTTTGCGACTGAAAATTCGAGGTTCAAAATTCGCGGGTGCTCTCGAGCCAAGCCATTGTCTTCGTATATACAATAGTTACTATGAACAAACAATACGTGGCACAAGTCCATTGAAAAAATGCATTCGTCCGTTAAATACAGCCAATGAGTTGTTAATGATCAGCTGCTAAGCTGCCCACGCGCGAAATTTGAATACTTGAAGCACTTCTATCTCGCGTTCGCGAAGTCACGGAATGATTACTTGTCAAAAGATGGCTATTGCAGAAACTGAACTTACTTACCCACCATTTTGGTTAAATTGCTTTTGGGTCTCTAAAGAAGAGCTAGGCAGCATTCTTTCGAAATGAGAAGCAAAACATTACAATCAGCGACGAGTATTCTGGCTTCCGCGCTCAATATTGCTCTCCTCGCAGCAAGTTTATTTGTGACATAATCGAGATCTCGCACTCGCTAAAATAAATGGAAAATTTCATCTTTCTTTCTGTGGTTTAACTTTTGAACAAAATTCCCGCAAAATAAAGCAAAGTGTATGTATTTTCTGGATGTGAAGGTTCACTGTGAAATATGCGCATATTCGCGATTTTGCGAAACAAAAGAGCTAAAAGGAGAAAACAATAGCGTGCTGCATTCATTGTTTAGTTTGCCACCAACAACAGATTAATGAGCTTCAACGTGCGTTCTTCGCAACCAATGACTGAAGCGTTTTCATAGAGTCTCTGCATGATTGCGATAATATGACAGATCTACGAACTTTGTTGAACTGGAAGTAAATGTCCCGAGAACAATAGGCATTCTGCGCGATGGGTTGGCTCGCTTTACTATCTTTAGAAAAATACGGGACTGCTCGTAGTGTACTTGCAGCCAAATCTTACGAACAACAAATTTAATGCTTCAGGGGAGGGGACAGGGGTTGTGGGCACGTCATCATTTAGTACACCCCTCCCTAATGATAAATCGTTATTTCACGAGCTTAGAATCGCGCACTAATAGCTATTAGGAAATCAAGGATGTACAGGTAAATAGCAACAAAAAGCACTGTTAAGCCTTTAACCCCTAATATCCAAAGAACAAATTCTCCTTTCTTGTCCCCATACTTTTCTTATAAAAGTACTGGGGAGAAGTTATTAAAATATCAGGAAAATCCACCTTGGGTGATCATATCCTTAATTCTCGTGACCTCAAGGGTTGAATAAGCATTGATATTACAAGGACAAATTTGATGCTCATCACTGTTAAAGCTTAAAGGTTTTAGAGGAAAGAGTGTTCTTACTCTGACTGATAAAATATGGTCAACACACTATTAAAACAAAGCTAAAAATTGAGACAATTTTTATTTGTTCGCCAGCGAAAAATTAGGAACTGAAACAGTTTTTATCTGGAAACAAATATTAGAGAATTTTTCAAAGAAATAACGCGTGCAACCATGTCAAATTTAGACCAACTTCAGTGGAAAGCGGCCAGACATTCCTCAGATCACTTACTGCTTAAGACTGCTTGATGCAAAAATATACACACCAAAAGATTATTATTTAGTTTAAGGGTTTTGGAATAGCATTGCTATAGACGTTTGACAGTGGTTGCTAATCTTTGATCTCAGTGAAGTTGTCTTTTTCTTTCCTTTCGCCCACTGCTTGTTCGCTCCGATCAAATCTGCATTGTTCACTGATTAAATGTTCATTATTCATGGTCATTGATTCTCCAGGCATCACTGAAGATCTTGCAAATTTCTTCCTCATTTTTTTCACTTTCATTCTTTCGGAATCTTTGCGATCGTCTCAAAGAATGATCGCCCATGAACACATGTTTGCGTATCTGCTAGAATCTGCTTGTTCATCCTGGATATTATTTCGCTGACGTCATTTCTGTTCATCCGGGTACTCAAGCTACGAGCAACTCGCACTGCTTCACCCTGCAAAAAAAAAAAAAAAAACAGCCGATGAAAGCCTTTTTCCGGGAGCGCCAAACGGTTAATTACGGTGGAAAGTCGATTCA
Organism: Pavona decussata; assembly: GCF_977016875.1. Lineage (NCBI taxonomy): Eukaryota > Metazoa > Cnidaria > Anthozoa > Scleractinia > Agariciidae > Pavona > Pavona decussata. The sequence continues at coordinate 1,921,984 of NW_028145619.1, forward strand.
GAGGTCCTTAATCCCCTGCGACATTCGGATTTAATTGTGATGAAAAACTAGAATCTTCTTTGGCGAAATGCCACCACAAATATTCGTAGCACTGGAAAAAATTTCTTTCAACGTGGATATGCCACCAACCAACCAATCGGACTGTGGAACGACGTTTACAGATCAATGGATAACTTTGTTTAAAGTTGAAGACGTTGTGCAAAATTGGCAAAGACAAATGCTCACACTAGTGTGCTCTGTCCTAACAAAGCATACAAAGAAGCCCAGTTCTTTCTTCACATTTCCATCGAACAGGAAGTGTTTCTTGAATTTTTTGTAATTTCAAACACATTGTGAAGTATTTAAGTGAAACATGATGATACCGATATATTTAAAGCTGTGGATGAAAGAATTGATTAATGAATAAGCATCGCAGTTATATACGAGTAAGAAGTTGCGAAAAGGAAGCCTGAAAAAATTTAGACTTAAATGGGATTCGAACCCATGACCTCTGCGATACCCGTGCAGTGCTCTACCTATTGAGCCAACTGGGAACTGGTCATTCTGTGAATTCGAAATATACCCGTAGAGGTGAAGTTATACATGGAAGTGAACTATATGAAATACATATACAATCAACTCCCTTTATTGCGGACACCCTAGGGACCGCGAGTTAGTGTCCTTAATAGCGAGTGTCCGTAATAGCGGGAATTTATTTCTGTCAAACGTCAGTAATTTATTGCTGTCCGTATTATCGGGGTGTCCGTAATCAGCGAGGAGTCCGTTCGTCGTCGCTGCTTAAGTTCCCTGATAATAGCGTGAGTCATTGGTACCTGGAGATAGTGTATCACTTTGAATGGTCTTGACAAAGGATTCGATGGACTATCAGGGTTTTGACGAATCACCTCTAAAAATAAAAAGAAGATTAATGAGAATGAGAGTCGGATAGTGTCGAAAAATGCCATTTTAACCTACTTAGGACGGTGCCTACTAATGCGGTTTGTGCCTGCTTAACAGGGGTATTTTTGCGCGTTTTATGACTATGCGGGAAAAGCAGATTTTAGCACGGGCTATTGAAATCCAAAAAGAAAATTAGGGGTAACCACGCATTCTTTAAAGATAATTAAGCAACAATAATTCTAAAAAGCGCCAAAATACAAAACAATGTCTGGCATTTTTATTTCCCAAATTGAAGCTTAATTATCTCTGAAAAATGCGTGGTCACCCCTAATTTTCTTTTCGGATTCCAATAACCCTTTCCAAGATTCACTATTCCCGCGAAGTTATAAACCGCGCAAAAATATCCCTGTTTAAGCTACCATCGTCAGATGCGCAGAACGTATGCGCAGTAGCACAAGGCGGCACCGTCCTTGAATGACTTTTGATCAAGGCAGATTTCTTTTTTCACGTTATAATCCACCTCCTACATGTACATGCACTTTCTGATACACCACGTTACCGTGGTGACTTCCTAATGGCATTCAAACTATTCGCGACTAAAAGGTTACAAAATCCTGTTTACATGTACATCTGTGACTTTCAATCGGTTTTGTGATATGACTGCAGCCAATTCAGTTTCCTAGGTAGGTAGGTCAGCGAAGTGAATAAAAAACCGCTTGGATGTAACGAACACTTGACTAAGAGGATAGGGAAGGGGACTGGAGGAGAAATGGAGGTCAGTTTACTCAAGAACCACAGGCTTACCAAGCACTTCTGCCAGATCTGGTACTCCATAAAATGGAATGCTGGTAGACATTTTGAACAGCTCTAGCTTCGTCTCTCCACTTTCTGAGTCTAGAGATAAAACAAGAAAAAAATTCATGTCGCGTAGCGGCTACACTAACGCGTTTTCGCATTTGAAAAGAAAGTTGAAACAGGCAAAGTCCAAAGTGGAAAAAAGCAAACTCATTTGGACGGAAGGCGTGCCGCATTCAAGTGAGGTCATCGCAAAGACATAAAGGTAGTGGAATAAATGTGAGGTAGAGCATCCGAACTAGTAATGGGAAAGTCTTAGGTTCGACTCCTGATAAAAGCACTCGGATTTCTTTTTTCCGAGTATGCCTATGTCACTCAATAATACATCATTCTCATTCATTCACCAGGCTTAAAATATACCATCACATTTATTCCATTGCTCACATGCCACACATTGACATTCCAATCCTAGCAGCACGCAGGATGTTTGCCCCATGAACCTAGTTTAATGGCCTTAGCTCCCGCAAGTCTCCTGTAGCTCAGTGGTAGAGCATCCGAACTAGTAATCGGAAGGTCTTAGGTTCGACTCCTGATAGGAGCACTCGGATTTCCTTTTTCCGAGTTTGCCTGTGTCACTCACTGAATATAATACATCGTTCACAGAAAGGTAGTATTTGTAGTGTAAACGGAGTAACGATATACAGTAGACGTAACATTATGCTTTGTTTTAAGTCAAACGAAAACGGAGATGCTGGAAAATGGGTCAATATGGATAGAGCCTTAGTTTACATACGTTACAACTGGAAGTATTGTAGAAATGACAAATTAATGATCCTTGAAGTATTGAACGCAATAACTGTAAATTGTTTCAAGCAATAGTTTCAAGTTTCAATCCTTCAAGTTGCTGATGAATTTATTTCAAAATAATTTTAATCACATATAAAGCTCTCCATGGCACCGCCCCTAAATATATACGTGACCTAATTACATTGAAAGTTATGGTTTGAGATCTAACAATAACTATACGCTCCAACCACTGGCAGTTAAAACGTTGCCCACCCTCGGAGACCGAGCCTTCGCTACTGCAGCTCCTCGATTGTGGAATGGACTACCTCTGGAACTCAGGAAGGAACACAGTATTAACACTTTTAAACGGAAACTTAAGACTCTCCTTTTGGAAAGAGCATATCTCGATTAGTCCTTTAGAATAACTTTTATACGATTTTTAATTTTTAACAGAATTAGTTAGCATGATGTTTATGATCTAATTTTTATGCCTTTACAGTTTACTTTTTAACACTATATATATTGTTTAATTAATACCATTTGTAAAGCGCATTTGAAAACTTCAGTTGAATTTGCGCTTAAGAAATTATTATTATTATTATCATCATCATCATCATCATCATCATCATTATTGATGCAATGCACTTCCTACACTGTAATCAAATTGTTCTGTACTCACCTGTCTTCAAACAGATATCGAATCCATTAGCAGTGAGCCTCACATCATCAATGAATCTAAAGAACAAATTTCCATCGAAATATAAAAAAGTACGTGGCATGTTGGCCTCACTAAGAGTTTCCCAAGGGTTTGTTTGCACTCCAGTTTAAGTCCGTGCAGTCTAAGAGGTGGAACATCTCAACCACATGGCTCTGTTGGGTCGGCAAATGAGGGACGTGATCAAAACTACTAATACTGGAGCAGGACCCACCAAACCACAAAATCGATGGTGGTCTCTACCTGCAGCCCCCTTACTAAATCTCAAAAGATGGTGTCTTCATAATCATTGCATAGCCACCCCTCTATCCAATCCAGCAAGTAAAAAAATGACAATGAGATTCAAACCTCGCTTTTCTTGTTTATCTAGCAATGCTGACTCTTGCTAGCTGAATATTAATTTTCTGCGACAACTCAAACTTTAAAGTCAATAAAATTTTGTCGGTAATGTTCATGCATGAGATAGGTGGCGTCTTTGATAACCCCCCTACCCGAGACAAGGTGGGTCCTCTTTGAACAAACTAGTTATTACCAGTTTTCCTATCACAGGTGACTAGGTGTATTACTGCAATAGTTTATTTCTCCCCCCCCCCCCGCCCCCCCCCCCCCCCTACAGCTGTATATGGGATGCCAGTCCATCACAAGATACCCTTCATGAAGTGACTAGGACAAGGAGTATTATTAGCTCCCCCTGGATGTGATGTTAGTCCATCACAGGATACCCAACACAGGTATGATGCTTGTCCATCACAAGACACACATACCCAACACAAATGACTAGGAGTATTACTTCTCCCCATGGATGGGATGCTTGTCCATTACAGGACACCCAGCATGAAGTGACTAGAAGTATTACTGTTCTCTCTGGATGGGATGCAAGTCCATCAGAGGATACCCACCATACAGTGACTAGAAGTACCACTACAGTAATCCATGGGATGCTACTGCATCACAGCTGATACTTTTATAGCATGCAGTGACTAGGAGCATAGCTTATCCTCACTGGATGGAATGCAAAGTCAAAGTTGGGCTATGGTGGACTAGAAGAGACTTCTAGAAATTCCCAGGACTTGACCACTTTATACAGGTTGGACTATAGATGTACAATATTCATTAGAAAATCATCGGGCTGAGATAAAGTGACAAGGTAAGCGGTGGCATTAGCGTAAAATGTACCTTGTTGTGCCTGGTGGGTCACACTTGGTGTTCATACTACATAACATCCTCCAACATTCCGGGCCACCAACAACTCTGAAAAACAACAATCAAAGTTAACAAACAAACAAACAAACAAAGCATTCTGTTTTAACAAAGTGGATGAAGCTTTGGAAAAATAATAATACAATTATGAAGGACATCCCTTGGATCAGAGTCTAGTGTCGCAGAAAAGAAAGATAACATTATAAACATAGCATACAATAAATTATATTCAAAGTGTTAAAAAAATGATTGGGCAGGAATAAAATTACAATAAAAATGCTATGAAAGGGAGGTCAGGAGGTGGGCCCTATGTTAAAGATAGTACATCTTAAGCTCAGTCATCAAACATTTAACAAAGAAAAATATCTGATCATTCTTATTTATCAATAAAACAATTCTGCAATTTTGAAAACTCTTGATTATAACATGAAATCAACGGAGAAGAAATGGTGCTCTAAATTTTGTATTAATTTTAATCACAATGAATTTGATTCATGTCTGATTCTACCTACATACCTTTCATTTAAAGTAATTGGATGGCTAATTCTTTCTTTGGGAAGAGAATGACATTCCATCAAACGTTGAAAAAGCAATTGCTCTTGTATTCTGATAAATTATACAAAAGGACAAGGTTAGTGTGCAGTGGTATGTCATAATTTTATGCAGTTATTTTTCATGTTGTTAAATGTAATAGGCCTTATCACGGTTTTCGACGCCATTTTGACGGGTAGGCAAACAGGCTTGAAATAACAGCGTTTGTATGGAAATCGGATGTCAAATAATTTTCATAAAACATCGCTTCTGAAAAAATCATGAATTGGAAACTTTTGGCACTAGGAAAAGGATTTTAAGAACAAAATCGGAGGGATGTAGCTGTGACAGAAAGCGTCCAGTCGTGTTTTGAACTTTCCATACATTTGTCTGTATAGCGAACCAGCCGTGAACTGCTACTAAAAATAGTTCGCGGGAAAAAAATACAGGGAAATGTATGGAAAGTTCAAAACACGGCTGGACCCTTTCTGTCACAGCTACATCCCTCCAATTTTTTTCTTAAAATCCTTTCCTAGAGCCAAAATTTTCCAATTCATGAATTTTTCCGAAGCGATGTGTTATGAAAGTAATTTGACATCGGATTTCCATACAAACACTGTTATTTCAAGCCTGTTTGCCTACCCGTCAAAATGGCGTCGAAAACCGTGATAAGGCCTATTATTTTAGGCGAAGTTAATTTCGAGTCAATGTGGTCAGCAATCACCCTTTCTAGCATACATAACCTGCAGGGTGATCTCAGAGGCTCGAAGCTTGTCTTGCCGGACTTGTGTCTCTTGCATGTAGTGATGTTGGCATTTTGAGTGGACCTTTGCAGATCTCTAGTTCTTTTGCCGTCAAGCCATCTTTGTGGATTCTGGATCCCAGTCCTACCACAGGCATCCCAAGCTCACGTTTAGAGAAAGCGAAAAATTAATTATCTATTTATTCATATATGCGTCACGGCTGTGTGAGTTGGAACGTGACCTTTCATCTTACGCGGTGTTAGGTTACATGAGAACCGTTGAGAATTTGAGCGCTTTATAAGACGTTGTATGGGGAATAAAATATCGTTCATTTAGAACGCTAAATACATTAAAATATCCTCATTTTTTACGTAAGATGATTAAAACAAACTCACCTCTTGTGTGTCCGTTGTGCTTTTGCGTTATTTTCGCTGTTTTGGGCTTTTTATGCCACCACTGTTAATGAAGGAGAGAACAGTGGTGGCATAAAAAGCCCAAAACAGCAAAAATAATAAGAAAAAGCACAACGGACACACAAGAGGTGAGTTTGTTTTAATCATCTTACGTAAAAAATGAGGATATTTTAATGTATTTAGCGTTCTAAATGAACGATATTTTATTCCCCATACAACGTCTTATAAAGCGCTCAAATTCTCAACGGTTCTCATGTAACCTAACACCGCGTAAGATGAAAGGTCATGTTCCAACTCACACAGCCGTGACGCATATATGAATAAATAGATAATTAATTTTTCGCTTTCTCTAAACGTGAGCTTGGGACGCCTGTGGTCCTACATCTTTCAACCTTCTTTAGTTGTGGGTGATGGTTTAATAGTATTGGGACAGGTTACTGAGTTTTTTCCACTGAATTCCTATCAGTGTGATGGTGCCTGTTGACAGCTGCGTGCAGGGTTGCCATGGAGACCTCCCTGCTGGGCCTGAATTGCTCAGGCCCCCTGCCAACCTTTAAGGCACCTTTTCCCAAGCTCATCTATTACTGATGAGTTTTTAAACATGGGTTACACTGTAGTGTCATAGGAAAATACCCTCTTCTGACTTTTACATGTAAGTAAGACAGGTGACTGCAGCACTTGTATGGATAAGGCATGGTAAGTTATAGAGTGTACATTGTAACTATACGTAAAGTTGCACTTTGGGGCCACCCCGCAGCTCTTAGAATAGCTCACAGGATTGGCTGAAAAGCAATAGCGGAGCAAAGAACCAACAACAGGAATAATGTACCCTCAAACTCTGAAACAAAACAGCTGCATTAGGTCCAATCTAAAGAGCTATGTGTTATCTGGCACTTTGGGACTACAGTGTACAGCTTTGGCTGCGGATATGACTGTTTACCATGGTATTAAGCATGTATTATTGTATGAATTTCATATATCCACTTTCGCGTTATCACCTCTACGGGTATTAGTTATTATGAATTCGCAAAATCACCAACTCCCAGTTGGCTTCAGTTGATAGCTCAGTTGGTAGAGCACTGCACCAGTATTGCAGAGGTCATGGGATTATATCCTGTTCAAGCCTGAAATTTTTCAGGCTCTTTTTGTACTTATGTTGCATAAACCATATAACTGCGATGATCATTAACTTATTCATAGGAGAATTACTACTCTCCCGACCTCCACAGATACATGACTGTTGTAGGGTGCCCGTTCATTACACGACTTCCCATCATTTTGTTGCCAGAAACCATTTGTAAATAATTATACACTTGGAAAACAAGAAACTAACCTTCCCTGACCCACCACTATGCTACCCACTGTTTAGTGCCTATTTAGTGAGTTACAAGCAGTGCATAATGTACCTGTATTGATTGACACAAACAAGGTCAGTTCCTCTCTTCAGCAGCCAAACACCCCAGGGATCCAGTCGACCAATCAAACAGTCTGACCTAGGGTCCACTGTCCTGTTAAAGATGATCACAAAGCAGTAATAATTATTGTATCAAGGGGCTGTTTGCTGTTGAAAGTGGATGGGAGGTGAGACTGAGTTTTAGGAGGGGGAGGGGGGGGGGGGGTGGAGAGGAAGAAAAGTCATATTCAAAATTATTTTGCCCACTATTTTTTGGGGTAGTGAAATGCTGGGAAGTTTTTCTTCTTCTTTTTTTTTTGGGGGGGGGGGGAGGGGTAGGAAGAGTTAACAATTTACATTGCCATTGCCACTGCCAGTAGAGTCCTAAAGTGACAACATCACATCAGGAACACTAAAACTTGTACAAGATCTCAACAATCATGTAGCATACAAACAAAACTTACCTCTCCTGCTCCTTCACTCTCTTTTTGGCCAATTCCTTCAAAGCATTCAGGCAAAAAGGAATTTCTGTCTTCTTGTAGAGCAGTTTTCTTTGCATTGGATTGGGTGACATGACATTGGTAATCAATGGCTGGTTTGTGATCTGAAAAGAGAACACAGCTGGTTACAAACCAATTTAGATTTTACATGTATGTAAAGTTAATGAGGAGATTTAAACCCTATTGTTTTGTTTCAATGAAGTTAAAAAGATTACTTCTATGCAGATTTAGCCATACAGTGAACTCTTGCCTTGCAGACACTTCACTATTACGGACACTTGGATAACATGGACAGCAACTAAATCCCCAGCAAAAAAAAAATTACAGACGCTTGACTGAAATAAATTCCTGCTGTTACAGACTATTAAGGACAATAACTCACAGTCCCAAGGGTGTCCGCAATAAAGGGAGTTGACTGTAATAAAAATACGTCTTAAGTTTAGAAGGATGTTGAAAATATGAACCTCAACAAACCCAGTAAGCTCATTTAATTTCCGTAAATAATTTACTGTCCACCCCCACCAAAAACACAGTATTGGTTGACCAAAGAATGTCTACGCACCTCTGGGATTTTCTTTATTTTCTTGCTGGATAGCGATAACCTTGACTGCAGAGAAAGAAGTAATGCAAAATTTATAACTACACATATAAATCTGTATGGTGTTTCTTCACTGCTCCTTGTCTACTATACAGTTTACATGCACCTTCCAATGGCATTGTACATGTACCCTCTTGGGTTCATAATCTTTTCTTTTCATTTATAGCTATACCCAATAAAGCTGTAAAAACAAAACTTACTGCAGGAGGATGTTTTCAAAAAATTACTATTTTTTTTTTTTTTAGATTTTGATTAGCCAAAGACACACAATACAATATTTACAGTACTACGCACACGCACGACTTATAGTACTTACAAAGTTACAATGCTTACAGTTTTCACAATACTTACAATATCCGGCTTACAATATCACGCTTTACTAATAATATTTACAGTGCTTACAACATTACACATAGCCAAAAGATAGATAATTATATAAGAAATAAATAAATAAACAGCTAAATATACTAAACAACTAAAGATGAGGTCTATAAATAATTACTATATAAATGACAGCGATGTAGATATTACTATTCTTATTACTAGCTATTAGCTCTATTATATTATTTATTCAATGGGTGCACTTAAGGATGGTGCCTACTAATATCAAAGTATTTTTGCGTGGATAATGACTATGCGAGAAAAGCAGATCTTAGCAAGGGCTGTTGGAATCCAAAAAGAAAATTGGGGGGAACCACTCATTCTTTAGAGATAATTAAGCAACAGTACACTGTAATTATAAAAAGCGCCAAAATACAAAACAATGATTGTATGGAAACCCGACTTTCTTGGGCCATCGCGGGATACATGTACGTAGAACAAAATGCGCAGTGGCAAAAGTAGGAACCATCCTTAATATGGAGCCTAGCTCTGGTGTGCAGTCCCTTGCCTTCCTAGTTTTAATTTTACTGTTAATAAGTGGGGGTGGAAGTTTTATAAATAAATAAATAAATTTTGCTGCTTGAGTGTTGCATCTTAGGTGAGTTAACTATGTGTGTCAAGGAAAACTGTACAAAAATGTCCAAGTTTATATACCACAGAGTTTAAAGCATACTAACAAATACCTGATCAGATGAGTGTTTTCTTTTTCCATGAAGTGGTGTGACAGGAGTCTTGTCACATGTAACTGACAGTTGCCTGGGGCAACCAGGAGTAAGAAGGGTAACAGGCTAAAAATAGTCAGAAAAAATGAATAAAATACTGGACATGTAGTCATACCACTCCTTACATGCACTGTACACCTTCATATAAAGAAAAACACTTCTTTATAATAATTATTATTACCGACAGTTCACTTGTAAACATTTAGAACATAAATTGTACAAAAATTGTGTATGCTACACTCAGTCTGTAGGCATTAGAAGCCGTTTTGAAGCCTGACATTCATAAACATCTCCATATAATTTCAGTGCACACGAACAAACTAAAAATTAATGTGTGAGCAAATTAAGGGTTCCAGTTAAGATTTGTAAAAGGAGGTAATAAATTTGCAATAGCAGGTGATAGGTGCTACATAATCGCAGGAAGAATGGAAACCAAACATGGCGGAGCTTAAAGTCAGCATTGTTTTTGATAAAAGAAAATGCTCAAACCAAGAGCAGTTTATTTACAGGTGATGGATTTTCAACTTGATATTATCTGCGAGATGTTTTTACATTACTTATGAAAAGGAAAGTTGCAAAAAAAGGACAACCTTCTTCCTAATTAGTAATAATTATGATGAAGTTTGAAAGGGGTGTCAATAATCTCACATAATTTCAGAACCTTTTTTTCACTATAGCCAGTAACATTTACCTGAGTAAACCGGTTTACCAGTTACCGGCTCCTAACGAGAACCCTGGAATTACATACATAGGCATGTATATAGACTGTATTTACATGTAGTCTGTCAAAAGTGTAGGAGTTGAAACTTCATAGGAGTTGAAATGGGCTGTAGCTCTACATGTATGCTTAAAACAGGACAGGCCTGTGACACCTCCAAAAGTTTTTCAGGGGCATTCCAAACATTTTGGGCTTTGTCCCTCTTCAGTGGATTTCTTTCACAAAAATTAATGTAACACTCTCAAAGTTTAAATAGTTCCAGCCATCTTCTTCTACATCCTTCAATTGAAGTAAAAACCAGCCTTGAGAGGCATCTTATCCTTTCAATCTTGAAATGCGTCAACTGCGCAATAGAACTACACTGTATTTAAACTTTGACTCTGTGGAACATTTTGTAACAGAAATCTACGGAAGAAGGGCACAGCTCAAAATGTTTGGAATTTTCCTGAAAAGTTTGACACTCCCATCTATATTAACAATACACGTAGGTTGCCCACTAACAATCACTCGGAATTTCAGTCTTCATAACCAATCAAATCAATTGGAATTTCAGTCTTCATAACAATAGACGTACACTGTAGGTTGCCCACTTACAATCACTGAACCCTGATTAATTGCAAAAATTAATGTACATGTAAAGGAAGATTGTCCACATTATGAAATGGATTGGACTGAACCAGAAGTAAAGTATTAATAAATTATTGAAAGGCTTGATGCAAAACTGACCTACGGTACATGTACAGTGCATTTCAGTTTGCCTTTTTTGTTTTAGCTCAGATTCACCAGATTTTTGTATGCGGACATCAATTCCTTCAGGAAACGTTGCTCCAATGTTTTAGCCACTGCTGTGCTTTTTGTTTTGCGATAGAAACAGATTGAAATTTTTCCCATAATCATACAATAGGTTTCTATTAAAAAAGAAGCATAAAGCAAGGATAAAACAGTTGCTGCGGGGCAATGTTTCCTGAAGGAATTATAGGCCACACGCGAAAAAGCACCTGTGAATCTGAACTACATGTAAAACAACAACAACAGCAACAAAAAGCAATCTAAGATGCGCTACAGGTCGGTTACAGTGTGCACCAATTAAGCCGTTTAATTATTCTGTACCTCCACAGGCCTTCCTTGCTTGTCGACAATTCCACATCCCATGCTCCAGTCGTTATCACTACACCCTGCTGCATTTGTGCCTGATGGGGCAGCAGCTGCAAGCATGGACTTCTCACCTGAACCAACACCCTGCTTGGATGCAGAAGTGGGGATTTCCAATGATTTGCACTTCTCTTCAATTTGAACATTGTTTGATGTCCCTGAAATTTCACTGTTAGAGTTTGCACTGCTGGCAATCAAGTTTGAATCCTCAAATAGGTCATCCATATCTAGTGAAAATAACTTTTCAACGGATTCACTTGTGGAAGGTGTACATGTCAGCGATCCGTCAGAAAGAACATCTTGACTTTTTTCTGAACATCCATTAACACTGCTGCCTTTGCTCTGATCTTCTCTATTCAAATTGGAAAGACCATCACTAGTTTCAAGGTTACCATTTTCTGTTACACTGTTTTGTTCAATCAAGTGTGTAGAGGAATTACTGGTAAATACATTATTCTCAATGTCAAATTCACTGATTTCACACAGTGTTTTGTCACTAAATGTTTCACAGAATTCTTCAGAGTTAATTGAATCTGTGGGCAAAGATTCTCCTTGGGCCAGTGGGTTTGCACCTTCTTGCAGATCAGACGGTAAATGAAAGTCTTGAACGAAATGCCCACTTCTCTTTTTCTCTGTACTCCCAATTTTATCTGGTTGCAGAGATTTACCTTTACTAGCTGGGTTTGCTTCTTCCTGGCGCGATACTCTTTCTCTTAGCAAATCATTCCCATTAGTTGTGTTATTTGGAGCAATGTCGTTCAAGTGACATCCATCACTCCTCTGTGCTTTCTCACAGTCTTCTTTTCTTTGTGTGTTCTCAGACAGCATCTTGTCATCCAAATCAATAGATGTTTCATGCTTATTGCTTTTGTTATTGAAACCATTGGATGTAAAAACAGCCACATCACCATTTGATGTGGCATTAGTATTACTTGAACTTTCACTACATGACACATTACCATTACAAGGCTCCTCATTCACATGAAAGCCATTCTTTGAGGTCACAATTTCCTTTTCGGTACCATTGCTAGGGGCAGTAGTTTTGCTTTCAGAAATCCTGTTCTTCTCGTCAGAATAAAATTCATTCAACAGGTTTGTCAGGAGTGTGATAAGTTCATCTTTGTTTGTCAGCATCACGCTAGTTTTGTTGGGTTCCAAATTGACGTCAAGACTGTCTGGAGGTAACTGGATGCTTAGAAAAGCTACAGGATATCTGTTTGATGCACCACATGTGTGACTGTTGTAGTACTGCCTTATTAACTGTAAACAAAACAAATACTGGGGTCATTAGGGCTATCAATAAATTTTTAATCTCAAGTTGTTGTAAAGAGCACACCCATAGTATAGCAGATGTGTTGCTTTGTGAATGAACTGAGTCTAAATTAACTTTATAACGGTGAAGATCACATTAACACATGTAGGTACATGTCCTACCAATGTCCTACCAATTATGCACAGTCAGACAAAACGTATAATTACATTGTACAAGGCTATACAAGGTTACAAGGCTGTTGCCTTTGAAAAATTCTAAGAAGCCTAGTCCAGAACATGTGCATTTGTACAAGGTAGGAACCCAGGCTGTGAAATGTTAATGGCAACCTATGTGCTGGAGGCGCGGTGGTGTAGTGGTTAGCGCGTCGGACTTTCGATCGGACGGTCGGAGGATCTGAGGGTCGTTGGTTCGAGGCCAGGTTGGTCTCTTCATTGCTGTGTTGTTTCCTTAGACAAGAAACTTTGCTCCACATTGTCTCTCTTCACCCAGGTGTATAAATGGGTACCGGCGACACTGCTGGGGGTAACCCTGCGATGGACTAGCATCCCATCCAGGGGGGAGTAGCAATACTCCTAGTTGCTTCATGCTACAGAAACCGGGCTAAGCTCCGGCCGTATGGGCCACTTAGGCTCTTGTGCGACTTTACCTTACCTATGTGCTGATCCTTTCCCCCCTCCACAGCCCCCAAGAAAACATTTTTTCCCTGGTGTACAGGTACACATGTGCTACCATGTAAGTTTCTTAGCTGCCCTGTGCATAGGTTTACATCTTAATAATGTTATTATTATGCTTTTAGCATTGTTATGTCATACCACTGAGCTTGCATCAACTGTGAATATTTGAATGCACTTTTCACAATAGACCTCCTGGAAATGTTGTACAGACAAGCTGTCATTTAACCGCTTTGCCACATTTACATGTACCTTGATTTCTTGAGTGCCAAGAGGAGTGTTTAGTCAGCTTTTAAATCTCACTTCTGACAGAACAGGAAGACCTTGAGCATAATTATGGTACATGTACATGTACAAGAAGGATGCCAACTTTTTCTGCCATCACAAAGGCATGCTGGAACCTTACATAACAATGCTGAGGTATCTTGTAACAAATGGCAGCAATGGTCAAATTAGGCAATTATCAAGACCGCCACTTATGGTTGTACATGTATAAATAAACTTATATTTTGTAACCCTTTAAGCCCTAACATTGATCAGCATCAAATTTCTCCTTGTCATATCAATGCTCATTCAACCCCTGAAGTCATGAGAATTAAGGATGAATTTTCTTGATATTTTAATAACTTCTCCCAAGTACTTTTATAAGAAGAGTATGGGAACAAGATAGGAGAATTTTGTTCTTTGGTATATGGGTTATAGGTTAAATGCAGTGGAAAGTACACTGTAGCAAGACTGCACCAAATTAACAAGAGTGGGTATGAGCGTAGGGGCAAGATGTGGATGGAAAGTTAATTACCTGAGATATCTGCTTCATGTTCACCGGCCTTCCATTAAAGAAGACAAAACATCTGTCATTGACTGCACGTCCAGTAATATCCAAATCAGAACCTGGCTTTGGGAGATATCCAAGTACCTGAATGTCAGTACTACTGTTCTCATCATGAAATTCTACCACACCCATTTGAGCCAACAGCGCTGTTCCAAAAACAGACAATAATGCTGTTCTGTGGTTTGAAACTTTATTCTTTTGCCAAACAACTGCCTTGTTATGTCGCAAGGAAAGGCGCAGAGAGGGGTGCACTAAGCCATAAGCAATCACCAAATCCTCGACTTTCTTCAACTCATCTTTGCACTTTTTGCTGTTGCTTGAAAACTGTTTTCTCACAGGAAGATTTTTGAATAAGTTTGTTGCTATGATGGTAGTACCAGTGGCAGCTGGTTTAGGCTGAGTAGCTTCTATCTTGCCATTACGATCAAGAGTGTACATCATACCAACTTGCTCAGACTCTGTCTTGGTCAAAACTGAAACATTGCTTACTGAAGAGAGAGACCCCAATGCCTCACCGCGGAAGCCGTATGTGTGGAGAGATTTCAGGTCATTGTCACTTGATATTTTTGAAGTGTAATGTGGTTGAGCCACAAAAGGCGCATCTGCAGGTTTTATTCCACAGCCATTGTCACGAACTTCAATCCTTTCCAAGCCCCATCCATCCTAGAAAAAGACAATAAAATAATTATTACATAATGTAGTGCTACATGTACATGTAATTTCACCTTTTGGCACTGCCGGCAAAAACTGCACCCTACCACCCGGCTTGCACTAACAAAATGGGGTAGATGAGACATGCTCTCCGCAAATCAGAGAGCAGTACTGTATACAGTGGAACCTCTCCTTACGGACACCTATAATACAGACACCTCTCTCTTACGGACAGTTCACTTGGTCCCTGAGAGACCGAAATCCATATAAAGCCAACTTCTCTAAAACGGACACCTCTATAATACGGACACTTATTCCTGTCCCCTAGGTGTCCGTAATAAAGAGGTTTGACTGTAATTATTTGCTGCTTGATTACTCATACTGTTTGACCACGCATGCACTTTTGACCAGCTGAATGTTCTCCAGAAAAAATGATAAACAAAGTTATATCTAAAAGGGGAATAAAGAAACATTCAGGTCCCTGGAGTAGCTATACCGTGCACTTCATCAGACTTCGTGTGATTCAATGTGATCGCTGGAACAATGCATGAAATTGACCCTTTTGCTTAAGTACTCACATTTAAGAGCGACTGAAAAATTGAGAGACCTATAGAGTTCTCACCAGTTTAACTTCAATGCTGGTTGCTCCTGCATCCAGGGAATTTTCGATCAGTTCCTTCACCACCGAGCTAACAGAGGTAATCACTTGCGAACTAGCGATCAAGCGGACTGTTGATGGAGGCAAAAGATTCATAGCGCTCGGTTCTGGTCGAAATTACAAAGCTAAGAAGAAATATAAAAATAGCTAATATGTAACAGTATGGAGTATTCGATGCTGTTCGACCTCTTTCTAATGCAATAAATTCTTAACGTGCTTTTGCTGTTTTGTCCGCCATATTTGTTTTGAGCGGGAAATTTGTTAGGGGCACGTGAGCCATCGCTCGGCTTACGAAGATGTACGACAATTAGCGGACTTTCACGAACATTTCCGACAATCTCCCGACATTGACTAATACATGTAATTGGAATATCAAAACAATAAGTGAATCAATATTGACAATTTATTATTGTTATTATCAGATTCCACAACAGCGTGCAAACAATAGAACAAACACACTACCCAATCAACAGTTGTCATTTTGGTACTTAATTTACCCAGAGGAATAAATGCGATGTGCAATTATTCATGAGATTCATATTACACATCACTGACATCGCCCGTTGTCAATGGTGATAGATAACCCTTGTAAACGCCTCAAGTCACAACACTTCCTTCGCGTGGACAACTTGTGAATATTTCTTTCAGTTCAACGAATGAGAGTGCGCTTTTCAAGGAATCAAGGTAAGACACAGCTCATAAGCTGCTGAAAGTTCAACTTCTAATTTGCTATTCTTCAAGGACAATTGCGTGCTTGAAAAGTTACGAACTGCGAACTCACACCGCGACTTCTGCTCAATGATGACTGAAATATTCTGTTTCTTTTTAGGTTTTGAAGAACAGAAAAAGACAAAATGGCCTTTAAGAGGCAGTACACGGCGGAAACAGAGAATCTATTGAAAGAGAAAGGCCTGAAATGTGTCTGTGAATTATGCGATTGCGGGTGAGTGCAATGAAAAGTTAAAGACACACAGCGCGTCAATTCCTTTATTAATCGCTACATTTTCGACTCTGCGGCAGATGTTTTTATTGTATTGTTACAAAAGTGCAAGTGGATTTAGAAATCAAAGAATAGAAGCCACTAAAATTGTGCTGTTAATGTGACAATATAAGGTTTCTGGCGTCTTGAGTGTCTGTGTCTTGCCACCGTTTCAGCTGTTGTTGTGGTTATGTTGCAGTAAACAGACCGCGGTTGAAGTTCAATTTATTTCGTATTTCATTACAACGCGCTTCATAATTTATTGAACGGTCAGTTTTTATTACTTGTAGACTAATATTTCGCGTGGTAATTTTATTGAATTCAGAGATAGTATATTTGACTCTTAATTTATCGCATCTTTTGGCCTTTTTGTTCGAAATAAGTGTTAACAACTTTCTCGAACCTTGAACGCGCTTGTATTGAATTTTTGCCTTGGGCCTCATTTAGGCAGTTTAAGAATTGTTTGTTCCGTTAATTTAACCCAAGAAAGACTGCAGTAGAACTTACCTCCTAGATATTGCGATTTTTCCTCAAACCAAGTCTCTGAAATTGACTAGACTGCATTCAAGAACGAATGAATTTATTTTGATTTCACTGGCGCGTATAATGTCACTGCAAGAGCGACAAATAAAAAAATAAAACAAATAATTAATAAACCCGGAGAAAAAATAAGCTGAAATTCAGGTGAAAATTTATATATGAAAAATGGATTCCTATACAAAAATCACTGAAAGTGGAAGTTGGTTGTTTTTTACCGCTCGTCCGACCACAACAACAAAGTGAAGTTATAGTTGAATCTTATTTCCACTTGAATGTTTGCACAACAGCTTATACGGCCTTATGCACTAGTCAATTGAAACCCCCACCCCCCCGGACCCGGGACAGATAGGGGGATAATAGGGGCATATAAGCACTTTTGATCAGAGATCTGTCCCCTGGGGGTGGTAGATAGGATGTGTTTTGCTTCTTTACAGTGTCCCCACCTCGGGGAATCAGGGAGATTTGACTGTGGTTGACTGGTACCGAAGTTCTTCGCGAAGCACGTTGTCATTTTCGCGCCATCCATATTGGCTGATTATTGGCGAAATGCTTCGCAAAATTTGGTTTAAAAATAATTCAAAAGAAAGAACAAAATTCATTCCAGCTCTACGGAAAACTCTGCCTACAAACCCATGGTGCAGCCATGGGTACAAAAATGGCAGTCGCCTTTGCGGAGATTTTAAAAACGGAGATTTTAAAACCGCTCATTTGGAAACGACATATAGACGACATATTTTCCTTCTGGACTTTAAGGAGAGGAGATGATGCAGTTCATTGAGCAAGCAAACAAACACCACCCCACAATTAAATTTACGGCTGAAATTTCAGAAACAGAAACATTTCTGGATACAAACATTTATAAAGGTGAAAGATTCAGAAGCAATTCAGTTCTTGATGTGCGTACGCACTTCAAACCTACTGAAACATTTTAATATACGCACTTCTCTTCGTGCCACCCACCAGGAGTCAAAAAAGGCTTCATCAAGGGCGAAGCACTGAGACTTCTCAGAACAAACTCTTCTAAAAACATATTTGAAGAGTAAATTCAAAATCCTAAATCACGTCTACAGGAAAGAGGCTGTCCCGAGAACTTAAACGTAAAACAAATCCTCATGAAAGCCTGGCATTTAATAGAGCAACAACCATGGCTCAAAGAAATCTACAAAGACCTTCCCCTCATTTGTTACACTGAGAGGGCGGTCAGTCAAAGATATACCCGTGAGAGCTAAATTATAAAAAAGGCTTAAACACGCGCTAATCCTGGCTGCCCTATAGAGTGGTTCCATTTTGAATGCATGGGACTTGTGGATGCACAAAGTTGAAAGCGGCTTTATGCTGAATGTGCTGTTTAAAATTTTCAGTGAAAGCTACCACTGTTCAGAAATGTTCTGTTGTAATGTTAAATTCACATTCTTGCAAAATTGAATAATCCACAACAAGTTTTGTTAAGATGTATTAAAAGAAAACTATTGCCTTATTAAATAATACTTTGCTCCTGATTAATTCAGTGCGGTGAACGGTTTCTTTTGTCTTGTTTTGTTTGGTTTGGGGTTTTTTGTAACCCCTTGCCAATTTGTTCCCAGGGGGAGGGGAATTTGATCTCAAGACTTTCCCCAGGGGCTGGAGGTTTTGGTCTGATTTGATCAGGGCCTTTGTCAAATCCCCCTATCTGTCCCGGGTCCGGGGGGGTGGGGGTTTCAATTGACTAGTGCATTACAATGGCGTCTGAATTGTTGTTGTTTTTTTTTTAATAAATAATTATTATATTATACTTACAGTTAGTGACTAAAAGTTGCTTAAAAGTATGAAATCTCGTTTCTACATGTATTTCCGTTTTTATAGCACAACGCGAAGGTAGTCATGAACATGCCGGGTGGGACACGCGCGAATAAAGCGAGTGTGAACACAAGACACGCGTGGCGAGTAAGACCGTAAACTCGTGGAGCAAGGAAAGTCGCAAGTGACAGTTGGCAAACATGTTAACAAACTTCGGTTGGCGAGACTAGCTTCTATTCTCGCCAACTATTTCAACAAGTTTTCATTGTACTTTAAATACGAAAATGTTTTTTTGACTTATAATTTTCCAGGACCATAAACATCGGACAAAAACTTTTGGACAATTTCTTGGCACATCGTGTTTTTTCTTAACATTTCGGACACACAGTTAATACTCTCAGAGGATGCAACCTGTAAATAATGTTTGAATTATTGAATACAGGCTCGTTAGGACTGTTGGAACACAACAATCCACAGCTGGACCCGACACGAACCGACTAGATTTTGAACAGAAACAACAAAAGACAAATTAAAGGAAGATTGCACAAAAATTTCATTAATCGCCTCAGAAATTCAGATTTAGCTGTAAAGAAAATCTAAAGTTTTCTTCGGCAAAATGTCAGGTCTAAATTTTCTAACAGTGAAAAACTAATTCCTTCCTTTTTCGACGGGGCAAATATATATATTTTTTGTCGTTTGAAATGCGACAAAACTGGTCAAACCAGAAAAAAAAAAAAGCTTTTTGCAAGTTAATTTTTCAGCTGAGGCATCCAGACAAATCAATCTCTTTAAGCTTACACAGATATGCCTTGAAACGCCGAAAACGGGAACACAGGAACAACATTTTAAGTATTTCGTTCTCGTTGGGATCCCTTCGGTGCATCACGAGCCAGAGTTAACCGGATGTGAAAAAATTCGCCAATTCTGGTTGCTAAGGGGTGACGTCACAAATCTGCTTAGTAGCCGTCATCGTATTCGATTTGCGGTCATTTGCTGTTTCACCGTTGGAGCTTGCGGTTACGAAGTCATAGCAGGATGGAATTATTGTTTTATGTTGAAATAAATCTTACCAAGAGCGCAGTGGCATATTGGGAAAAGTAGCTCGCTCTTCCCCTTTCTCATGGACAAGCTATATGGCAACTTTCGACTGTCTTGGAATTGAATTGTGTTCAAGTGTGCCCTTAGAGAGTTTGTTGTTCTTCGATCGTGCGATTATGTAAGACGTCAGTTTCACCGAGCATATTTCATGAGGTAAGGCCAGGTAATCCGTAAGCGGCAAATGTTCGCGGATAAAAATGGCGGGCTTTTAGATCGAAGGTTATACAAAGAAAAAGCTGTCATATGCATCTTTATTCAGCGTTGTGTTAGTCGTCCGTCGCCCCAGTTCCAAAGTAATCAACATAACGATTATTGCATTGATCAGTCGATTTATTTCGGTCAAGACCAGCAAAGATCACTAAGCAAGGTCTGCTGCGAAATCAAGATCAAATCACGGTTTTGCTTCAAAGATATCGATGTACGAATTACCTGCTCTTTACTGAAAAATTGTTCCGGTATTAACTTCAAGCGTCCGTCGAAAAGATGTTATGAACTAAGACGAAGCACTAAAATCCAGTCCCAAATATTATTTTTCTCAAATTGTAGGGCATGGTTTTACTGAATTTAGAAAAGGTCAGGCGCAATATATCCTTTGAATTGCGGCTCATTAAGCTTAACTTTGAGATGCATGTAAAACCAGGCGGACATTTTAGTTTAATCTTGATATTTTTTGTAGAGTGATTTCTTTCTGGTAAGACATGTACATGTGGATTATTTAAGACGCCATTCTAAAGAAACACTGTATTGAAACACCTTATTGGCTGACCCGGGTTGAGGTCCTGTATCCAGGAGTGCTTCTGGGATATACAACAAAAACAATATAATAATATCCCTGAAAGGCGGATGTTAAATCCTTTCTGGTCCATCCAGGGTGAAGCATCATTGTAAACAGTAGAAATAATTTGTTCAGTTGTAAACAATAAAACTAACACAAATATTACTTTTATTACCACTTCTGGGTTATCTAAGGTGAAGTCCTAACATTGTTCTATGTTCAGGTGCTTCATGTGAGATATATAACATAAATGATTTGATTTTTTAGGCGCACATTATAAACTTAGACGGATGTCAAAATTATTTTAACCTTTCTGGTTCAGCCAAGTTGAAGTCCTTTAAGCATCACTGTATGCTTGAGCGCTTTGGGATATATAGAATAAAATATTTTTAGGCGAACATTATAAACCTAGGCGGATGTTATATACATTTCTGGTTCATTCAGGTTGATGTCCTAGCATGACTGTATGCTTGAGCACTCTGGGATATATAACACAGACAATGTAAATTTTTTAGGCGAACATTATAAACCTAGGCGGATATTATATATCTTTCTGGTCCATCCAGGTTGATGTCCAAGCATGACTGTATGCTTGAGCACTCTGGGATATATAACACAGACAATGTAAATTTTTTAGGCGAACATTATAAACCTAGGCGGATATTATATATCTTTCTGGTCCATCCAGGTTGATGTCCTAGCATGACTGTATGCTTGAGCACTCTGGGATATATAACACAGACAATGTAAATTTTTTAGGCGAACATTATAAACCTAGGCGGATATTATATATCTTTCTGGTCCATCCAGGTTGATGTCCTAGCATGACTGTATGCTTGAGCACTCTGGGATATATAACACAGACAATGCAAATTTTTTAGGCGAACATTATAAACCTAGGCGGTTGTTATATATCTTTCTGGTCCATCCAGGTTGATGTCCTAGCATGACTGTATGCTTGAGCACTCTGGGATATATAACACAGACAATGTAAATTTTTGAGGCGAACATTATAAACCTAGGCGGATATTATATATCTTTCTGGTCCATCCAGGTTGATGTCCTAGCATGACTGTATGCTTGAGCACTCTGGGATATATAACACAGACAATGTAAATTTTTTAGGCGAACATTATAAACCTAGGCGGATATTATATATCTTTCTGGTCCATCCAGGTTGATGTCCTAGCATGACTGTATGCTTGAGCACTCTGGGATATATAACACAGACAATGCAAATTTTTTAGGCGAACATAATTTATAAACCTAGGCGGTTGTTATATATCTTTCTGGTCCATCCAGGTTGATGTCCTAGCATGACTGTATGCTTGAGCACTCTGGGATATATAACACAGACAATGTAAATTTTTTAGGCGAACATTATAAACCTAGGCGGTTGTTATATATCTTTCTGGTCCATCCAGGTTGATGTCCTAGCATGACTGTATGCTTGAGCACTCTGGGATATATAACACAGACAATGTAAATTTTTTAGGCGAACATTATAAACCTAGGCGGATATTATATATCTTTCTGGTCCATCCAGGTTGATGTCCTAGCATGACTGTATGCTTGAGCACTCTGGGATATATAACACAGACAATGCAAATTTTTTAGGCGAACATAATTTATAAACCTAGGCGGTTGTTATATATCTTTCTGGTCCATCCAGGTTGATGTCCTAGCATGACTGTATGCTTGAGCACTCTGGGATATATAACACAGACAATGTAAATTTTTTAGGCGAACATTATGAACCTAGGCGGTTTTTATATATCTTTCTGGTCCATCCAGGTTGATGTCCTAGCATGACTGTATGCTTGAGCACTCTGGGATATATAACACAGACAATGCAAATTTTTTAGGCGAACATTATAAACCTAGGCGGATATTATATATCTTTCTGGTCCATCCAGGTTGATGTCCTAGCATGACTGTATGCTTGAGCACTCTGGGATATATAACACAGACAATGTAAATTTTTTAGGCGAACATTATAAACCTAGGCGGATATTATATATCTTTCTGGTCCATCCAGGTTGATGTCCTAGCATGACTGTATGCTTGAGCACTCTGGGATATATAACACAGACAATGTAAATTTTTTAGGCGAACATTATAAACCTAGGCGGTTGTTATATATCTTTCTGGTCCATCCAGGTTGATGTCCTAGCATGACTGTATGCTTGAGCACTCTGGGATATATAACACAGACAATGTAAATTTTTTAGGCGAACATTATAAACCTAGGCGGTTGTTATATATCTTTCTGGTCCATCCAGGTTGATGTCCTAGCATGACTGTATGCTTGAGCACTCTGGGATATATAACACAGACAATGTAAATTTTTTAGGCGAACATTATAAACCTAGGCGGATATTATATATCTTTCTGGTCCATCCAGGTTGATGTCCTAGCATGACTGTATGCTTGAGCACTCTGGGATATATAACACAGACAATGTAAATTTTTTAGGCGAACATTATAAACCTAGGCGGTTGTTATATATCTTTCTGGTCCATCCAGGTTGATGTCCTAGCATGACTGTATGCTTGAGCACTCTGGGATATATAACACAGACAATGCAAATTTTTTAGGCGAACATTATAAACCTAGGTGGTTGTTATATATCTTTCTGGTCCATCGCGCCTCGTTGGCTATCTATCATCTCATATCCAGCGCGCGCTCTTGGAATAATCGTAAATGTTTGACAGAATTATTTGCGTTTTAGTAAGAATTTACGGTAGGGGACATCTTGTGATGTCAGACATTTAATGCATCTCATTGGCGTTCATTTGTGGACATCACTTCACAAATGTCAAAGACAACCTCAAGAATTCAGAAAAATGCAAAGATTGTGAAAACGGCATGCGTATGGCTCAAAGGGTCTGCTGTGACTTATTTAAGCATAAAAATTCGAATACAAACAGGCGCGAATTCAATGTCTGGGTCCACCACGTACATTAATACGATAAACAAGACGTGAAAGAGGCTCAACATTTTTTACGATTACCACAAAAAACCAAACTTCTGCTAAGGAAAGGGATATTAGTAAACTTAGAGGGTATAACGTCTAGTCAATTTATTTGATAGCCGAAAGCTTATGTTTTTAATCTTTTTAACCAGAGAACGTTTCTTAATCCATTATGTCTTATCCTTGTTACAGCTCTATTTTTACTAGTATATTTTAGCTTATTTTGTTTGGTAGCCTTTTCTAGTACTTGTGTGAGCCCAAGGTTAACGCACGCGTGCCGATTTATTGGGCCGAATTTTGTTTGGCCGATTTAGCATGAGTTGATTTACACATAACGATTTATCACATCAAGAAAGTGAATAAGTGGACGAAATCGACCCGATTGATAAAACTTGATCGCAATGGAACTGCTTGTATAAACCTTGCTAAATATGAAATCAGTCAAAGAGCAGCAGAATTTATAAATCGAGCAGATCTTAAGCCCGCGCTATATCAGTAAAAAAAAAAAAAGAAAGCTCAGGCCGACAATTTGCAGTGTGCATACGAATAAGCCAAGACCCAGCCAACTAATCGGATCGATTTACATTCCTTTGCTAAAACATTTTCTGTATCTCCAAGGATCTCCAAGTTAGTCAGGGTTCCCAGTGTTAACGACATATTTCCTCCTTCTATTCCTGTGTGGCGGGCGATTAAAGTCACGATTCCGTTTTTCATTACGTATTAATCTGAATTTCTACGAAAAGATTCCACTACTGAACTGTTGCGTGCCCCGAAACAGACTGTAGTAAAACATGTCATGCGGGATCCGTTTGCAGACACGTCATATCTCGAACGAAATTTAATTAAAAGCTTGCAAAAAAGAACTTTTAGGCGCAAGGATTATAACACTTTAGCGTTAAAATTAACGCCGCAAGCGAGACAGAAGAAATGCCAGAATGGATTCTATTACATTGGAATGCTCCGAGTTATTTGACGTCCCGTGGAGAAACCAGGCAAATTGCCTGGTATCTCCAAGGGGTGCCGAAGTTTTATTTTCGTTGCTAAGAACCTCTGGCTCGTTATGCATTTCATATAGGGTACTTGTTTGTGTGACAAGGTAAATTCGCAATTGCTGCATGGAGCTTGGAATGATTATTATAAAATTAATACAATTCTTGTTTTTTTTGTGTGTGTGTTTTTCATTAGTGGATACCACCGCCATGAAGGTTGCACAAAAGATTCCCGCAAAATGAAAGCAGTGTTCAAACGGCCGGGTATGTCAGAAGTGAAGACGGATTATCAACAAACCTACACGCTCCACGAAGCGACCAAGCCGCGCAACGCAAGGAAACCTCTGCCGCGACTCAGGAACCCCAACCCACCGCCAATGGACTTCAGGACCGTGCAGAGAATGGATTTCATTGAACGAAAATCAGAACCGCAAGGGCTTTGTAAGGTATGGCGTTACTGGCAAACTGTTTCTATGGAGAAATAAAGTTTTGCAACCTAGTAATGTTAGACTGAGGTGATGAGTGTGGGCCACTTTATTTCTATGGCTAGGTATAGGCTGGAAAAGGTTCTCGAAGCGGGTGGGGAAGGTTCTTTGTATTAACACCTCCTTTGAAAAATAGTGTTCAAAAACCGCGTTTATCCGCCGACTTAGCTTACAGTCTGTAACAGAAGATACGAACCAGAGTAGTTGCGGTTTATTGGCCAGGAAGTTGCACAGCTTTTTACCTGTTTTTTTTTTTTTTAACTGTTTTGTTTGTTTCCTTTACCACCTCTTGTTTCCAAAATGGGAAAGATCGAGTTCTATTACTGATTCTTGTTTCCAAAAATTAGTAATATTTGGTCAAGGTGATTTCAGCACCTTCAATGTTTCGGCCTGTCTCTTATCAAATGTTTGGTCTATCAACAGAGTTGACAACTAAAGGTACTGTGAATTAGCCACCATAAAGAGATTCTAGTGCTGACGTCTCAAGCGTTAGCCCTTCGTCAGAGCGAAGGGCTAACGCTCGAAACCTCAACTCTTCAATCTCTTTACGGTGGCCAATTAACCTTAAGCTATCAACTCTGTTGATAAACCAAACATTCGTTTCTATTTCGCAACCAACAAAGCAGCGCAGTTTCTTTAGAAATTAACCCCCTTGTCCATTTGTCTCTTTTTAACCTCGTTTTCTTCGAAAATTCTCTATTTTGTCTGACTTTTACACTTATTTTATTAGGTTGTAGAAGAATACAGACGCCCAGATGAGAAAATCGACGGGAAGACGGTTTATACACAGGATTTTGTGGACCGAGGTGCCCCAGAGATTGTGAAAATTACCCGACCACAGACGGTTACCAAGAACAAGGGCGTGAAGTTCCAGTCGGCAACCACTCACAACCAGACGTTTACCGCGAAAGTGCCCAATCCCCAAGCACCATTTGGCGAGCTACCGTGCTACACTGGCGCAATTCTCTACCCCGATAGGGACAGCAAATACGACGTGAAAACGTGGAACCAAGACGTGTACCGCGGCAAATTTGCAGCGCGCCCTGAAGCGTTCAAACCCAAAGAGACTCAAGTGACCATTGGTATCGAAGGAGATCACTTTTTGCAGACAGTTCACAAAGACGCATTTAAGACGCCGGAACAGGAGGCCAAGCAGGAAGCAAAGTTTCGACAACCGACGCTGAAGATTGAAAAGCGCGCGAAATTCCGAGATGATACCCAGGCCAAGAGCGACTTTCCAGGTTATGGCGCGAAAATGCCGTTACCGCCTAAAGCATGTTCCCCGCCTCCTGCCACGCTCCGATTGGCTATGAACAATGCTCACGACTTTGAAACAACCAATAAGAAGTTTTACAAGATCTCATGGGACCCGAGCAAGATCGAACGCACGAAAATTTTAAAACCCGACGGCGGAGAATACGTCACACCGGGAGTCAAATTCTCTACTACCACGATCACAAAAGAGGATTTCAAACAAAAAGAACCCGTGAAGATGCCTAAGTTAAGACCACCAACGAGAATCGAGCCAAGCAAAGCAAAGCTCCTCAGTGAAACAGCGTACAACGCCCAGTTCAGGCCTTACCAAAACGTCCCTTACGTCCGGTATGGAGATTTTCACGAGACAAGGTTTTACCAGAAACCGGTTGAGAAATTCCACCAAGATGGTTCAGTTACGACGCAGGACTTTAAAGGCGCCGAGGGTGGCCGACCTCGCACAAGTATGAAACCGGAAATGAAGCTAGAGAAAGTCAACGACAAGATATCTGGGAACACTGCATACAACGAGGCTTACAGCCGAAAGAAGCTTCCCGAGTGTTCCTACCTTGAATGGAGATCTAAACACTTAACGAAAAAGGCGCTGGCTAGTACGGTTTGAAAGAAAGGTTTCAGTTGAAAGATTCGTCTGTTTTAGGTGCTCAGATTGTGGCTAGCAAAGTGGACGATGATACTAGAGGAAAAAAAAGTTTAAGAAGGAAAAGGAAAGAGGATTGCCTGGAGAGTGGGGTTGGGGAGGGTTGGGGGGTGGGTTATATTTGTCGCCGTGCCCTGCCTTTGTTATGTTCCACAGTCTGAGCGCCTTTAGTAACCAATACAGGGTCGCAAAACCCAAGAAACCCTTCTGAGCAATCACATGTGATGTTAGTAACGCAACGAGTGAATAATAGCTATTATTAAAAACTGGATCATTGTATAATGCAATTCAAGGGATCTGATTGGCTGAGCGGCCATGGTATATGAGCAATTATACCATAGCCAAGAAATGGCGGCCATTAAATTGTCTGCTGGTTCTTCTCTCACAGCGAAATCAGTTAGATCTAGCAATATTTCTTGATTGTTTTTAATAAAACAATTATTCCACTTGCGCTTGTTGGATATGAGATGATTATAGCCAACTCGGCGCTACGCGCCTCGTTGGCTATCTATCATCTCATATCCAACGCGCGCTCGTGGAATAATTGTTAAATAATTACGACTTGAAGCAATTGAAGCAGAAGCCAGGCGCGCAGGCCTGCATGGTTAAAGGAGTGCGAAAGAGTCACAAGTCATAAGGCGTTTAAACTCTACTGAATTCCCTGTAAAAATGACGCATTTTTTATTTACCCATTCGCTGTACTAAACAAATCAGCCAAATTTTATCAATTCTCAATTTCAAACCGTTTTAACCTGTACATAAGATTTTGATAAAATGATAGCAAAATAATAATTTTCATTGTAGGGTTTCATATAAGTGTGTTATCAGTTTTGCGAAATTGAAATCAGTGAAACAACGCTTTCAGAATGGTTTGTTTTACTGAAGAATAGGAAATTAGACATATGCATTTGTGCACGTTTTTGGTAGTTCCATATTTTTATATATAGAAAAATTTTGTTTTGGGATTCAATTTCAATGTAGTCATATTTATTTTATTATTTCTTTTCCAGTTAGATAACCGTCGTGTCATTTTCTTTTGCATCCTGACTTTTGTTTTATTGCATTTTAAAACAAACAAACAAAAAAAGAAAACATTTCCGTTTTTCCATAAGGCCGCAAGTTCATATACTCTCTTACAGACACTCTTTTGGCTAGAAGAAAGATTGCACCACGAGCCAAAAGACCGTCTGCGAGAGGCTAAAAATTCAATGTTTCAATCAATTTTGAGTTCTCCCCAGTTGCTCAAGAATCACAGACAAAATATAACCTCGATAAGAACTTTGTAGAGATAACCTTCTGGTTGCTAAACTTTAAAAGTATATTACTCGTAGTCCTTTTGAAAACGGTGTCGTTTAATGTATTCTTAGGAGTAAGAGAATTTTAGTTGTTTATACGCGTTATACTTGTTTCCGGTTGTGTTATGTTTTCCTATTGTGTTAGTGAAATCTAGTATTTTCTCTCCCTCCATGAAAATGCATGTAGTTACCTTCTTTGTTTGATAACAAAATCTGATGAAAGTCTGAACGTGAGTTGAGTGCTGTTAATACATAGCCTGCGTGGCAGGCACTAGAAAGGAAGAAGGGGAATCAGGCGCGCGCGCGAGGGGAGCGAAGAAGAGGGAACGCTTCCTTTCCTTTCCCTCGCGCGTCGAGCGCGCGGCCGATTGCCCTTCCTCCTTCACTTTTCTAGCGCCAACCACGCAGGCCAGTTGATACATGATAATTATTAATAAACTGGTTAAACCATTAGACTGCCGTTAATTTTCCTTGGAAATGCCAGATGCTAAAATCTTTTCGATAACAAGCCTTTCTTGAATATCAGCGCTTGGATTGTTAACTTGTTTACACGTGCGATGCAAATGCAAAGCGTGTACGTGTAGACATCGAAAACGCAAGCGCCAGCCGGAAGCAAGGCAAGCGCTTGCCTTGCGCTTGCGTTGTGTGAACATCGCTTATGCGAGCGTAAGCAAGTAAAGCTTGACTTATCCGCCATCTTGGATCGACTGATTCCAAATATACACGGGTGCACGGGATTCCTTACTGGCCTTGCATTTGCATTGCGTGTGAACATCGCTGTGCTCAGTTGCGTTTGCCTCGCATGTGTGAACTAAACTTTACGACTGAAACAACAATAAGCCGTCTTCGAAACACAAGCCCATTACCCCGAAAATAAGACCCGTAGATCTTCGGTGAATATTTATTGTGGATAATTCAATGAAATTGGCGTACTAGTCCCAACAGGAGATCAAAACTTAGCCGAAGAGTGGACGGTTCTCACGTTTTTATTACCAATCGGCCGGCGTCCATTTATTGACATTCAGGAAAAATTCATTTGACAACGATCAGCAGTCTTGAACTCAGTGAGGGTCATGACTCAGAATCAATAGCCATTTTCTTGCCCAGCTGAAGGCCAAACAGCTTCTTAGCCAGTAACATTTAAAGCAGATGAGCCAGTAATTTTTATTGTTAGTTTCAATTATTTTTACATTAGTTTTTCCGCTTGAAGGTAACAAGGTACTAATCTAAGCAGGCTAGCTAGCTGCAAGGAAGATCAATGTACTGCCAAACGCTGACAAGTATACTGGAGTAAAATATCTCATTGTCGCTAGGCCAATCGAAACCGCCGTGGAATTTCATTATCTAAAAGATCAAATTTAATTTTTAACAAGTATATATTAGAAAGTATAGCTGAAAATAAATTGGCATGATTTGATTTTTTCAACCAACGAGGGTGGATCTCGCTTGCAATGCAGGCGTATTAGTTTGGGCGATCGAACGCTAAAGCCGCCATCTTGGATTTTAAAAGCATAGGAAGAGTACCCCCTTGGTCACACTTTTTCTAATTTCCCTGGGTATTAGGCTGAAAGTTAAAGGAGGAGAGTAGGAGAAGCCCTTTCTTTCCCTCCCCCTTCCCAGCTCCTTAAGGATTTGAGAATCCAACATGGCAGCTACGATTAACCGAGATTCTGGCACTCGCGCACGCCCCTAGAAAATACCTTACATTGCAGGGTAGGGTGGATCTTGAAATTCGCCTTCATTAGTTACTAATATAGACCCTATGCAAAAATGGCTGACATCTTAATATTCTTTTGTTTGCATTCAAATTAGCCTCACCAACCTCGTTCAGTTGAGTTCAAAAATCAAAAGAATATTTCAGCTTGAACGAGGCTAGTAAGTCAGGCTAATTTGAATGTAGACAAAAGAATTTTAAAATGTCAGCCATTTTTGCAAAGGGTCTATAGTTCAACAAAAACGTCTGCGAAACTGAAGGTTTTAAAACTCTACTCCTCGTTTTTTAATAAGTTTTCAGAAGCCAGTGACCGCAGATCCGTCGTGCAGACACTCTGGGTAGCCCTTGTAGCCTCTCTTGCAATCAAAACCGTAAATAAACGGAAGCAGGCAGTAAGTTGAAAAATACACCGGTTTGGCGTGTCGGCAGCAAGCATCATGCTGAAGACAAGCTTTGTGCAGACAGCAATCTTCGCACAACCAGTCCCAGCACCAGCACCTTGGACCGCACATTCCAAAACATTCAGGGTCCGAGCCATTGCGCATGTCTTGACAGCCGACTCCTTCCTTCAGCTGATTGGACAAAACGTTGTCACGGTTTCCATGCTCTTGAGGCTGTAGTTTTAGACGTGTTTGATCGGTGAGTGGCGGGGGAATGATGTTATTTACTGAAATATGCCGGCCAAGTTGATGAAATGGAGTATTGCTCTTTATTGTCCAGGAGTCGTAGCTTCGATTTTCGCTCGGCCAGGGCTGTTTTCCATACGAACCGAGTGGACCCAAAGACTGGATCAAACCCAAGCAAAGAAGATGAAAACGTTTTATAGCCTTTGCAAATCGAGACTTCAACAGGTGATTCGTTAATGCTGAGGAGATTTTTTCCAAAGCTACAGCTTCATGCTCGGTTAAGCTTTGATTTCCTGCCTTCTTCATGAGAGCCCCAGTTGTGCTTGACAGCGGAATTCGTTTAAGAAAAAAATAAAGGTTTCTTAGGGAGCGTGTTCCTAAGGAAAGTTTCTTTAATTTACGTTTGATGGCCTTGATAACTAGAGATTTTGAAGCCATCTTTGGAACTTTTATGTCCATTGATTTGTACCTGAGGAAAAATTGTAAATGGAGCCACGTTATTTGCCAGCGTAGCAAGACGTTTACCAAGCGCCGCCTAAAGTGACAAAAAGCGGACAGCCCGAGGTGGGGCTGGGGGGAAGGAGTAGTGGGAAGAAGGGCCCCTTTCTGGGAAATAAGTTAGCCCGAGGGGAGCAGGTAAGTATCAGGAAGCCGAGGGGAAATGAATCGGAGAGAGGGAAGGAAGGAATGAGAGACCAACGCAGTTATGTGCGCAACTTAAGTAGTTGTGAAACCAAACTTGAAAAAAAAAATTAGGCGTACATAATTGCGATAGTCATTCACTTATTCATTCTGTCAACCGCTCTTCAAATTTATGAATTTCATATATTTTCATATATACACTACCAAGGGAATTTAGCTCTGATCAAGCGGCTTTCATTTTAACGGTCACAGGCTTTCATCCACAGAATGAAAAGCTAAAATCGCTTTGCACAACATAATAAACAGCCCTACAGGCCCGGGGGGGACTCCCATGTGGAACAGACGGGGATGCTCGTCGGAAATTTTGAATTTAACCCCTAAAGGAGACCATCTGGGCGTGGCTCAAGCTTTTTGTGACCCCTAAAGGAGACCAATCTGGGCTTGGCTTAAGCAAATTTTGACCCCTAATGTGGTAAAGAAAACAAGTTAAAAAGAAAATTTGACTTCTGTTTCTCTTCGCGTAATTCTGTGTTTCTTCACGGAACCCTAAACGAGACCTTGCCGGCTTAAAATATTGGCCCTTTGCCCGGAACACCCTAAGCGAGACCAAAATCCAAAATTTACACCCCTAAGCGAGACGACGAGCATCCCCGTCTGTTTCATATGGGAGTCCCCCCCCCCCCCCGGGCCTACAGGAAAGTACTGCTCAGTAACTTTTGTTTGAATAGTCACACTAGAGGATTTCATCCACAGAATGAAAAGTTAAAACCACCTTGTACAGCGTAATAAACAGCGCCACAGGAAAGAACTATACCGTTGAATGGTTGTGTCGGAGACTTCGTCGTTTAATCTCATGTTTCTGTTTTCTATATTGACGTAACATTGAACGACCTTTTTGGTTATTGCTTAGTATGACCAATCAGGAAGTGGAATATAATGTAGCAGTAGAAAAGTATATCTGAGTATTATTTCGATCAGAGAAGCTTCAGTTGTACGCTCTTCGTAAGGTGAAGGATACTGCAGATTGAGTCCAGTTTATCAGCATATCTCTAAAGGATGGGACAAGGTTCACCAAACTAAGTCTTGTCTATTGTATTCGAACAATATTCAACAGATCTCAGGATCTTTCGTAAACTGCGGCTTACCTTAAAATTCCAGTTCCCAGGACCTGAACGTAATGTATGTCTCTGATAGCATTGGTGTAGTACAAAGCCAATGGTTCATCAACTCCATTTGAACTGTTAGTTATACGCATAAATTTGCATGAAATATGAAAACACAGGGCAGCTACAGTTTCATCGCCGTCTTTCCAAGAACCCTCTAACTCTTCTCGGCCGACTCTTTTCAGTTCTAACCCGGGCAGTGAATTCTGCGTACTTGTAGCATTAATAACCGAGATCACCAATTGAACGCAAAGTAAAAGGATGAGAACAGATCTCGCCATTGCTGCTTGTTGCTTGTGATATCGTGTGGAACTTTGGACCTTTTTTATGCCTTGGCTAGTATCCGTGGATTGTCCGGAAACTGAGTGTACGAAAACAACTTCATTGTGTAGACAAAATTACGAGATTGTTGTGATTCTCTTTATGGATTTTTGACATACCGTTCAGTTTCAGTCTGTCTGATACGTGACATTGTCAAAATGTTTTAATTCATTTCCCTATCAGCTGTATGACTAAGTTATTTTGCCCCCCGACAAGATCTATACAGGTTTCAGTGTTACCGGCCAACGGGGTCGTGATCATAGGACTCCTTTTCTGAAGCGAGGTATCCAAGACATTATCAAGAATGGGGTGTAGTTTTTCAACGCACTGGGAATAACGATGCTAATGATGCTGTAAGGGAGTAGGAAAAATAACGAAACCTGATTTGTGTAGAACCACAACTATAATAATTAGCTAATAATTTGGACATATCAACCGAACAAACACAACAATAACTTCTCTAAATTGGCGTATTGAATTTTAATAAAAATATATATATAGCATTACAAGCCCTGGGGCCCATTTCTCGAAAGCCCCGGTATTAAACTTACCGGGCCCGATGAGTGTCTTTGGTGATAAATATTTCTTAACCGTTAAGAAATATTTCTCACCATAGACACCATAGCAGAAGTAGAGTTTTCAAGGTTAACTTTGAATACTAAATTTTAAAACCATATAATTCTATGAAAACATTGGGCAAATACCATGTCTTTAATCACTGTGTAATCGGCGAAAAAACATTTGATTATACTTATCGGGCCCGGTAAGTTACCGGGACTTTCGAGAAACGGCCCCCTGGGCGGTGCACTGGCCCCTTTCTCGGGCTATTTTTGTAAGTAAAGATGTTTGCACAAACAAAACTGACCATTTTTAGTCTCAGATATTCAAACCACACGTCGTATTTCAGAGCATTTTTTCTGATTGTGCCCCTGCGACTTTCCATTGGAGTCAAATATCAGTTGCTCAGTTGCCCTCTCTTTTTACGGGACAGTAAGGAATTTTAAAATTGTAAACTTTGTCGTTTCGAAAGTGGATGATCATGTCAGCTGGCAACAGCGGATTAACTAGAGAGTGGCCAAACGTCACTTGGTATGAGGTGGTTGTTTGGCGGAATTGGAGCTTGTGAGATTCAGAACTGTACTGTCAGTCCTAGGGTTTTATATTTGAACGGTTGTGAAGCTTCGACCTGCATGGCTATAATTATATACAAATGAAAACGAGATTTTTTATTCTTTTGTTTGGCCGGCTTACGTACAGTATGAATGCCAGTTCTTGATCCTTTATTTTAAAAGGTTTAATTTTCGTTCTAAGAACAATGGTTATAGTTAAAGGGCGTGAAAATAACAGATTGCGCTGACACAAAAAATGTCTGCATACAATGTAAGCATCCCTTTTCCTTTTTTTGATGCAATAAACCTGATTCACTATAGCGCTAGCAGAAATGATGGCTTTCTTATTGTCATGCATATTGACTTGTCACTTCTTTGGGGGCAAACAACCACTCAAGTCAACGGATTTCAATAAATATACTAGCCATACAGATGACTTAGTATTACATACACTTGATGCTTTCATCCACAATCCTAAATCCGCTACTTTCATAGAGCGGTTTTCAGTTGAATGTCGAATATAATTTCATAATTGCTTTGGTTTTGGTCTTGGTTTGGTTTTTCATTGGTACTGAAATTAATGAGTAATTACTCAACCAATTATACAGTGAGGTATTGGTGTAACTAGCCAATCAAATTGCCAAGTAAAACCAATTGTGTATTTTGTGTAGTTCAATCACGCCATCTCTCTCGTTGAAGCAACATGCTGTAAATTTACAACTATTACACTAAAAGAGGGCAGATTACCCCTGAGATTTTCAAAAAAGAAATAGAGCGGTTTTCAATTGAGTGTCCAAAGTAATTTCGCGTTTCCTTTGGTTTTGCTTTACTGCGCTCTGTGATTGGTCAACAAAACTCGCGCCACTTTCTCAACCAATGGAAATCCAAACCAAAACCAATCGTGTTTTCGTCGCACACGTTTTCCCGCGCTTGGCGCCAGTTACATGTATTTGCTTCGAATTCTGATTGGCTCGTTGTGTTGTTTGCATCTGTTGCGATTGGCCAGAGTAATTACTTTGGTTTTGGTTTTACAACACTCGAATGGAAACTGCTCTAAAAGCACTACGTCACCAAGCTGATTTTCCGCTGTTTTTTTCATTGCCTCGCCCCCCTGGCAGACCACGTGAGAAATTTGCATGACAAGAGGAAAACCATCAAAGCCACAATCATGAGCAAGGCCTATCTGAAATATAACCACAAAATGTACAGGTCCTTCTCAAATTTGAGAAAATCAAGAAGAATTGCACAAAAGGTATGCATATCATAAGCAAGAGTACAAGAGTAGAGAACAAGGGGAGCAAAGAAAAAGGGGTTTGGGGGAAAGTTACTGTGAACTAAACAGCAAAAAAATGTCTTGAAGGCTGAAAAATCGCTGGCTGCAGGCTGGAGTTATGCAGTGCTGAAATCAATTTCTCAGACTGGTACCAAAACTGGTGCCAGCCCTTTCAAAAATGTTTGAATGTTTTTCCACTTTCATCTCCTTGACTACAGAAAGATGTCACCACTGTCAGTAAAGTCCACGTAACAAGAGTGTGTACATGCGGTCATAACTTTCTAACATCATAGTTTAACATCAAATTTGCTCATATGACTACATGATCAAATTACACTGAAATCTTTTCAAATTTAACTGTCAATTTTTATTATAATACCTCAGTAATAACTTTGCACAATGACTTTCTATCTTCCTTAATCTTTCTAGTCAGTACTTAGTACCAGTAACCACATGTCCTAGCCTTGTACTGGGGGGGGGGGGTACTCCCATATATGAGCTATATAGCTATGTGCCCCTGTGAAGGATATGATTTTCAGCGAGTTTACTCTCAAATAGGTATAGAAATCACCTAGTTTTGGTCTAGAATAGGGTATCATTTTCTGTGAAACCAATCAGTTTATATATTCTCAACTAATCAGTTGCTAGAAGAATTTAGTCTGAGAAAGTTTAGGTCCAGGATAGGGTAGGTGTTTTCTTCCAGGGAGATTACATGGTACTCTAGAATGCCAGGCATCTGACACGGGTGGATCCAGGATATTTTGAAAGAGGGGGTGTTCAGTCGGCATAGGCTTGTACTGGGGGGGGGGGGGGGGGGGGTATGGTTGCAAAATAAAGGTTAACATGTTCTAGTATAGGTTAAGGTTCTTAGTCTCAGCGGCATACCCCCAGCTAAAAATTATGGGAGTATCCCCCAGGTAGGGGGCCTTGTATAGGGGATTACGAAAGTTCACAAGAAATGTTTGGAAAAGTCTGTTGTAAAATAAAGCAATTATAGCATTTCTCATGTCTTTTAAAGGAGGACGTAGCCTCCTCCTGGATGTGAAGGGTTAAGGTACACTTGCTTTGCTTATACTGCAATGTGGGCACATTCGTGTGAATTGCATTGAGGAGGTTTGCCATTGTATCTTAAATATTAAAGCATTGGGTTGTAGAACAAAGGTGCTGTTGGGGCAGTGAATGTTACAGGACACCATCTCGCTATAGTAGCATCACTTCAAAAAGCTAAAACTTGCCTTCACATCAATTTTTTTTATTTCTATATATTAGTATACTAACTATTTACTGTTGTTTGTTGAAACAGGTGGCGAGGATGGGAATGAATCGAAACTTGAAAACATTGGCCAATTTTTTCAAGTTCTCAAGCTGTGTTTTGAACAAATTCGCAAACAAGTTATTATGGTTTGGTCTCGCTACCAAGTTTCA
This sequence comes from Pavona decussata, assembly GCF_977016875.1. Lineage (NCBI taxonomy): Eukaryota > Metazoa > Cnidaria > Anthozoa > Scleractinia > Agariciidae > Pavona > Pavona decussata. The sequence continues at coordinate 1,958,691 of NW_028145619.1, forward strand.
TTTGATCATGATTTCTTCATAGTTATACAGTAAAGGTACTAAGCAATGATTTCAGCACAGAATTGCTCTGAATACAGCACAATCCACACCACAGTCCCCCTTTAAGAGGATAAAACTCACAGGAAGCTTCCTCTTATTTCCTATTTTGGAGTGAAAATTCCCGTTTCTTTCCTATTTTTTGGCCACTGTACTTCCTATTTTCCTATTTTCTGACTGTCATTTGTCACCCTCTCCTTGTTATCCTAATAGCTATTAATACGCGGTCTAAGCTCGGGAAATAACGATTTATCATTAGGGAGTAGTGTATGGCGTGCTCATAACAACACTTATCAGCACTGAGACACACGTACCATCCCCGTGGTATAGCCAATACCGTACGCATGCGCACAACCATATCACCCGGGCAGTGGCAGCCATGGACAGCTGTTTCGCCCTTGTTGGGGCTCATCAGCATGGCATAGCCGTCGGGTCAAGAAGCGGGAGTAAACCGGATGGTACGTGTGTCTCAGTGCAGATAAAGTGTTGTGCTCATAACCCCCGTACCCTCCCCTATTAAATTTGTTTTCACGAGATTTGGTTGCAAGTACACTACGAACAGTCCCTTGTTTTTTCTAAAGATAGCAAAGCGAGCCAACTACACGAACTCGCGCGAAAATTTACTCTTGCGAGGAGACTCGACCCTCCGCGCGTCGCGCCGTTCTTGCTGGAAGTGTACGCGTGGACCACGCGCTTTACTATCCCCAAGAAAACTAAAGGAGTGCTCATAGTCTGGTTACAAGATGTGGTGTACCACAAAGTGAAGCTACCGCGGGACCGCGGGACGGGACAAACTCGAGTGGCGGAAAGCGGGTGTAAGAGGATTATTTTGGGTCCTCCATTTCTCTAATGCCTGGAAATCCCAACACGAGAGTAAAAAAACAGACATTTCGTAACTTCGAAGTGGCTTTATTTACTTCCTATATATTAATCCTAAATATTAATTTCCACCGTTTTACATATTATCTAGCAAACAAAAGTAAAAAAACGAAATTGTTTTAAAAAGCGCCAGCTCTTTGGATCACAACACTCAATTTGAAATATTCCTGTCTAAAAGGGTTTTCTGGGCACTTTCTCTCCAAAGTCCAATTTATCCTACAAAGTTGAAAACTTTCGTAGTCTTCCAAAACAATCCATGAACAAACATTAAAATTTTTATCTTTATAAGGCAAATTAAGCACTAATTTATCATTGGATCAGCTTTACTGGTTTATTAAGTGTTTAGGGCGGTGCATCATATTAAATCAAAATTGTATTAACTAGACCTTTTAAGCGTAATTTGGAAGTCGTTTTAGTTTCTCAAGCACAGTAGATAGGCCACGAGGTACAGTGTTTGTACGGAAATCCATACGATTCAGTCTGTAAGAATCCCTTAACTGTTTCTTCTCACAAAGAAACATCAAAACCATCTGACTTGACAATTTTTAATATACACTGCTCTCGATTGTCTTTGCCCGCCATATTAACTAAATACAGCAGAATGTTTGGAATTCCAGAGATATAATTTTAGGGTACTTCAACGGGAATTAAGGGACGATTTCATGAGCCGGGCTCGCTTGATTTGCCAAGGTCTTAATCAAATCTGTTCAGTACAACGAAAATCAACATTGTGATTACACGAGAACCGGCTAACTAGACCAGCAATTTTTCACGACAAAATTTCACGAAATGGCTGGTCAGTAAAACGATCTTTCTCGTTATATGTGACATGTGAGGGGAGGGCAAACCGTGATTGAAGCTGCTTGAATTTGAAACTGAACAATTTACAAAACAGATGGATTAAGGAAAGTACAATCACGCACTCACACCCTTCTCGTTGTTGAAGCTATTACGGTAAACAGTTGAGCTTTTATCACGGACTGGCGTTCCTTCTTGAAGAAATTCATCAGGCTAGTGAAGATAAACAGTCGATTTAAATGTTCTTAAATCATAGCCAGTCTTAACGTCTTACAGTCAGCCATTGTATTAGATCGAACACTCCTACTATGAACAGGGACAAGGGAGCCTATCAGCTTTCTCCCATATTCCCATATAGACACAAGTGATCTCCATCCCCAAACGTGGGCGTCTACTGCAGAGTGACTTTGCGCATTTATCGCAATAATTAACACCTTTAGAAGCCTATACTTTTCATTTTTTTCAAGTTTTGATAAAGATGGCTGACAGTCATCGAAACTGTCAGCATCAATAAGACGTTAAGACTGGCTATGATTTAAGAACATTTAAATCGACGGACTGGCGTTCCATTTAAATACATGTATGTTGTAGAAATGATGCAAAATTACGTTGCATGACAAAATTGCGTTTCGTTTTTCAGTTTGTCACCATTTAGCTTATTCTTGTATGTAGTCATTTTGCACAATTTTAAACAGTGTCACTATTTTAAAGAGATTGAATAATTAACAGAGGATTAAATATATACAGATATTTTTTTCATGAAAGTTTGTGTTTCCCTTTCGTTTTTTTGTAATTTTTTGTTTGGTTAATCCTGCAATCCTTGGTTTTGCTAACCTGAGAAAATCTGTTCCTCTTGATAATTTGTTCCCATTTGCAAGGGCGAAAACATTATGTGTGCGGCACGTTTTTTATTCTTGGAGTATGTTTGCAAACCGGAGCAAATATTGTGCTAATAATGAGATTTTGCCTAACTTTGCTGCCTAGGGCAAACATACGCAATAGCATGAGATCAATCGGGTGTTGGGAGTTTGATCACATTTAGCACCCTGGGTAAATATGCGGGCTGTTGATAATTGGATAATGTTTGTGGCTCAAAGCAAACATGTTCAATGTTGTGAATTTGATCAGATTTGCCGGCAAAAGCAAACCTTAAAAATAGCAAAAATTTGATTAAATCTGCTTCTGTGGTGAATAAATACAATGGTGATAATTTGATGGTTTTTACTACCAGACGCAAATAATTATGAGCAAAAACGCTTTGAACACATTTGCTACATAGAGCAATCACATGCAATGCTGAAACTTTGCATAATTTTTTCAAGGAAGCAAATAAAAGTCAAATTGACAAATTTGAACTCATCTTTGCTACACAAGCAAATGCTGACCACATACAAACTTGCACACCAGTTTTGTAGAGCAGCCAAAGTTGCTGACAAATGCGGCATTTACGAGCATTGCCATGGTGAGCAAATATTGTCCGCAGATGATATTTGCCTCGACATAATGTTGAGCAAACTTGAGCAAATGTGGCATTAACTACAGTTTTGCACCATGTTTACCGCCTATGTAAATCCATTTTTCGTCCAGTGACACGATCAGTAACATCAAAACTAAGCCCGGCAGCGATAGGCTGACCCGCCTCAGTACGTAATGCTGGAACTCACCTCGGTAAAGCAAGACCAGTCCGGCTCATGTAATCGGGGCCAAATACTTATCATATATCTAAAGATAAATGAACGCAAAAAGAACTGATTCCACCAGTCCAGCTACCCAAAAGTACTGGAGTGTTACATGATTACAGGACCTAGCTACTAAGCTTCGCAAAAAACTGACTCAGAGCAGTCCAGTGTTTGTGTTTGCGTTTGCAATCTACCAGCGAGAGCAATTACTTCTAAAAAAAGGGCACAACGGCTTCCAAGATCATGCATAAAAAGGCCTCTAATCAAATCAATGTAATAATTACTCTAAGCCACTTTGATTTGCCTTGATGTGTATCGATCTGACAAAGGCTCAAACATAATAGTACTAAGGACAAATATTATTATAACAGGGGCAATACCAATAGCGCTTCCAAAAGCAACAGCCCGGGGCATAGCAGAACCAGTAGTACGCAAAATAACAAGACCAACGCTTTCTTCCTGTGGAATAACACAAAACAGTCTGTTAATGTCTCTAGTCATGATGCTGGCCAAGAGGCCTTATTCAAATAGCCGCCATGCTTTTCATCGTGGCTCAAATAACAAAATATGTTACTGTCGAACGTATGGAAGGTATGGAAAAGGATCCTTGAAATTCGCCCCAGCCTAAGCTCCCCTAAATCGTTTTCCACTTATCTCAATGTAAAAACCCGTTTGCCTTGAGTGTGCAAGTGTCTCGTTTCTTCTTCGTTTGTTTCCAATGTAAGATAGTGAGACGTGGACCGCCAGAAAATTCAGCTCGAATGATATATTTTGGAGATCTCTTTCTCCGACTATGCATTTGGAGTTGAAAAGACAAATATGTTTATACGCTCTCGTGGTACCCTTGAAAACCATACGCGATTTAAGACCATAATGGTCAAAATCTAGCTTATATAGGGGAGTACCCTCCCCCCGGGGGAAGTGGACCCTGTACTGTCATTACATCAAGCAACTTAGAACTCTCTAGCAACATCACCATCAACTGATTCTTAACATCAAGTGGGACAATTTTGTTAGTAATTCCGGCAGCAGATATAGAGATCATACTCATTAGAAATCGTTTGGGATGGACAAACCACGTTGCCCGTACGCCGTGAAGACCAAAGATCAGTAACGAAAGGTAGTTCTATGAAGTGCACTCACAGAGTGCAATTCTTCGATACAAGGACACTGGCAAAAACATCCTGACATGTGGGGATGCTCTCCATAAGTGGAGAGAAAACGGTGCACAATAGACTTGAAAGGCGAAAGCTTATTGACACATGCAGATATATTGGCATGAAAAGGAAGGAAGACAATCAGGAAACAGAGAAAATCAACGTGAAGATTGAATTTGGTGGTCTCTTTCATCAATTAATTTTATGAAAGTACTATGTAATTCATGCAGTTTTTTTATGATGTGCAATTCCCGTGACTAGCTTGATGCGATTTTGGTTGTTTTCAAGTTGCATTTTCAAATAGTACAGTGTACATGTAAAGCAAAGGCGACTAAGGAGAGATTGATTGCTCTATACAGGTCTTATAGGCATTAGAAGTTGATTCAGTCGTTCAGAATGGGCCTAAATTATACAAAATAACGCACCTTTTTGTGAAACAGCTAAAAGTAATCAACTTTTATTCACCTTTAATTCATAAACGATGTGTTGTTGTTGATGGTGTTGCTGTTGTGGATGTTATTGTTGCTGCGGTTGCTACTGGCTTAAAGAGCCTTTACAGTAAGCTTACACTAGAGGTATTTAGAGTGTAACTTACGTTTAAGGTGTTTTTGCTTTTCTGCACCCTCAAGAAGGCTTTCCTTCTTGGCGAGATAAATGGAAAACTTCTTACACAAGTCAGCCATTTCATCACTCAGAATCGAGCGGTCAGTGAGAGTACCAATAACCACAAACTCAGATCTTTTTGGAGTGTTGCTTTGTGAAGGGCTTGCCTGGGTGCCTTCCTGTGGGCAAAATAGCAAGAGGTTCAAGAGCATTCAGGTGACACACGGGCAATCCAGAAAAGCTGTAATTATAATTACCTCAACAACTACTTCGTTGCTTTCTCAAGGAAAGGACAGTCTGCGATCTGGTGATTGAGCACCAACAACGGCGAAACAGCTGTCGATGACTGCCCAAGGAGATGCACAGGTAACAGGCTGTGCGCATGCGTAAAGGGCTCTTTGTGAAGGTATGGTAGGTAGGTAATAGCGGAGCTCTGCGCGCCGGAGGCGCGCGCGCGGAGCCCCATAGCTAAGAGAATTTGGGAAACCCATGAAAGCGAAAAATTTGGGTTTGGTTATGACGTCACTTCTGTCCATCCGACCGTCCGACCGTCCGTACGCAATCCCACAATGCTAATGCGCCCTTGTTTGTTTGGTGGGAAGTTGCATGGCGAGTTGCGTTTACAACAGAAATGCTAAAGAACACACAATACAAAGACAATTTATACGTATTCGTTGGATATGTTGACAAACGTGGAAAGAAGAGTAAGAGAGAGAAAAAGAAAACAGAAAAGTGGGGACGATTAAGCAAAGTTCAACGTGAAAGAGAGCGATAAATAGCAAGTTAGAGCAGACCGGCCGGAAAAGTAATTTTAAAGAAGCCTCGCATTTGTCTATATCACCCGTTCGTGATCAGTTATGGCAACTTTCAGAACTCTAAAATAGCTTTATATAGACACTTTAATCGCTTTTGATATCACTAATATTCGAGGGGAAGTTAATTTTTGAAAAATATGTTTCGTGGCCGTGTTTTTTCATTCGTACCGCACGGCTCTCATGTGATTGTAAACACACACAAGTTCCCACAAGTTTCAAAGCTCTGAAATACTTCTACCAAACATCAAAGACTATTTTTCTGTATTCTCCTTTTCTTAACGTTTATTTAGAGACTAGAATTATTAATAATTAAGAGCAGAACTGACACAGTTTGGAATTTCTAAACATTTTTCCCCGGGAGCTATTAACTAAACTTGCTCTCGCAAAAAATACCATGTTTATGTGATTCCGACGGCCGTTTAAACAGATCATTTGTAAACGAAAATATTTTCTTCAAGGCAAAAATCGATAATTTCTTATGCTACGTGTTTCAAGCTTTACACAGATACTTTAATCGCTTATTAAATTCTCGATACCATCGATATTCGTGTAGAATTAAGTTTTGATCATTTTGTTTCGTGGCCGTTTTTTTTTTTTTTTTTTTTCATTCGCACCGCACGGCTCTCATACTGTTCTCATGTGTATGTAAACACACACAAGCTTTATAAAAAGCTCTGAAATAATTGTACCAAAAGCCAAAGACTATTTCCCGTATTCTGCATTTGTTAACGTTTATTTACAGCTAGAACTGTTACTATAGGAGCAGAATTGACACAGTTTTGAGTTTCCAAACATTTTTCCCCGGGAGCTATCTTCCTCTCGCAGAAAATATTATGTTTACGTGATTCGACGCCCGTTTATAGGTCATTTATGCATGAAAATGCTTTCTTCCAGGCAACAATCGATAATTTTCTTTATGTTACGTGTTTAAAGCCTTACCGACAGATGCTTCAATCGTTTATTGACTTCTCGATACCATCGATATTGGTGTAGAAATTAATATTCTTTCGTGGCCGTGCTTTTTTCATTCGCACCACGCGGCTCTCATGTGTTTGTAAACACACACAAGTTTAAAAGCTCTGAAATAATTCTACCAAACACCAAAGACTATTTTCCAATATTCTCCATTTGTTAACGTTTATATAGAGACTGGAATTATTACTATAGAAGCAGAATTGACACTGTTTTGAATTTCCAAACATTTTCCCCGGGTCGCTCAGTTGCTCTTACGCCAAAAATATTATCATGACGTGTAATTCGACGGCGGTTTAAAAATCATTTGTAAACGAAAATACTTTCATCCAGGCAACAATCGGTTTTTTTTTCTTTATGTCACGTGTTTCAAGCTTTACACAGATACTTAAACGTTTCGATACCACCAATATTCACAGAGAAATTATTTTTTGAACAATTTGTTTTGGAGCCGTGTACATGCAATGCATTTGCGCAGTTCTGCTTCCATGCGCTTGGACTGTATAAACATGCACAAGTTTTAAACGCTCTGATATTTCGGGCTACAACCAAGCGTTAAAATGTTAAAATATTTGTAAGGGCCAGAATTATTTTAGTAGGAGGAATATTGATTGTGTTATGATTTTTCAAACATTTTTATCCGAGCGCCAAATAAGTCTGGGAACCCTGTTAAGCAACGACGACGGAAGCAACAACATTTGAACAAAAACAATCGCTCCGCAATTAAATTTGGTACGTATACATTTCTTTGCCGTCCTCCGCTAAACAACAACGTGAAACGACCTAATTTAATGGATTTGTGGAGAACATGAGCAAACGACGGTGAATTTTTCTTTCTCTGAACGCAACTTCTACCAATTTAGGCAACTTGCTAGCCGTTTACTAGTCTAATACGTTTCTGAGCAGCAATCAATATTTTTTCCTGATAAAAAGGGAAGTTTCCGAAGAAGTTAGCGACTAAAACACAGAGCCAAGTCGAAATATAAACAAACAGAGATTTGCAAACATGTCAACCAGTCGAAATTGTCGAAATTATATCGAAGGCAGAGACGATAAACACCAAAGATAGCATAAAATGGACAGCTCAAGTTTTTAGAACGAAAGATGTAAACATGTCACAAACTTAAAAACAGTGTTAAAAGGTCCCGTAAACGCTCGTTAGCTATATTCTCGTAAAAAAAGATCAAACTAACAGCTTGTTCAGATATCCTCTCTGGAGCATTGAGCCACAGCAGTCACAGCAGCTCTTTTCCTAACGGTGTCAACAGTTCGAGCACTCCTTTTGCTCCCGTGAATTCATTCAACAGCTGGTTTATTACCGGCCGCAAGCTTTAAAGCTTTAAAGCGAACTGCCATGTTGATGACGTTTAGATTTTCATGAGCCACAAATCTACCGGATTTCAATGAACATTTTGCTTCTCCATCCTGAGTTTTAAATGGGAAAACTGAAGAAGCGCTGACGCTACTGGCCGGCGTTACATTCGAACTGAGCAAAGTTTGTCAACTTTGATGCTTTGTTTTGACATGTCTGACAGCTTTCGTGTTGTTCAACCAATCAAATCAATTGAAACATTCTAAAAAGGATTGTGATTGGCTTATTATAGCGTGCTTTATCAGAGTACAGATGCACGCTGATGCCAGATCTGTTCGATCGGAAAATGAAGTTGGTTTTGAAAATGAGGGTGAATGCGGGGGGAAATAAAAAAATTCTTTATCATAAAACAAATAAAGAAACCTCGACTGTGCTCTGTTCCGTTGTAAAGCACTTAGGAAGCGGCTAGCGCACTCAAGAAGTAGGGAGAAACACTCGACTACGTCTTGTGTTTCCCCCTACACTCGTGCTCTAGCCGCTTCTTGCGTGCTTTACAACAGAACAGAGCAAAGTCGAGGCTTCTTTATTTGTTAAGTAGAAATGGCGTGCTCAGCCAATCTGGAGCGAGTACTTTGGCGGTCGAGCTATCAGGAGTAAGTAATTTTGCCCTCGGGTAAAGGAAAATTAAGAAAAATTGCCATCTTTTACAACAAATCGGCATTCAAACAAATTTTGCCCTCTGTATTACAATATTGTTGTTATTGCTGTTGGGCAGTTTGCTGCATATGCACCAAAAATATACATAACTGCAGAAAGGGTGAGGAACTGGTAAGGTTATTACGTTCATACGATAAGCCGGCAGATTTCTATAAATGCTATGAAAAAAATTGGAGCTCCGCTTTTAGGCTTGGCTGAATATATATATTAACATTACTGGAAAAGATACTCACAAGCATCTTCTGGAGGTCGTTAGGCTTGGGAAGAGAATCGGTAGAGTTGCTCAGAAAACAGGCTTTCTGATTGGACATCCGTTGCATAACCATGTTCTAAATCAAACAGAAGAGCCAATTTAGTATTACAAAGTAAGAAGGCAAGATACTTTCTTTTATTAAAATTAGGTAGCTGGAGAGTCAGTCAATCAGCCAGTCAGTAAACTAGTGTTTGGTTGGCTCGTCCGCCGGACAGTCGGTTGGTCGCACGCTAATGAGATGCATGAAATGTATGATAGACATCACAAAGTGTCCCCTACCCTAAATTCTTTTAAAACACAAATAATTCCGTCAAACATGAAGTCATATGAAAACGAACGGCGAAAAGGTCTGTCTTATATAAAGTACCCAAAATCAGGGTTGAATTGGTAGGTAGTCTAAATACGGATGAAAGGAAGCAGAGTACCAGTTTGTAAGTATTTGACAGTCATTGAGTTAGTAAGGAACGAAAGGAATAGAAGGCAACGAAAGAAAAAAACGAAGGTAGAGGAAATGAATGGCGAAATGAAAAAAAAAAGAGAAAGATAATAAAGAAATTAAAGGGAAGATAGAGGAAAGAAAAAGAAAAGAAAGGAATGAAATGGAATGGGCAAGAACGGAAAGGATGGAGGGAAGGAAGGAAGCAAGGAAACTCTATTATGAATGATACAAGTTCTCCGTCATGTTAGTCTATCCAGTTCTCCCCTGTTATTCAAGGTCACTTACCCGCTTGAAATCATAGACAACATCAACATCGCCAGGGGCACTACGACTGGTATCGCCATCGCTTGGAATGTGGAAGGTCTCTGTTTCCTTCTCGGTGTCAATCTCAATTGTTTCATCGACCTTTTTCTTTCCATCATCAACCTCAATAGTGTACTTCGATACCGTCTCCTGCAAAATAAAAAGCAAATTAGATGTGTACCGACTGTATATCATCCACAGAATTAATCACTTTACTCGGTTGAGAAGTCGACGCCTAGTTTTTCAGCACAGCACAATTCCAAGTAACACAAAGAAGCTTTAGATACTTTTTTTCTTCCACTCGAAGGGCCAATTTTCGTTTCGTCGTTCAAAAGCTACAACAATCTTGCTAAGGGTTATAAACAGCACCACAGCAAAGTACGGTCAAGTACCGCTAAGTAGCTTTCATCACTTTAGGATTTCCGATCCACAGACTTAAACGTTAGGTTGACAATTCCAAAATTTTCAGTTAATCTTGCAAGAAAAGTCCTTAGAGTCCTCCTTTATAGTTTAATTAACCAAAATGCTCATTTACTTCACTGGGCTCGCTAAAAAGTACATCGACTTCTTTTGTTTTAAAATTGCTCGGATAGATGCTTCCAAAAAGAATACTTCAGTCAACGAAAAACAACTGAAAATCAATTTTTTACCTTTTTCGGTTCATCCGCTTCGACTTCGTATAAGTCAATAAATGATGCTCCCGATACAGTCACAACAAAGAAAGCAAAGCACAGAAGGAACGCTTTGAGCTCCTGGTAAAAAAAAAGAAAAAGAACATCAATCCTGCAGCGCTTCATCGTATTATGTGTGTAACTGAAGACAAAGAGAGTGCAATTCTAAATTATACTTCGAGCTTTTTGTGGGAGAAAACTTACCATCGCAGCTTGTTACTCTTCAGCTCTTCAGTTATTGGCGGATAGCTTTGTATTCCACTCAGTAAGTATGAAGACTGGTGTACAAATCAACCTTTTATATACCATCTGTTGGCCTATTTGATATTTCCTCGTTCTTGACTAAGTAAATGCTTTAGTTGACATCGAGACCTCTTTCAAGCTGTTGACAGTAAGCTTTTGGTTTGATATTTCCTCGTTCTTATAAGGTTACCGTATACCTTTAGAGGTGTCTCGCGTCCAAGCGATGTAGCGCGTTCGGCTTAAACTGTAGTTATGTAAACCCTTATATCAAACTAAAGCTTAAAGAGCTGGTTATCAAACTATACCATAAATTTTAAATAAAATGAATTGCCTAATTTTTCACGACCTCTAAATGCGAACGTCCGAATCACAAGCTACAAGACAAAGCGAATTTTGTTTTTCGCTAATTTAGTTTGCTCCTCAGTTTTCGGACCCAAAGCGCTTAAAAAACGTGTCTGCGTTTTGTCATATTCAATTGCAGTGAAAAGTTACAGAACTTTTTTGAAATAGGATTTAAAAAATGTGGAGTGATCGTACAAAAATCGCTCTCGGAGCAAAAATTAGCAGACACGTTTTTGTTGTTTATATGTTAAACTAGCTACTTTCAAATTTGAAGGAAAACGAACAAATTCCCTTTGAGTTTTAGCTCTTTAAAGTATCTAGTGAAAAATTAATTCGAGAAAACAGCGCTTAAAATTCGACAATTCATTTTATTTTAAAATTCTTGGTAAAGTGTAATAGCCAGCTCTATAAGCTTTAATTTGATATAGGGATTTATGTATCTACAGTTTAAAGTGTGGCCAAATGATTCTTATCATCAAGATAAAATTGGCCAGAATACTTGCTTCCGTTACATGTTCACGGCTAGTTCCTTCAGTATTTGCACTACTGCGCATGCTCAACTTTTGCAACAATAATTAACGTCACTTTCTAATAATTCAATCTGTTCAGACTTCCCAAGTGTTTCACCTCTGTTTGAGTTTGCTGAAAACACTAACCAGACGGCTGAAACTGATAATGTCACCTGGATGGCCTTGAAAAAAAAAAAAAAACCTTCAGACATGGGGTTCCCAGCTATAGCTATTTTATTATTCATTTTTTGTTATTATTATTTTCAGGCTTTCTTTTCGCAACTGCTTAAGCTGCGTATATAACCGCGATGATCGTTCACTCGTTCATTCTTTAATTTCTTCCGCAGTTCAAATCTATGAATTTTCATATATTCACTTTCATCTCATCATTACGAATTCACAAAATGACCAGCTCCCAGTTGGCTTTATAGCTCAATTGGTGGAGCACTGCACCAGTATTGCAGAGGACATAGGTTCGAATCCCGTTCAAGCCTGATTTTTTTTCCAAGCTTTCTTTTCGCAACTGCTTTAGCCTTGCGTATATAACCGCGACGATCATTCAATTATTCTTTCTTCCGCAGTTCAAATGTATGAATTATCATAAATAAACTTTCAATGTTTGCTTGTTCTACATGTTTCCTTGTTCCGTACACAATAACTTCCTTCAGTAATTGTATTACTGCGCATACACAACGATTCTTTCAACAATAATTCATTACATTTCTTCCGCCTTCCATCTCGTTTCAGCTCCGTTTATTCACTCAGACCATGCGATACACTTGACATCACGATCTGTTCTCAGTTCCACCAGAAATTAGTTCTTTATTTGGCAACATGCAATGTTTTAGTCCTTAATTGTCATTTCCAAGAGCTGACTTACGTTTCGTTTCAGTCCAAAGGGAAGATATTTTCAGCTATCAAAAATAAATTCGCCACTTGCATTTAACTAAACGCATGAAAATTAGATGTTTAAATTTAACAGGATGATTATCCAACTTTAAAACAGGGGCTTTTTGTTTGCCACTGTAGTGGAACCAATTTCCAAATTCTGTTCAGGTGTATCACACTGTTTAGAACTTTGTTTTGAAATACCTCTTTAGTAATAGGTTTAATTGACAATTTTTCTTGACCGGCACTTCTCAGGACTAGACTAAGGACTATCACAAAAATTGTCATTTATATTTGCTATTATTACTTTGAGCGCAAGTCAATTTAGAAGAGTTAATAAAATGGTCTTCGCCACCGTAGACTGCAGAATAGCCTCTCCTCTTTTCTCTTGTTTAAATCTCTCGCGATATCACCCCAACACGTAAAGCGAATCAGTCGCCGCGTTTTGTCAAACGAACTCTTGCCGGTAAAATGAACGCACTTGTTTCAAGAATTGATAAAACTTCACAGTTACTTATAATCAACAAGAAGCTGCAGTCGGTTTATACTCTGGCCATATTTGACTGCGTAGTGCGTAAGCCTACGATGTTTTAGCAGTGATAACGTCCAACATCGCTAACTCCCCCACGATGGACACAGAGATATAGTGAGGCAATAATTACCTCCAGATAGAATTGCATTCCTTGCAGTCAGAATGAAATACAGGGGAAAACGACATTTGTCATACGTGTGCTTTTTAAAATCACCGGGCTTTCAAAATCCTTACGTTTTCACCTTTCATTTGGGACAGAAACCATTTGTACAGTCCGGATCTGCGTCTGTGTGACGCCGGGTCAATGACAGATCGTGATCTAGAGTAACGTTACGCGTCACGTGTACGTTATCCTTGTACGTTTTTCAATGTTCCAGTGTTTATATTTATAAATGAAATACAGGGGAAAGTATTTGGTTATTCATCTTTCATTTGGAGACAGAAACCGTTTCTGCATTGATTATTTTTCAATAGTAAACGTGAGTCAGATCTGTATCTGTCTTGGCCCGCGGGGTCATAGAGTGATTTAGTTGCCAAAAAAACTAACCTTGAGGAACTAAAAAAAAGCTATGTAAATAAAAAACGATATAAACCTTTCGAATTTTTAAAGTGCTAGTAATGAAAAGATGAAATATGAATTGTTGAAAAACTTCGAAAGTTAAAAGATGTACAAAAGACATTATCAAAATAGACAGATCAACAGATTAAGTTTCTTCGTGTCTGTTCATCGCAAAAAGTTTAAGAGTCTTGGAAATAGAAAATGCCCCTCCAGGTAAGCGAATACTGTTTCTGTTAAAGTTGATAAATTCTAGGCGTATAAGTTCTATCACTGTTGTAGATTGAATGGCCAGAACTGTGTGCTTACGTATTTAAATACTAACACAGTCACGCAGAACAATTTATAACTCGATGTTGGATGTTGCGGATAGATCGCTTTCTTCGCCACTCGACATGCCATCATCGCCATCCCTTTTTTGTTGTAACGACTCCAGAACCCTCTCTGCGCTAAGGGCAACCGTCGACGCCATTTTGATTCGAAAGAACAGTGACTCGCAGAATATGTCGGGGAAAGGGAAGGGGAGCGAGGGAAGCGAGAAAAAATGAGGGAGTTTGGGGCCCTCCCCTCCCTTTCCCCGATTCTACCAAATCTTTTGGTGATCGCCGACATTGTATTAAAACGCAAACTTTTGCAAACGTTTTCCGTCATCATTGTTCAAGTTCAGATACGTATTTACAAGTCTGGACAGAAATGATTTAAAGTAGGCATTAAGAATTCCCGAGATACTTCTCTTTGTGAATGCTTAAGTCTTATTTTTAGTCATTTGTCTTGCATCCGCCATCTTGTATGTAACCACGTCATTTGGTCATTACAAAGTCTTTTGCATTATCTCTTAAACACTCGCACACAAAAAAAATAAATAAAAAAGAACGCAACCGAGAACTTAACTCGGCACCTTAAGGCCACAATCAGAGCGGTTTTCGTAAAACCAAAACCAAAGTAATAACACAGCCAATCGCAAGCGCGAGTAAAAATACCTCAGCCAATCACGAACAGAACTAATTCATAAGAATTTCAAAGCAATTGGTTGGTTTAACTAGCCAATCACGAGCATAAGGAAAACCAATTCTATAATTACTAACCAATCAAATGAAAGATTTTATCGCCATCTGACGTCAGAGTGATAGCTAACCAACCATAACAGCCGACTTATCGTTGATAAGAGCTTTCGGATGAGAAGTGAGATGGGTTAGAACGCTGTATTTGGTTGAAAATGGCATTGGAATAAACGGTTACAGGGAGCAAAATTTGGGGAATGTAAGTCTGACATATTTTAGTATCCGGACTTTTCCGTAAATCGCTCCGGCTCTCGAGTGTGCATGCTCACGGAAGGATCGTTAGGAATCCTTGAGAGAGCAGCTATTTAAACTGTAGCTTCGGTGTGTCCAGAAGCATAAAATTTAAATTGACTTTCTCTTTTAGATGCAATTTTCAACCTACAGTATTCTACTATTTTTCCCCAGAAATTTACCTGGGCGGGCTTTCAGTCATCAACCATACGCAGCATTTGCCATCGATGTCGGTTGTATTTTATCGCTTTTTAGAATTATTGTTCCTTAATTATCTCTAAAAAGTGCGTGGTTGCCATCAATTCTCTTTTTGGATTTCAATAGCCCTTGCTAAAATCTTTTTTTTTTCCCGCATAGTCACAAACCGCACAAAAATACTTCGGTACGAGTAGGCACCGTCCTTAAGTAAGTTTGAGGCATACAGTTTTCGACAGTATCCGACTCTCATTGTCATTAATCTTCTTTTTATTTTTAGACCTCATTCGTTAAAACCCTGAAAGTCAATCGAATCCTTTGTCAAGACCATTCAAAATGATTCACTATCTCCAGGTACCAATGACTGACTCTGTTATACAAGAACTTAAGCAACGACGACGAACGGACACACCGATAATACGGAAAGCAATAAATTACAAACGTTTGACTGAAATAAATTCCTGCTATTACGGACTCTGGCTCAGTAAGGACACTAACTCGCGGTCCCGAGGGTGTCTGCAATAAAGGGAGTTGACTGTATATGAATTTCATATAGTTCACTTAATTCCATACCTTCACCTCAACGGGTATATTTCTAATTCACAATACGACCAGCTCCCAGTTGGCTTGATAGCTCAGTTGGTAGAGCACTGCACGGGTATCGCAGAGGTCATGGGTTCGAATCCCGTTCAAGCCTGAATTTTTTCAGGCTTCCTTTTCGCAACTTCTTACTCGTATATAACTGCGACCCTCATTCATTTATCAATTCTTTCATCCACAGTTTAAAATATATCAGTATCATATATTTCACTTAAATACTTCACAATTTGTTTGAAATTATAAAAATTTCAAGGAACACTTCCTGTTCGATGGAAATGTGAAGAAGACTGAACTGGGCTTCTTGGAAGCTTTGTTAGGACTGAGCACACTCGTGTGAGCATTTGTCTTTGCCAATTTTGCACAACGTCTTCAACTTTCAGCAAAGGTATCCATTGATCTGTAAACGTCGTTCCACAGTCCGATTGGTTGGTTGGTGGCATATCCACATTGAAAGAAATGTTTTCCAGTGCTACAAAAATTTGTGGTGGCATTTCGCCAAAGAAAATTCTAGTTTTTCATCACAATTAAATCCGAATGTCGCAGGAGATTAAGGACCTCTGAGTCGACTTTCCACCGTAATGAACCGTTGGGTGCTCCCGGAAAAAGGCTTTAATCAGTCGTGGTTTTTTTTTTTTTTTTGCAGGGCTAAGCAGTGCGAGTTGCTCGTAGCTTGAGTACCCGGATGAACAGAAATGACGTCAGCGACATAATATCCCAAATGAATAAGCAGATTCCAGCAGATACGCAAACATGTGTTCATGGGCGATCATTACTTGAAACGATCGCAAAGATTCCGAAAGAATGAAACCGAAAACTTAAGGAAGCAATTTGCTAGATCTTCAGTGATTTTCTGATCAGTACGCCTGTTGAATCCGGCAATGACCATGAATAATGAACAATTAAACAGTGAACAATGCAAATTTGATCAGAGCGAACAAGCAGTGGGGGAAACGAGAGAAAAGGACAACTTCACTGGGATCAAAGATCAGCAACCACTGTCAAACATCTATAGCAGTGCTATTCCAAAATCCTTAAACTAAATGATAATCTTTTGGTGGGTATATTTTTGCATCAAGCAGCCTTAAGTAGTAAGCGATCTGAGGAATGTCTGGCCGTTTTACACTGAAGTTGGTCTTAATTCATAAAATCGAATTGGTTGCGCGCGTTATTTTGTTGAAAAAATCTGATATATGTTTTCAGAAAAAAACTGTTTCCGTTCCTAATTTTTCACTAGCGACCAAATAAAAATTGCCTCAATTTTTAGCTTTGTTTGTTTGTTTTTTTAATTAAACAGTGTGTGTTGACCATATTTTATCAGTCAGGGTAAGGTTACTCTTTCCTCCTAAAACCTTTAAGCCGTAACAGTGATCAGCATCAAATTTCTTCTTGTCATTTTGATGCTTATTCAACCCCTGAGGTCATGAAGTTTGGGGACAAGATAGGAGAATTTATTCATTGGAGCTAACAGTGCCTTTTGTTGCTATTTATCTGTAAACGCTTGTCTTCCTAATAGCTATTAATACGCGGTCTTAGCTCGAGAGATCACGATTCGGGAGAGGTGTATGGTGTACCCGCAACCCTTGTCCCCTCCCCGGCCCCTGTTCCATCATTTTTTCTCGAGATTTGGTTGCAAGTACACTACGAGCAATCTGTTATTTTTCTAAGGATAGAAAAGCGAACCAACTACGCTAACGCGCGCAAAAATTTCCTCTCACGAGGAGACTCGACCCTCCGCGCGCCGCGCCTTTCTTGCTGGAAGTACGTGTGGACCGAGCGCTTTACTATCCCCAAGAAAACTAAAGGACTGGTCATAGTCTAGTTACAAGATGTGGTATACCACAAAGTGAAGCTACCGCGGGACAGACTTGAGGAGTTTGGGGCCTCCATTCCTCCAATTCCTTGAAATTCCAACACGGGAGTAAAAAAAACAGACATTTCCTAACTTTGAAGTGGCTTTATTTGCTTCCTCTACTGAAAAACATTAATTTCCACTGTTTCACAAATTATCTAGCAAACAAAATTAAAAAAAGCTCGTTGGATTACAACACTCAATTTGAAATAAAGTTAAGCAAAAATGCGCTATTCCTGTCTAAAAAGGTTTCCCTAGCACTTTCTCTCCTGAGTCCAATAAATCCTACAAAGTTGAAAACTTTCGTAGTCTTCCAAAACAATCCATGAACAAACATTAATTTTTTTTATTATTATCCGCAAATTAAGCACTAATTATGCTTGGATCAGCTTTACTGGTTATTAAGCGTTCAAGGCGGTGCATTATCATAAATCAAAATTGTCTCAACTAGACCTTTTAAGCGTAATTTGTAAGCCGTTTCAGTTTGTCAAGCACAGTAGATACGCCAGATGGTAAAGTGTTTGTACGGAAATCCACACGTTTCTGTAAGAATCCCTTAACACTTTCTTCTCACAAAGAAACATCAAAACGATCTGACTTGACAATTTTTAATATACACTGCTCTCGATTGTTTTATTTGCCCGCCATAATAACTAAATACAGCAGAATGTATGGAATTCCAGAGATATAATTTTAGGGTACTTCATTGGAAATTAAAGGACGATTTCATGAGCCGGGCTTGTTTGATTTACCAGGGTCTTAATCAAATCTGTTTAGCACAACGAAAATCAACATTGTAATTACATGAAAACCGGGTAAGTTCTAGACCAGCAATTTCTCATGACAAAATTTCACAAAATGGCTGGTCAGTAAAACGATCTTTCTTGTTATATGAGACATGTGAGGGGAGGGCAAACCTTGTAGTTGTTTGAATTTGAAAAATAATTTACAAAACTGATGGATTAAGGAAAGTGCAATCAGCCAGCCCGGCTCATGTAATCGGGGCTAAAAATTTATCATAGGTACTATAGACAAATGAGCACAAAAAAGGAATTCCACCTTGAATTGCCATTAAATACTGTGAGTGCTACGTGATTACAAAACCTAGCTGAAAAGCTTCGCAGCGGACAAACTGACTCAAAGCAAATGGTCCGGTTTGTGTTTTAAATATGCTTTGCAATCCGCTACCAGCGAGAGCAATTAGTTCTAAAAAAAGGGTGCATTTATAAAGGCCTCTAATCAAATCAATGTAATAGTTAATCTTAGCCACTTTGGTTTGCCTTGATGTGTATTGCTCTGGCACAGGATCAGTACCAGTAAACGTAAGACCAATAAGGATTACTAGAACCGCAATAATTATAAGACGGGCAATACCAAAGACACTTCCAGGAACAGCATCCCGGCGCATAGCAGTATCGGAAGGTAATATAACGACAATCCGATCCACGTCTTTTTCCTGCGGAATGACAAAACAGTCGTTTAATGTTGCTGGTCAATAGGCCTTATTTAAATAGTGGCCATGCTTTTCAGAGTGGCTCTGTTTGTCAAGATAACATTCAAAATTTGTTACTGTCAAACGTATGGGTTATTTGGCTTTTAAGGCTCGAAAGAAATGGATCGTTCAAATTCGATACGATTTGTATGGAAGGAGTGACGCCTGAGCACTCCCAAATAATTTTCGACCAAACTCGGTGTAAATACCCGTTTGTACAAGTTACTCGTCTCCCCACTAGAAACGAGGATCAAAGTTTACAACCATTGCGTAACCCCCACCCCCCCCCCCCCTTCACCCCCACTTGTGAAAAGTGGACCCTATACCATCATTCCATCGATCAAGATACTAAGAACTCTCCAATGGCGTGACCACAGGTCAATTCTTAACATTAAATGGAATCATTTTGTCACTAGTGATGAAGTACTAGAACGTTTTATTCATAAACGATGTGTTGGTGGTGGTATTGCTGTTGTGGATGTTATTGTTTCTACTGCTGCAACTGGTTTATAGAGCTCAGTTACAGTTCATAGTGTTCATGTGCTGCGTAAGTTTCACGGGAGTTAACTAGAGTTCAGTTAACTTACGTTGAAGGTGGTCTCGTTTTTCCGCAGCCTGCAGACGGCTTTCCTCCTTGACGACATAAATGGGAAACTTCTTACACATGTCAATCATTTCATCACTCAGAATCGAGCGATCAGTGAGAGTACCAACAACCACATCATCAGTTCTTTCTGAAGGATTGCTCTGAGAAGCGCCCTGAGAGTCTGCCTGTGACCAAAAAAAAACCAAGAAACTCATAAGCCTTTTGGGGTTTTTACAGTTGCACTATAAGCATGAAGGTAATGGCGTAAAAGTATCACGTAAAAAAACTAGTAATTGAACTCTTTCTTAGAGAACGATTTGAAGATGTTACATACTGCAAAAAAAAAATGTTTTTTGTTTGACGAAACTTTTTACTACCTAGAGTTGTAATTTATTTTTGCTGTAATTGGCACTTCGATCCTCTGCTCCTTTCGAGGTGTGTGCCACAATCTTCGTTGTAGAAATACGTAGGTATTAAGCTAAAGCTGAGTTGCAAAACTTTTCATGACTTGTTTGGTCCACAAGCCACTGTGCAACGTCCTAATGGACCGCTAGATTTACGAAAAAAGCGTAACGCCAAAATAAAAGACGTGACTCGAGGCCCAGGGCGGTACAGACAAACTAGCAAACTTGAGTAAACAATTAACAGACAAAGATTGAACCTAATAAAAACTTAGTGAGCGAGCGAGGGGTTCATTCATTCACGAGTAAAAAAGGAATACGGAGACAGCAACACTGAAAACCGTTACAGTATAAAATGACATAAACTGCTAAGATCTAACTTTTCTATCTAATAGCAATGCTAATATTTAAGTGACACGATAGTAAGACAAACTAAATTATCGAATTCTCAGAAGGTAAACTTGAAACCAACTCACGGCAGTAGACGAGCAGTGAATCTAGAATCAGTGTTTATATCAAAACAGCAAGACATCAAAAAACCTGCTCAACCTGTGATCTAGTAATTGAGCCTTAAGAAGAGCGAAACAGCTTTCCATTACTGCCAGATGATATGCACGAGTAAAAAGCTCTGGACAGGTACTAGAAAAGATACTCACACGATCAAGTATTTTCTGGAGCTTGCTAGGCTTTGGAGGAGAATCGGTAGAGTTGCTCAGAAAACAGGCCTTCTGATTGGACATCCGTTGCAAAACCATGTTCTAAATCAAACAGAAGAGCCAATTGAGTATTACAAAGTAAGTAAGCAAGATACTTTCCTAATTAGCTAGCTGGCTAGTCAGTCAGTTAGCCAGTCAGTGAATTAGTGTGTGGTTGGTTGGTCCGCCTGACGGTCGGTTGGTCGGTTGACCATGGTAGACGTCACAAAGTGTCCCCTGCCCTAAATTCTTACTTAAACGCAAAAAATTCTGTCAAACACGTAGTCATATAAAAACGACCAAAAGGTCTGCCTTATATAAAGTACCCAAAATCAGGGTTGAATTAGTTGGTAGCCGAAATACTGATGAAAGGAAGCAGAGACTACAAAGTTTGTAAGTAGGTGAGGCAGTCATTGAGTTAGTAAGGAACGAAAGGAATGAGGTAAAGGAAAGAGAAAACGAAGGTTGAGGAAATAAATAGCGAAAGGAAAAAAAACAGGAAGAGAAAGGAAACAAAGAAACGGGAAGATAGAGGAAAGTAAAAGAAAGGAATGAAATGGAATGGGCAAGAGCGGAAAGGATGGAGAGAAAGACGGAAGCAAGAAAAAATGTATTATGAATGATACAACCCCTCCGTCATGTCAGTCTATCCAGTTCTCCCCTGTTATTCACGGTCACTCACCCGCTTGAAATCATAGACAACTTCAACATCGCCAGGGGCGCTGGAACTGGTATCGCCATCGCTTGGAATGTAGAAGGTCTCTGTTTCCTTCTCGGTGTCAATCTCAATTGTTTCATCGACCTTTTTCTTTCCATCGTCAACCTCAACAGTGTACTTCGATACCGTCTCCTGCAAAATAAAAATAGATGAGATGATTAGACTTGTCGTTCAGCGTACAGCCTATCCACAAAATTAATCATTATACTTGAATGAACAGTTGACACCGTGTGTGTCAGCACAGCATAATTGCAAGTAACACAAAGAAGATTTACATGTTTATCTTCTCTTCCATTGGAATGGTCACACGTCGTTTCGTCGTTCGAAAGTCAAAAGTTAGAACAATCTTGCTTAGCGTCATAAACAGCACCAGAGGGAAGTACTGCTCAGTAGCTTTCATTTAAATGGCCACACTGTAGTATTTCATCTAGACTCAAAAGCTACAACCACCTTGTACAGCATAATAAACAGCCCCTCAGGAAAGTACTGCTCAGTAGCTTTCATTTGAAATGCCACACTTTAGGATTTCTGATCCATAGACTTAAACTCTAGGTTGACAATTCCAAAATTTTCATTAAACTTGCAAGAAAAGTCCTTCGGGTGGTCCTTTATCATTTAATTTACCAAAATGGTTATTTACTTCACTGAGCTGGCTAAATAGTACATCGACGTTTTTTGTTTTAAAATTGGACGGATCGATGAAAAGCGGCTCCCAAAAAGAATACTTCAGTTAACGAAAAACCGACTGGAAATCATTGTTTTACCTTTTTCGGTTCATCTGCTTCGACTTCGTATAAGTCAATAAGTGATGCTCCCGATACAGTCACAACAAAGAAAGCAAAGCACAGAAGGAACGCTTTGAGCTCCTGGGAAAAAATGAAAAAGAACATCAATCCTGCAGATTTATCGTGTTATGTGTGTAACTGAAGACAAAGAGAGTGTAATTCTGAAGTATACTTCGAGCTGTTTGTAGGAGAAAACTTACCATTGCAGCTTGTTACTCTTCAGCTCTTCAGTTATTGACGGATAGCTTCTATAGGTATTCCACTCAGTGAATATGAAGACTGGTGTGCAAATCAACCATTTATATACCGTCTGCTGGCCTGTTTGATATTTCCTTGTTATTAATTAAGTAAATGTTTTAGGTGACATCGGGACCCCTTTCAAGCTGTTCACGGGAAGCTTTTGGCTAAAATACTAGCCATTAAGCTGAAACTGAAAATGTCGCGTGTTGTTTCATAGGGTCGCCCAGATTGCTTTAAAACAAAATCCTCGGACTTGTTCTTTTTACCTATAGCTTATTTTTGCACCGTCTTCACAAAATGTGACCAAATGATTCTTATCATCAAGATAAAAGTGGCCAGAATAGTTGCTTCTGCAACATGTTTCCTGGTTCTTACACTGGGACTTCCTTCAGTATTGTCACTACTGAGCATGCACAACGCCTTTTTCAACAATAATTAACGTCTATTATATTTCTTTCGACTTCTTCCATGTTTCAGCGCTAAAATTCAAAATCTGACGTCAATACCTGTTCTCAGTTCCGTCAAAAGTTCTTTCTATGTCAACATGAAATATTTTCGTCGTTAACCAGGTAATTTCCATAGACTAACTACCTAACCTTTTCAGTCTGAGCGGAACATATTTCTAGCTGCCAAAAATAAATACGCCATTTTCCTGTAACCCGACAGAAGCATGTAAATGAAATTTTAAAATAAGTCTGAATGATGATCCAATATCTTTAACTATTAAAGCAAAAGGTGACCTAGATAAGGACAACCAGAAGGATTCACAACTCAGCACCTCGCCCTGCAATACTAGTAAAAAAAAAGGATCACATTTCGCCCGTTTTAGGGAAAACGTCATTAACGGCCAGAACGTTTGCTTATTCTAGATGTTTCCTTGTTTTTATAAGGTTACTTCCTTCAGTTATTGCACTACTGCGCACCGATATATAATCATTTTATTTCTTCCAACTTCCCCCATGTTTCGGCTCTGTTCATTTACAACCTTCCAGTAAACTAGACATTAAAAACTGTTCTAAGCTTCACCAGGAATTCTTTCTTTGGGAACATGAAATGATTGGGTCCTAAATTTGTTTTCCCAAGAACTGACTCACGTTCAGTTAAAACGGAAGATATTTCAAGCAAACAAAAAGAAATAAGCTATTTGCCTATAACTGAAGGCATCAAAGGAGGCAGCTCGCCTTGCAATAGGAATCAAAAGAACGGATCAGATTTAGCCCGTTTTACGGCAACTTCATCAGTTTTCAGCAGAAAACAGAAACGTTTTTACTTTTACACGGCCCTGCACCAGATGGTCGTTAACTCGTCAACCGCGCTCCTCCAACAAATGTTTGTTCGTTATTTCTGTAGTTATGTATGCTACTTAATGGCTGTCAGAACCTTTTCTTTTCGGTCTTCCACTTCATAGAACCAATTTCCTCATTATGTTAAGGTGCGCCACAATAATTAGCCTTAAAAGACACTTTTGTTTCGAAATAGATTTTGTTAATAGGTAAATAGATCTTCATCTTCGTTCTTCTTAACCGGCAATTTCACATACATATTTTAATTTATTGTAATGTTGGAAGACGTATATCAGGACTATGCTTAATAAGAGAAGGATGATATAGTCTTCGTAACGGTAGGCTGTAGAATAGCTTTTTCTTTAGTTTGGCTGGTTTAAATCTATCGCCATATCACCGAGACGCGAAACATATGAAGCGAATCGATGCGTCAGGCTATGATGATTTCAGTAAGCGAGCCTCGTTGCATGGCCTGCAAGGCGAACGAAACTCAGCCGCCACTTTTCGTCCTACCAACCCGTGCTAAATGTGCAATGCATTGCAGTTGTTCACAGCCGTGTCCCCCTTATCAACGCACTAACATGAAAAATTGATAGAAACCTCACGGTAAAAAATCATAAATCAAAGCCAGACGTAAGCTTTCTAGTCTTCTATCCATTTCGCAAAGGTGCCACATTGTTTGATATAAAGAGCATATCAGTCTAGACGAAGAGACATTTATGTAGAGAGTTTAATTCTGACCAAGAATTGATGGCGGATGCTTTGTATAAAACATATATTTCTAATCCAGGGTATTTAGCAGCTTTGGTTATATTGATTTTTTAAAGAGTAAGAGAAAGAAAATCGCTGTTTGTTACGCAGCACTCGGATAGCAGAGCACTATGGACATCAAGACAAAATTAACATTCGATCATACGGGCTCCAAGTTTGAGCACCTTTTGATAAAACTGAATGCTAAAATTTATTGACATCGAGACATCTTTAAAACTGATCGCAGTAAGGGATTGCCAAAACACTTGCCAGATGGCTGAAACTGATAATGTGACGTGTATTTTCATAGGGCCATAAAATACAATATAATACGATACAAATTTTATTAATACTCCCCAAAGGGGCTTTTCAGCACCATCTCCACAAACTGTGGAGAGAGAATACTGATCATCAGAAAAAAAAATTGATCAGAATGTTTGCTCGTTCAACATGTTTACTTACTTCCCTTAGTATTTGCACTACTGCGCATACACATCGACTATTAGCCACGGCCGATTTTAAATTGTTCTGTTCCTTTTGTCTTCCATTGTGTTTCAGCTCTGTTTATTCACTACCATGCGATACGCTTGACATCCAGATCTGTTCAGCCTCACCAGAAGTTCTTTCTTGGGCAACATGAAATGTTTTGATCCTCAATTCCGGCATTTGGTATGCCTATACCTAAGAGCGTGAAAATTAGATTTGTAAATATAATTGAATGACAAATTAATTATAAAGCAGGTTACCAAGATGAAGAAAACAAGAAGGATTCAGAACGCGGCTCCTCGCCTTACATAGGAATCAAAAGAACGGATCACATTTTGCCCGTTTTAAGACAGCTTCGTCTGTTTGCAGCTGAAAACAGAACAGCTTTTAAAGATTTCACTTTTTACTCGGCCTTGCACAAGATAATCGTTACGAATTTAACTAGACCACCCAGTCAGCCGCGGACCTCAAGCAAAAGCCTTTAGTAATCCCTGAAGTTTCATATTCTGCTTATGAAAAAGGGATAACCTTTTAGTCTATGAAACCCTGTTTAATCTTGTAAAACTCCACGTTGCAGCTCTTGTTTGACAAGGCTGAACACTAAAATTTATTGACATCTAGATCTCTTTAAAGCTGACCCCACTAAGCGATTGCTTAAAACACTAACCAGATGGCTGAAACTGATAATGTCACCAGGATGGCCTTAAAAAAAACCTTCAGACCTGGGCTTACCAGCTATATTTATTATTTTATTTTATTTATTTATATATCTGTTTATTTTTTCAGGCTTTCTTTTCGCAACTGCTTAAGCTGCATATATAACTGCAACGATCGTTCGCTTCCCCAGTTCAGATGCATGAATTTTCATAAATACACTTTCATCTCATCATTACGAATTCACAGTGACCAGCTCCCAGTTGGCTTTATAGCTCAATTGGTGGAGCACTGCACCAGTATTGCAGAGGACATAGGTTCGAAAACCGTTCAAGCCTGATTCTTTTTTTTTTTTTTTTTTTTTTTTTTTTTTTTTTAAGCTTTCTTTTCGCAACCGCTTAAGTTGCGCAATTATTCTTTCTTCCGTAGTTCAAAGTTATGAATTTTCATATATTCACTTTCATCTTATCATTACGAATTCACAAAATGACCAGCTCCAATTTGGCATGATAGCTCAACCGGTAGAGCACTGCAGCGGTATTGTTAAAGTCATGGGCTCGAATCCCGTTGGAGTCTGTTTTTTTTGTTTGTTTTTTAAACTTTCTTTTCGCAACTGCTTTAGTTGCGTATATAACTGCGATGATCATTCCATTATTCTTTCTTCCGCAGTTCAAATGTATCAATTATCATATATTCACTTTCACTGTTTGCTTGTTCCGTACACAACTACTTCCTTTAGTAATTGTGTTACTGCGCATACACAACGATTCTTTCAACAATAATTCATTATATTTATTCCGCCTTCCATCTCGTTTTAGCTCTGTTCTCAGCTCCGCCAGATATTAGTTTTTTATTTGGCAACATGCAATATTTTAGTCCTTAATTGGTATTTCCAAGAACTGACTCACGTTTCAGTCTAAACGGAAGATATTTTCCGCTATCAAAAATAAATTCGCCACTTGCCTTTAACTAAACGGATGGAAATCAGATGTTTATCCAACTTTAAAACAGAAGGTTACCTAGATAAAGACAACCAGAACGAGGCAACTTGCCTTTAATGGGAATCAAATGGACGGATCACACCTCGCCCGTTTTTAGACAGCTTAAAGGGGAAGTATCACGCCAATTTGCTGTCATTGCAAAACCCAAATATGTTTGTCTGTCAGCAGAAACAGCGAAATAATTGTCAAGTTTGTAATAAATTATCACCCCAATGCAATAAAACTGTCGATTAGTGCCTCTGGCCAGAGACAGAGTAGGCTGGTATGGATTGAAACTCGAAAAATGTTAGGCTAATGTTTTTTAAGTTCTCTCATTTTTTGTTTCCAAAATGCGCTAGAACAGATCACGAGTTGTTCCTTTCAAGAATTGAGTTGATTTCTTTCCTCTCGTCAGTCTAGAATTATTTGGCAGCTGATTGAAGGTCTTATTTCGTCATTTTTTTAACAAAAGATACGAAAAACGCCATGATACTTCCCCTTTAATCAGCTTCCAGTTGAAGACGGTATATGTTTTAAGAACTCACTTTTCACACGGTCTTTCAACAGATAATCGTTCTGAATTTATTTGAACCACCTCGCCAATGTCTCGTGCTTCTTACACTGTGGCTTTTCGTTTGCCACTCTAGATCTAGTGAAATCAACTTCCAAATTCTGTTCAGGTATACCACACTGTTTAGAACTTTGTTTCGAAATACCTTTTTGGTGATAGGCGTAATAGCTTTAATTAGTAATTTTTTCTTGACCGGCACTTCTAAGGACTAGACTAAGGGCTATCATAAAACTTGACATTTTTATTTGCTGTTATTACTTTGAGAACAAGTCAATTTAGAAAAGTTAAGGTCACAAAATAGTCTTCGCCATGCACCGAAGACTGCAGAATATAGCCTCTCCGCCTCTATTCTCTTGTTTAAATCTTTCGCGATATCACTGCAACACGTAAAGAGAATCAGTCGCCGCGTTTCGTCAAACGAACTCTTACCGGTAAAATGAACGCACTGGCTTCAAAAATTGATAAAACTTCACGGTTACTTATAATCAATAAAGGCCGCAATTAACACCATAATCACCCACGATTTGCGCCTATCTGGCCTCGTAGCTAAGTCCGTAGAGGAAACGACGATCAAATCCAAATTCTTTGCCTCATGCGATATCCCATTTCCTTTCTAGGGCTAACTCTCAGTAGGAAATGCATGGGTTCACTTTAATTTACACAACAAAGTTAATTCTCTGGTCCATCATTTGTATCCTTTAAGTGCTAGCGGCACATAATTCATTTGTACCCTTCGTGTACAATATACATATACTAGCCATACAGTACATATCCCAGTGTATTGAAGCAATCATTTTTTGTGTCTACTTCAAAACACCTAAATTCCATACGGTTCATAAGTAAAAAATCCCGTTTAAGTTCTTCCCGAGTCGCTGATTATTTTGTGCGGTTGTTATGACAATTCAAGGTTCTGCTCTAGCAGCGCTGGGTGGCCTGAGGCAACTTTATTATTTGTATTATGGCAACTAAAATGAGTTATCACTGTTGTTGTTAAGTTGTTAGCCGATTTGCCCAATGTGACAAAGGATTAATGAGCGAGCGGACTAAAATTGGACCGACTTACAAAAGTGTGTGGCAGTGCTAAAGATGCTTTGAGTCAGGCCAATTTTCTCTTCACGCTACACCAACGCATAAAGAAATCGGTCCACAAATTGTAACGTGTAAATTGGCCCGTGTATTGGACATATCGGTCTCGGTACGTGTAAGTTATTGTTTAGTCGCCCGAATGGGTGCTATTGCTTTTAACATATTTGTTTCATAAAGCAGGCGAAAAACTGGACGATTCTAATGGTCCTTGTGATGGTTAGTACAGTGTATCTCAAACCCAGCCGTTCGTTCATCCGTTAATTTTGTTCCAAACGACTAAACTAGTTCAAATCGACGTTTGTGTACAAATCACACCACACTGATTGCCATAAGAACCCACTTAGGCTTGAATCATGTTGAATTAGTTCCTCAATCTTTCCTACACTTTATTTCTGGGTTATTTGTATCGTGCTTTGGTGCAAAAATGTTTTCAGTATTCCCAGCAGACGAGGAACATTCAGCCTAAATTGAATTTTTGTGGTATGCAAATTTCTTTTTGTTAAGTTAGCAGTCTTCTCTGCTTCCAACAGACATAAATAACACAGAAATAGAATAAGCAGTGGCGGGAAAATTCAGAAATATGTTTAGAGAAATAACACAATTTGTTCCCTCCTATCTTATCAAATGTTTCAATTTGTTTACATTTCGAGTTGGCCGAATGAAAAGACGAACTAAGAGGCATCGCATAAACAGGACACGACTCACTTGTCGCTCAGCCGTTAATTGACTTGACAATGACAGTAGCGTAGCAGCTGCTACGGTTTGGGGGTGTAGAATAAACGTGGACTCACCTTTCTGGACACCCTTCTGGATCCCGAATTTTTTCTGTTGAATAAATAAATAACAACGAAACATGTATGCTACGTACCAGGGCTTGGTTCGCACTGTAATTTCCGCCGATTCACCATCCACCTGGAAAAAGAGCGTTTCCCTTTTCACGCGTCTTGACTGGCAATTTCTGGGGGAAACAGGAACTTCGTGGCAATCGGCTACTTAGTAAATTTCCTCAAAACTTGTGAATTTCTAGTAGCAAGGTCGTTTACTAGTTCTCCCGCCATTTTGTTTCCGCCATCTTTGTCATTCCGCTGACCAGTACTAACGAGAGCGCCGTTGTGGGCCTCTGCCTAGCCTGCGTAGCAAGCGTTCCCGTGGGGTTTTTAGCGTTCTCCGAAGTTTGGTTGCGTGGGAAATGGGGCGAGAGCAAAACAAAGATGTGAGGGGGTAATAATAATGCGGTAATAAAATTCCAGTACCCCAGAGCCTCTCCTGGTAACCAACCGCTTGCTAAAGAGCCTGAGGACTTTGGGTACGAGATTGGGCCTCTGCGGGACATGTTTCTAGTACATGGATTTTTAACAAGGGTATTCTCTGAACCGACGGAACGGACAGTTTTATGGATTGGGTCATGATACCTAAAAAGCTTTCCCATCCCAAACGAAGGCCAGACCTCGTTCTGCATAATTATCTACATCTGCGAGACAACAAGGACGAATACGTCCGTAGCGATTGTTCTTATCGTGGTTCTTTGGTGTTGCTTGATGGCATTGAGAACACGCAAAAAAAATAGGAGTGACCGCTTCTTCATGGTTGCATGGCTGAAGATTCTCCAGACTTCCTCTAGGCGCTGTACACATCTTTGCCAAGAGCGTCGATGTTTCCCAGTTTCTGTTCTAGAAGTCCAAGACACTCTGTTTTTGTATCGTTAATGCACAAGAACGTGTCCCAATAAGGTGAAATTTTCACTGTTGGAGCAACACGCCGGTGGGCTGCAGAGTCCGGAGCTCTTCTCCCTTGTGCCTGTGTTGACAGAGACTGTCTGCCGGTTTTTTCGCATCCCACACGATGTCTATTCTTTCAACTGAACTGCAACTAGGCTTGTAGGTACGGTAAGAAACTGAAACTGTATGGATGTACTCCTTGAATGTACTTGCTGTTTGATTGGACCAGTGATTGTTTTCGTTTGCTCAATCATTCCTTCTGAGACAAATGCTTTGTACCTATCCAAGCCTTATTTCTTGATGTTCTTTATGTACTCTATTTCTATTGTAGGCATGATTTCCTTGATATCTAGCCAAGCAACTAACCGATGTCCGCTTAAAAACTCACCCATTGCACTACTTAATGAGAAAAAATCAAAATATTATTAAGATGTCCAAGTGAAGAAGTTTCAGTGGAATTGGCTTTCCTTGATTCCATGGTTGAGGATCTATGTGCAATGCCTATCCTCGGATGGTGAGTTTAATTTAACACAGTCATATCTCTAGGTACAACCACCAAACACTCACCGCAGTGCAACGTTTGTTCTAAGCACTCACAGCCATGTTCTGGTACTGATATCCCCAATCCCAATAAAAGTGGAACCAGAGTGAAGCTGCATTGAGGCTTTAAAAATACGCCAAAGTCCACAAGAAGATCCACTTGTCAAGTCACCGAATAGGATGATTGATTCTGACCGCGTTAGAATGGAAAGACGGCATTCACCGTGCTCTCAACATTGTTGCACTTGAAAGGTCTTTTGACGATTACGAGACTTTATATACTCTGTAAAGCATGAACGGGGCTAACCTTTGAGAAACAAGAACCGACTACACTATACTATAATATACTATACTATACTATACTATACTATACTATACTATACTATACTATACTATACTATACTATACTATACTATACTATACTATACTATACTATACTATACTATACTATACTATACTATACTTTATTATATAAAATTTAGTGGTATATCGAGTGGTAGCAAATCGATAAAAACGCTATCCTGCCAGTGGCGATATCATTTTTATCCACACATGTGTGATATCATTTTTGACCAATCAGCTCGCAGTATTTTCGCGCGCTGTCAAGCACTTGTGGTTTTCCGAAGGGTTTCCGCCGTTTGGCTGTCGTTTGGTCTTTTGGAAGTTTTTGAGTTGGTCTTTTCGCGAGTCGAAGTTAAGTTTATTCTAAAATGGGGACAAGCTCAAGCAGATTTGTCGAGATCACAGATAAGAAACTGATCGAATTCGTAGAAGAACAAGAAAATCCGAATACAAAGAGGAAAACTGCGTACGACGTCGAGTTGTGTGAGGGTAGTTGAAAGCAGCGATAAAAGCTAGGACGGTATGTTCAGATTTACTTGTTACTGTAAGCCAAATTTCTAACCATATTTAATATGCCATTAGTTTATACCTGTTTATCCGTTTTCTATTTATGTAGATTATATTTGTGGCCTTTTCGCTTAGTCTTGACATAACTCGGCCTGGTTTACGATTGATACAAATAAACAACTGACTGTAACCTTATTATATTCAATTTCAAACCTTAGTTTTTGAAATAAAGAACAAAGCATATTTTGCTGTATTGTGAGGATTTTATATAATAAAAAGAAAATTACATGGTCGCTTGGAGATACAAAATTTCTCTTCTCATGTTGAAAATATTTCACTCGTTCGCTGCGCTCACTCGTGAAATATTTTTCAACACTCGAAGAGAAATTTCGTATCTCCGCGCGGCCATGTAATATCCTCTATATACTATACTATACTATACTATACTATACTATACTATACTATACTATACTATACTATACTGTACTGTACTGTACTGTACTATACTATACTATACTATACTATACTATACTATACTATACTATACTATACTATACTATACTATACTATACTATACTATACTATACTATACTATACTATACCGATCAGCAAAGTTGAAAGAAAGCAATTTTTCGTTTCAGTGATGGCCGGTGGTGGAACTGAATAGGACATATTGGAAGAAATGCTTGTTTATGTGCACTTCCTTGACTGTGAACAAGGTAAACCTAATAGCGAGTACCTAGCAATTTGATTTTAAAAAGAGTCAAAGTCTGATTTACTGAGATTTCAATTTTTCTTAAATATACTGATTGCATCTGCGAAGAGCGTGAAAGATAGTTCGTACGATGAACATTAACAAAAAATGGAAAATATTTTTAACGAATCTGATATTTTTTAACCAACAGTCTATTTTCAAGTTGCTCATAGCCATAACGGCATATAGTCATAGCCAGGATATGGGCAGCCTGAGGTAAGGAATTTGACATTAAAGCTAGTTTTCATTACCACGAAAATTAGTAGAGTTGAATTGAAACACGTCGAGACAACCACCATCAAGCAATGAAACCTGATGAAAGACGATCACGTTAATGGCGCAATCGATTTACGGGGTTGTCAGATTTGAAAATAGCTTGTTCACTTTTTTTCGTAGTGACATTTTAAAACTTAAATGAAAATTTAATATCTTGGCGTCGCTCCAAAAAAAATGCTTTGGCCAACCCGGAAATGGGAAAATTACCTTTCTCTGTGAGAGCTAGCCATGTTCCAGGTCCCGTTTTTAGTTTGTTTGTTTATTTGTTTGTTTGTTTTATGTCGGCGATGAAGAGTGCTTTAATGCTCTAAGATAGAAGAAAGCAAGATTGAACTAGAGAAAAGTTTGCAAAACGTGTGTACCTGATGGAACAAGAAACAAATAGCTGTAACTGCTGTTTTGATTTTAGAGTCCGCGTACATCCCGTTTGTCGTTAGGTAGCGGACCGAGAGCCGCTTCTACCAGAAATCAAAACAATGGACTCGGAGCATGTCTGACAATGTGACAGCAACTGAAACCGATCATGACAACTACAATAAAGTGTGTTTTCCCGCATCTAACACTAGTATGCTGCTGATTTCTGTTCTTATTGGTTGTTTTGTTTCCTGTGTTTAGTCTTTAACCAGGTGTAATTCTGATTATTTTGATTTTCGTGTCACGACAGTGTCATAACAAACTGCTGCTGCATGTCATCCAGTAATCACCACTTTCATATATTGCAACGGGACGGAATGAAGAGTAACGACCACAACAAGCCCTGATCGACCTGAGTAAGTTTTTTTGTTTTGTTTTGTTTTTCGTTGGAGTTGGAAGGAGTTTTAAGTGTAAGGTTATATTTGACTCTTGTTTATTTTTCTGATCCGTGCAACGCTTCGTAGTTAACAATGCTTATATAGCGCTAAATTGTCGTTTGCGAAATCTTCAACATGTTAGACATTTTTATGATGACATTTTGGTTGGGAGACACGGATATTTCAGTAGTGAATGTATGTGATTCTGGCGGACTAAAAATGAGCCCCTGCATGTATCTTCGCTCGAATTTGTTGGATTTTAACAGCGAATATGTCTTTTAAATATGTCTTTTGAATATGCCATTTAAAGAGATCAGAAATCAGCTAACTCCGTCAAGAGACAAATACAAATTTTTGAGCGCCAACATTGGTGTCCAAATTAAACCTGTCTTTCATACTAAGAAGACTGGCCAAGTTCTCGCTCTAAACTGTGAAGAGAAGAAGCCCCCTATTGTTAACAATCAATGCGTGGTCTACAAATTTGAATGTGATCTGTGCGACGCAGATTATGTCGGGTACACCACCCGACATTTACACTAGCGAATCAACGAACACAAATATTCTGCAATCGGGAGGCATCTTGAGGAACATGGTCTATCGAAGACTGATCTGGATGACAAACAATTCCTTGTTCTGAAGAAATACAGATCAAAGTTCGATTGCCTAATTTCTGAGATGTTGTTCATTAAGGAATTGAACCCCGAGTTAAATACTCAGAAAGACTATATTCGCGCCAAACTCTTTACGTGACTCTGCGTGTGAATATCTTATTGCCTCATCATCACGTATTTTCGCTTTTTATTCGTGTCCCTTAGTTATTCTTGTTACATTTATAGTCGTTTTATTTCATTCATTCTTTACTTGATAATGTCGTCGCATTTGAAACTTTTAACCAAGATGATTTAAACTTTTCAATTTTATCGCAATGTTTTATAGTTAAATTGTTTAACAAATCTCTTCTTCTAGGTAAAATGAAATTGTCATTAAATTATTTTCGTAAAATAAGTATTAAAAAAAAAAGATTCAAGCTATACCAGCTGCAAAAGAAATTTCTAAACTTCATGTGAACTCTAAATATGAAAATAGGCAAATATCGTGACACGCAGCATGAGAAGTTTTCTAATAACCGGTTCACGAACGTTGTAGCGTCTTCCAAGTCCGGGGGTGCTTTCCATCTAGCTAAAATGTTCGGTTGGAAATTCCGGAAGCTTTCGGTGTCAACTGGAAAGGCTTTTCTCTTCATTCGCTCCAAACTTGCAAACTCATTGGTAGATCAAAACATTTATGTAATGGCGCAAGAAAATAGTAAAGTGGAAATGGAAGTTTTGCGCAAATGGAACGATATAATTTCCGTTCCGACCGTGTGGAATTGAACGGAGAAAGTGGAGTGCCTAGGAAGGTCAAAAGGTTAATCTCTAAAAGAAACTGTGGTGCTGCATCGGTGGGGAAGTGGAAATGAATAATTCGTCTTATCAGCAGCGGAGTTGAAAAGGAGTGCTTTCCTTTTGAATGGAAAAACCGGTCGTTCTGGTGAGACAACAAATCGAACAGTTCATCCCAATGCGAATTTTTCGAAAAAAGAGGAAGAAGTTCAGACGTATTCCTCTTTCCTTGCATTTGCCGAACTGACCGGGATATCACTGAACCATTTGCTTCATCACATGCTCCTTGGTGAGACACGCGGTTTATTTTCCAAAATTGTCAGTGGAAAGAACCTTTCCATTTAACTCCCCAATTAACCGATTTTTTTTTTTTTTTTGCATTTTTTTTTTATACAAATGGAAAGCACTCGAGAATTGTAATATTCCATTTGGCGGTAAAATTCTCACCGGTTTTTCCATACAAATGGGAAGTGCTCAAGGCAATTTTGCTGACGTTTCGATCGATGGCCCTTCATCAGAGCGAATCCGAAAGTCGTCTGTTTGTTCTGGGAAATTTCCGTTTTATCCTCGTGTTTCGTATTTTCATTTAAACCAGTTGAACCGAAATTTTTAATTAAATGGAAAGCATCACGGATAATCTTTAAAAAAATGGATTTTAGTCAATTCTGATGTCGGTCTTCTTGAGCCATTTTTAAACAAGGGTCTTTATTTGTATTTACCCAGCTTTTTCATTATTAATTCGCAACTGAACATTTTGCATTCAGTTGCAAACATAAAAGAAATCTGAACACGCTTAAAGTTAAGTCAAAATCAGTTCACATAAAAGTCTTTTTGGGTGCTTTGAACATCTCGTCCGAAAAAAAATCCAAATTAAATATTTTTCAAGTTGCCCAGTAGGCGCAAAAGGACTTGTGTCATATCTAAATAGTCATCTCTATATAGTTTAATACCTGGTAGATCATGACAGAAAACATGCTTTAGACTAGTGAAGTGTTTTTATTATTATACCAAGGAAAGACTTTTAGTCTGAGTATATATTGTTTGCTCACTGAACAAAGGGTTTCTTTCATGCTTACAAGGAAGCGACATTTAAACATTGGGTAGTTAACTGAAGATGACAACATGTCAAATTTACAGCCTCCAAACAAAAGCAATGCTAATTCATTTTGTTTGACCACGCTTCCGAGACTACTTAGAATTCATTACTAAACTTAAATCAGTAATTTTATAAAATGAAAGCATTTTAGTATTTAAAAAAACCCAGCTACCTGCAGCTGATGAAATATCGATTAGGGTTTTTTTTTCTTTCTCGGCCAGCAATTAAATTGACTCAGTGAATTTAAGAGAGCTACGAAAATACAAGTTGAACAACATCCTCGTGATATTAAAACAGGAATACTATGAAAATAGACGTAGTTAACGTCAGTGGCCTTCAAATTGCTTTACGGCCGTCTGTTAACCCTTAAGCCCCAGCAGTGACCAACATCTAATTTCTCCTTACAATATTACTGTTTACCCCAACTAGTATCATAAGAAATGTATGGAGAACTGTGGGGAGAATGTTAATTTTAATCTTGGGATTTAAAGACCATTTAAAGGGTAAAAAATCTTAACCGAAACTTCAGTGAATAATTGATCTAGTACACAATTTTTGTCGTCAATAACAAAGTAGAACGTGAGAGGTGTAAGCAACTTTGGTCGCAAAAAATGGACTTTAATTCCAATATGCTAACTCAATGTTTCGTAATCTTGGAAAACTTAAAATGTTTTAATTTTGCTTTCAAAATTGGTCATGAATGTTGCGTCTGTAATCCGAAATACTTAAGAGAGTTTGAGAAAAGCATGCCTGCTACGAAATGTTGAGATTTGTCAGTCGTGGACTGTCGTATATCCACTCCACCTCCCTTTGTAGTTTCGCGCACATTACCTCGTCTTAGGACGACAGAAGAGTATTTGACTGTCTGCGCTTGGATTCCTTTATAATAATCGGTTGTCCTTTGTGGAAGTCTTAGCTATCCGTCGGCCGGAATTTGTAGTCAAACCTATTCCCCCTCGATAACGAACAATCATGCTGTTTTGCTGAATCAGACAAAACCCGAGCTATAAAACTCGATGAAGTTTGTACAAAGTGGCCAGCATTTTTACATTTGTCTTTTAACTCAAGTTCAGAGAGTTCAGTTCTTTCACTGTTCGACGAGCAGCGATGTAAGCGGCCTCATTCGTGTTGAACAATACGGTGATCTAATCAAATCAAACTGTTCACGGCTTTATAGCAGCGCATTTTCGTCACATGTCTGAAAAATACCAAGTGTTCCATCTTGAGTGCCGATTGCTTCTTCGGTCTAATTATTCACCATGTTCCCTTCAAATGTTCCCTCTTGATTTCCCATTGCTTCTTCGCTGTCAATTCTTACCATGCTCCTTTCAATTATTCCTTCGTGAGTGGCAAGAGTTGCTTCACTCTGGTCCTTCGCATTCTCCCTTAAGATATTCCACCTTATAATAGCCGATCTCCAGCACCTATGGTTTCTTCGGTGTAGTTCTCATCATGCTTTCTAAAATGTTCCATCTTGAGTACCGACAGTTGCTTCAGTGCAGTTATTTCGTCCATTGGCCAACGGTGGGCCAAACACTTCTTGACCAACAAATCGGCTTCAGGCAAGGCTTATCATGCACCGATCAAATCACAGCACTTCGAACTATAGTATAACAGCTAATTGAACGGAATACGGCTCTCTATGCCACTTTAAGTCGACTATGAGAAAACCTTTGATAGTCTTGACAGGGAGATGCTATGGAGACTCCCGTGGCAATATTCCCGTGAAGTTTTTTAACCTAATTAGGAGCTCGCATGAGGGATTTCCATGAAGGGTAACACGTGAAGAGCAATTT
This sequence comes from Pavona decussata, assembly GCF_977016875.1. Taxonomy (NCBI): domain Eukaryota; kingdom Metazoa; phylum Cnidaria; class Anthozoa; order Scleractinia; family Agariciidae; genus Pavona; species Pavona decussata. Next base: position 1,996,260 of record NW_028145619.1, read on the forward strand.
TCTGAAAAGTTTGATACCAGGCCTGTGGTGAGTCAGGCATGTCCAATGTCCCCCTTTTTCTTTCTCTTGGCTATCAACTGGATCATGAAAACTGTTACAAGTAAGAGATGAGTGGGAAAAAGTGAACCTTGTGGTCACAGCTTCACGACCTCAACTTACAGACAACGCTGCAGTCTTGTCCCAAAACCGTCAATAAATGCAATAGAAAACTTAAACGTCTACTCTGGGACACGTCTTTGCCCAAGAAGGCTGCCAATCAACAGAGGGAAGACCAAAAATTCATTTCAGGCATAAACCCGGCCAGTTACGCTTAATGAAAAATTGAAGTAGTGGACTGCTTTACTTATCCATTACTTACCCTCAAGGTCGTAGAAAGAGAAGAAAACTGCGTAACAAGTCATGGCGTGAACCAGAGTAGGATGCAAAGGACTCTGGGATCACCTGGCCGAAGCTAGAGAGACAAGCACAGAGCAATAGTCCATGGCGGGGAGCATGCGTGGGGTCTGTGTGCGGTGGCACGTTTTGTGAGGAGCGTAGTTTCCGTCCCTTTACGCCAATTTTAGAGAACTTTATACCGCCTTGACATAATAATTCAACGTTTAAACACTTGCTGAAGTATTAAATGCAGAAGTTAGGAGGAAAACACAAACGAGGAGCTCGAGGATCAGTGGAAGAAGAAGAACTATCGACACTTAAAAGAGCCAACATGGCGGAATGTCAGGAAGAAGAGGCCGCGGAGTTAGTGGAAGCGACAAATGAAGCAATAAACATCGAAGGTGAGCCCAGTAATGCAGAACTAAGGGAGATGTTGGTAGATATTCAAATAAATACTTCAACTATCCTACGCGAAAACAAATCAATCAGAAACGAAATGACCGATCTCAAGCGCACAATCCAACATCAAACAGATGATATAACCGCGTTGAAATCATCTCTAGAACATATAACGAAGCAGTACAACGAGGCAGAACGTGAGCTGGTGGCAGCAAGAAAGAAAATTCAAGAGCAGGAAGAAGAAATTGGTGAATTGTACGACCTTCAAGACAAACTAGAACAATACACGAGGAAAAACTCCCTAGAAATACATGGTGTACCAGAAAGCGCCTACACCGAGACGGAAGACGTGGTGCTAAAATTAGCGGAGGCCCTAGATGTATCGGTGGAACCAAAGGATATCGAAATATGTCACAAGCTGTACAGGAAGGGTAACAAACCAATTATTGTAAAATTCATAAGCCACAAGGTCAAAACAAATCTGTACAGGGCTAGGGCTAAGCTAAAAAATGTCAGAGTTTCTAACATCTTCCCGCAGTGCTCGTCGTCAACTCTAGTGCAAGCCGACAGAATTTTTTTAAACGAGAATCTTACCTCGTATAGGAAAAAAATAATGAATCGGGCAAACGAGATGCGGAGAAATAATGAATTGTTGAGTGTCTGGTCTATGGATGGATCAATATATGTCAAGACCTCTCCGCAGGGTAAGCCAGTCAGAATTAACGAGCTGGAAGACTTAGATTATCTTTAAACGTTCAATTGTCTGGCCAAAGAGGACAAAAACTGTAACTTACATTTGGGACAGGAACAAAAAACGCAAATTTCGGAGAAGAAGAAGGGAAACGCTCATAAACTACTTTAATTTACGTTTTTGTATAATTTTAGTTTTGTTTTGCTTCTGTATTATTTTTTTTTTCTAATTTGCATATATATTTTTCTTGTCTTTTTTTTGTTTTTTATTGTAATGCAAGAGAAGGCAAAATACGATATACTTTCTCTAAACGTAAGGGGAATAAGAGATCAAGCCAAACGGAGGAGCATTTTTCTATATCTCAAAGATCATAACTCAAAAATTTATTTCTTACAAGAAACTTACTCTCAACCAGAAGATGAAATTATTTGGAAAAGCGAATGGGGAGGTGAAATATTTTTCTCTCACGGAACCAGGCATAGTAAAGGTGTTTGCATTCTTTTACACCCTACGGTACAAAATAAGATCGATTACTCATTCAGTGACAAGGCTGGAAGAATCGTGCTAATTACTTGTGTTCTGAATTCTCTAAAATTATCACTGGTGAATATTTATGCCCCGAATAGCCAAAGTGAACAATTAGAATTCTTACAAAACTTGAACAATTGCCTTATCGACAAGTCAGAAATTTCCACGCTTATTGTAGGTGGCGACTGGAATTGCACACTATCAAAGATAGATAAAATTGGTGGCACAATTTGGAAACCAACAAATTATCGAAACCTGATTTTGACAACTATGGACGCTTTCGATCTCGTAGATATTCAAAGATTACGTCACCCGAGGCTACGTAAATACTCTTATGAATCAAAAGTGTTAAAACTGAAATCCAGAATAGACTTTTTCCTAGTTGCCAAAAATCTGACACAACATGTGAAGAAAAGTGAAATTTATCCTTCTATAGCACCGGATCATCGAGCAATTTACATTTCTTTGTCTTGGACAACTGAAAAGTCTAGAGGACCCGGACTTTGGAAATTCAACAACACTTTACTGAAAGATGAATATTATGTGTCTAAAATCCGTGAAACGTACTCCCGCACACGCGCTGTTTACTCCGATTTGGCAGACGCTCGGCTTCTTTGGGAAATGTTAAAAATGGAAATCAGAGCGGCAACCATTGCTTATAGTAAAAAGAAAGCTAAAGCGACCACTAATAGAGAATTGGAAATTAGGAGACAACTCGAAATTCTGGACCGCAATATTTGCGACAACTTTAACTCTCCCATTATCACGCACATCCTAAATGAATATGAAGATCTCAAAAGGGATCTCCAATCTATTTACGAGGAGAAAGGGAGGGCAGCTATTTTTAGATCGAAATGTCGCTGGGTCGAAAAGGGCGAACGTCCAACAAAGTACTTTTTCAATCTGGAGAAAAGAAACTACAACAGGAAGACCATCACTGAACTGCGAATAGAAAGTGAAACAGTAACAAACAACGAGACTCAGATATTAGAAGCTATCGAAAACTATTATAGCGAATTGTACGCTTCAGCAAATAATTCACAGGAAAATAATGTTGATGAATTCACCGAACATTTAAAAATTCCAAAACTATCAGATGCAGACAGGGATAGCATAGAAGGTCCATTATCTTATGAAGAATGCAAAAAAGCTTTAGACACTTTTCAAAACAACAAAGCTCCAGGAGAAGATGGTTTCACGGTTGAATTTTATGCGTTTTTTTTCGATCTGCTAGGACACGATCTTGTTGCTAGTTTCAATGCGGCCTACGATGCAAATGAACTCACCATTTCACAACGAAGAGGCGTTATTACTTTAATTCCCAAGGAAGATGGCTCGCTACTAGAACTTTCAAACTGGAGACCGGTAACACTGCTAAATGTTGATTGCAAGATAGCAACTAAGGCAATAGCAAGGAGAATAGAACCATTATTACCAAATCTAGTGCACACTGATCAAACCGGTTTTATCAAAGGAAGATATATCGGGGAAAATATTAGGCTAATAATCGACATAATGGAACATACGAAGTCAGAAAGCATACCTGGCATTCTAGTATCTCTAGACTTTCGGAAAGCTTTTGATTCTCTAGAATGGTCGTTCATGATGAAAGCACTGGATATATTCAATTTCGGAAAGGGTATTAAACGATGGATCAGCACATTCTATACAAAAATTGAGAGCGCGGCGATAAACAATGGTTTCATGACCAACTGGTTTAGACCGTCAAGAGGAGTGCGACAGGGGTGTCCCCTTTCTCCGTACTTATTTGTGCTTTCCACGGAGATATTATCCAGTAAAATCAGACAAGAACCAAGTATAACAGGAATCAAAATATTCGGGCACGAAATCAAACTGAGCCAATTCGCGGACGACACAAACCTTTTCTGTGCAGATTTGATCTCTGTTGAAAATGCTTTGAAAACGGTGGGAGATTTTGGGAGGCTAGCGGGTCTCAAGTTAAACATAAAGAAATCGAAAGCAATTTGGTTGGGAAAATGGGAAAAAAACAAAAGTTATCCTTTACAACTAAAATGGTTGCATAGTCCGGTTCGCCTCTTAGGAATTCATGTCTCTTATGATGAGAAGGGTAACAATGAACTGAATTTTAATCTGAAAATACGAAAACTTCAAACAAAACTGGATATGTGGAGATCAAGAGACCTTACACTATTTGGGAAGGTACTGATAATTAAGTCCTTAGGATTGTCTCAATTAATTTATTCAGCTTCAATTCTTAATGTTCCCGAAGATATCGCAAGCACAGTGAAAACAAAGCTTTTTAGTTTCTTATGGAAAAACAAAAGGGATAAAATTAAACGAACTGGGCTCTACCAGGATCCGGGGAGAGGCGGAATACGTATGGTAGACATCGACATAATGTTTAAGGCTCTAAAATTAGCCTGGATTCCAAGATTACTGACTCCAGGAAACCAAAATTGGAAAACAGTTCCTAATTATTACCTAAGAAAATTCGGAGGTTTGAACTTTTTACTGAGGTGTAACTACGATGCGAAATACATAAAATCTATTCCATTGTTTTACCGAAATATTCTAGTATACTTCAGTGAATTAAAAACTCTTTACAGCTTTGATCAAGCACAAAATATAATTCTATTCAACAACAAAGAAATACTTGTTGACAGTAAAACCATTTTTATCAGGGAATGGTTTAAAAAAGGTATCCTGTCAATACAAGATCTTTTAGACAATACCGGTCAACCAATGTCCTACCAGGAATTTACGAATAAGTATTCCTGTAAAACTAACTTTCTCCAATACTATCAAGTTATTAGCGCTATCCCAAAGCACTTATTAGCCAAAGCAAAATCAACGAAGCCAATTAACAAAGAGTCATATTCTGATAATAATCTTAGTCTACAATTAAATGAATCGATAACTCTATATCTAAACAAAATCAAGACTAGCGACTTCTACAGGTTATTATGCACAAAAATCCACACGACAGGTCATTCTGGGCCACAGAAATGGAGCAAAGATCTTCCCTTGGATGAAGATAAATGGGAAAAAATATTCACCTCCCTAAAAACCGTCTGTAGAGAGACCAAATTAAAGGAATTTCAATATAAATTAATCCACCGAATTGTAGTCACCAAAAAGGAACTTTACCGCTACGGAATCAAGGAAGATGATGAATGTATATATTGTGGTGAAAAAGACTCTATTGATCATACTTTTAGAGATTGTCATTTCGTCAAGATTTTCATTCAACGGGTTATCAACTGGTTCAATATAGAAAACAAGGTCAAATTCAATCCGTCTAGCGAAGAAAGACTGTTTGGCATCCTCTCGGACTTGCATGAAAAGGCACTAGTGAGGAAATTCAATTATACCATGTTATTTATGAGACACTATATTTACGCCAACAAACTACACAACAAACCAATTCTCCTCCAAGACTTCGTTGATAAAATGATAATTAAATACAGAATTGAAATGCTATAAAATACACATGAAAAATAACTCCTCTGACTTGATCAATGGAACTTATTACCTCTTGCGTTATTTCCTTTTTTTCTTTTTTTTTTTGGTGTTTATGTGTGTGTGTGTGTGTGTGCGCGCGTGATGTATTAGAATTGTAAGTAGTGTAAGCATTGTAATTATTAGTAGTACGAGCATTGTATGGTATTGATAGTATAGCAGTATAGCTAATATTGTAAATAATGCAAGTATAGTGAATATTGTTAGTAATAAAAAAAAAAAAAAAAAAAAAAAAAAAAAAAAATGCCCCAGGAAGAGCAATGGGCAATAATAGTAGCGTGTAGTCTTGTTATGATCATAAAAAGGTCCATTGTTAGTGCCAAGGGCCATTTCGACGCTAACTCTTCCCATGATTCCTTGTAAACATTCCGTCTTAAGAAGGATGCGCCATGGGTCTTTTTTTCTTTTTTTTTGGTTAAAAAGGTTAAATAAGACGTTTACTTAGCTACAAAATAATTCTATAAAAACTAGAGGAAAGTAATCAACCCAATTCTTTAAAGGAACAACCCGTGATCTGCTCTAGCGCATTTTGGAAACAAAAATGAGAGAACTTAAAAAACGTTAGCCCAATATTTTTCAAGTTTCCTACTCTGTCTCTGGATAGAGGCACCAATCCACAGTTTTATTGCACTGGAGTGATAATTTATAACAAAACTAGACAATAACATTTTATTGACAGACAACAGTTTTTACTTTTGCAATGGCATCAAAATCGTGTGATACTTCCCCTTTAAGTGCATGACGAAAGCTGTTTTGATATACTGTTCTTGCCAACTATAAGAGCTACTTCAGTTTCGTCATGCTCGCTTTAAATATTCCATCTTTAGAGGCAAGTACTATTTGGGTCTGGTTCAATGCCATGCTCCCCTAAAATATTCCATCTTGAGTGAAGAGAACTGCTTCATGTATTGTAGTTCCGGCATCTGTGTCGACATTACTTGGCCGACTGTGAAATTGCTCATGCCAATCATGTTGTTGGCCAAGCGTGTCTTTCGAACTTTACATAATCCAAATCTTCTCAACACATTCTTAACCCCTTTTCTAAAGCCTCTTTTGCGGATGGAATAAATGATTGGATTGCACACTGAGTTGGCAATAAAAACGCAGTTTGCAACCAATTGCACTTCTCCTGGAACTTGGATGTTTTTTATGTAACGGCGAAAGAAATTAACTATCCAATAGGGAAGTAGGCACAACAAAAACGCACCAATGACAATGATAGCATCGACTGTTGTTTTCCGCTCTGTAATTCTCCTCGTAATATCTTGCTGCTCGTTTTCAGAATCTTTGAGACTTCCCATCTGTGAATTCATGGCGTTTATCTGTATTTTCGCCGTCTTGTAGACTGACCGGGTAAGAACAGTGATTCCCGTGAATGTGAACCCGAAGGTGACAATAAAGTACCCTGCAATTGCATTGCTCTTTACCGTAAATCCTTGTTGACAGAAAAACACTTCTGAATTGTAAACGTACTTTGCAGAATCAAAAAACAGAGTGGTGGCAAGTGGAACCGTGATGATCCAGATGAGAGCTATAAACGCCATTCTTGTTCTGGTAATGGCGCCATCATAAGTCAAAGGCGATTTCACTATCGCATGGTATCGATCATAAGAAATCGCTATCAAATGAAGAAGTGTGTTCAGATAGAAGTATCTGGCAAAGAATGTATCTACAGAACACATTGTTTCACCGAAAAGCCATTTCTCTTTCGCTATGCTTGAGAGGCGGAATGGGTTGATAAGTATCAAAACCAAGAAGTCTGAAACTGCTAAGCTAGCGAGTAGAACAAACCGCATCACGTGGAATCTTGTTTCCAAGACGATCGTCACAATTACCAGTAAATTACCAGGAAGTCCGATCACGCTGAAAAGTGCAAGGAACGCTGCAATCACTTGAGGATAAACCATCTTCAAGAAATAGCTTCGTGCACAGAAAAATAATGAAACTCTTGCTTGCCGGATCAGAAATATGCGTCTACAGCTTTCTCTTTTACAGAAAATCGGTGACTTCACTAATGAGAGTTTGAAGTGTGACAATCACTTGATGACAACCATTTGGGAAAAAAAACGTGTTTCAAAAAAAGGAAGATAATTTACTTCAAGAGAGCCAGGGAAGAGACCTTTTCTGTGTTTAGATTAATATGCGTCTGTAGCCTTCTCTTTAACATAGAGGAAAAAATTTCATTAATAAGTAGGTGAAAGCTCTTAAAAAGAAATAGCAGGAAATTATGAGTTGAGATTGCCAATATGACGTTGTTAACGATCACAATAAATTTTTGATTAACCACTCTCCTTACTAAATAGGGGACGTTTGTCCTTCCATTACAATTTCCTGATTAAAAAGGAACACCGCGCGCAGATAGTTAAATGAAATTTTTTTCCTCGCTGCCTGAAACGAGAAACCCATATCGGATATGTTCCAATGCACGAGATTGCTCCTGAGAGCTGAATCAAATATTAACATTTAGCACTCAAAACCTTCATTGCTAATGACACCTCGTTTGTTACAGCTACGAACCTAAATTGCTGCATTGTTTAGTTTCCTCATTCAAATGTCTCTTACGTTTCCGTCTGATAAATTATAGCGGCCCCCAATTGTTTTTCATATCACATGCCAAATTTTCGTCTTTAAGTAACAACATAAAAATCCCCTACTAGTCTCCCAGGTAAAAAAATTTCCCCTCGTTCCCTGCTTCGAGTAATAAAAAGAAAGAATCAAACTGTAACATTAAAAAGCATTACCCCAACACGAACGGGTCAGATAGGAGTTTGAAACCTATGGTCAGGGACACAATTTATGACACTGTTTAATTGTATTCGAACGCAAACACTTGAAAGCATTTGATTTGCAGGCATTTTCAGTTGAGTCGTATCAGTCTAATTCTCCTGACCCCAACAGCACCAAATCTGACTATCAGCTTATATTCGAGTCTGAAGACTATTCTCCTTCAATCAAGTGATCAGCGCCTAATTTCTCCGTACAAAGACAGGCGACACGAATGGAGAAAATCATCAACTTGAGGCTTTTTCCTTGATACAACGCGATATTCTTAGAACTTACATCACAAGGACAGTATAACTACAAGGAAAATAAAATATTAAAAGGTTCACTCTTGATGTTGGTAAGACACCGCTTCAATCTCTACATCTACAATATACATCGTAAATTCGGCGTGTTCACAAAGTTGAACTTTGGCCGAAAAGTGTCATCGGACTTTGGTCATGCCCTTCATGTGTAGTTGATGAAATACAAGCTCTCAAAGTTCAGTCTAGTCCTTACTATGGGTCCTTAAAATGCTCCATCTTGACTGGCGAGAGTTTCTTGGGTCTAGTGAAATATTAATATATTCGACCTTACTTGGCGAGTGCTATTTCGATCTAGATTTCGCCATACTTCCTTAAAATATTCCAACTTGAGTGCTGAGTGCTATTTCGATCGAGCCCTTGCCATCATCATTATCACTCTGCATAGCCAAAGAGGCCGTGGGTGGACTTTAAGAGGCCTAAGGATACACCTACAACACAATCCTGCCGTCAATCAGCCATTCTTGCCGCTGAAACTATAAGATAAATCCCATCGGCCACTCTTCAAAATTTGCATAACCTATTTTTCTTGGCCTTCCTCTTTCTCGTTTGCTGGAGATTTGCCCGTGCATGGGAAGGACGTTGTGAAGCCGAGTGACATGGCCAAACCATTTAACCATCCTTCTTTGATTTACTAAAGCCGCCTTGGTGTAGCTCTTGTCAGGCTTGAAATATCCCATCTTGAGTGGCGAGTGCTATATTGGTCCAGCTGTTACCATGATCCTTGAAATATTCCATCTTGAGTGGCGAGAGCTATTTCGGTCTAGTTTTTGCCACGATCCTAAAACATGTTACAATATATCAAGAGCTTCTTCGGTCTAGTTCAAAGCTACCCTAAAATATTACATCTAGAGTGACGAGAACAAAGCCCAATCCTTCTCAACACACTCTTAACCCTTTTTCTGAAGCCTCTTTTGCGGATTGAGTAAATGATTGGATTGAGCATTGATTTGGCAATAAAAATACAATTCGTAACCAGTTGTACTTCGCCTGGAACTCGGACTTTTTCTATGTAGCGACGAAAAAAACCAACTCCCCAATAGGGAAGTAGGCACAGCAAAAACGCGCCGGTGACAATAACGGCGTCGACAGTTGCTTTCCGCTCTGTAATTCTCCTTTTTATATTTTGCTGCTGGTTTTCAGAAACGTTGAGGTTTCTTATCTGAACCTCTATGGCATTCATCTGAGCTTTCGCCGTCTTGTGGACCAACCAGGTGAGAACAGCGATTCCCATGAACGTGAACCCAAAGGTGGAAGTAAAGTACACCGCAATTGCATTGCTCTTTACCGTAAATCCTTGTTCACAGAAAAACACTTCCGAATTGTAAACGTACTTTGCAGGATCAAAAAACAGAGTGATGCCAAGTGGAATCGTGATGACCCAGAAGAGAGCTATAAACGCCATTCTTGTTCTGGTAATGGCGCCATCATAAGTCAAAGGCGATTTCACTATCGCATGGTATCGATCATAAGAAATCGCAATCAAATGAAGAAGTGTGTTCAGATAGAAGTATCTGCCAAAGAAAGTATTCACAGAACACATTGTTTCACCGAAAAGCCATTTCTCTTTCGCTATGCTTGCGAGGCGGAATGGGTTGATAAGTATCAAAACCAAGAAGTCTGAAACTGCCAAGCTAGCGAGTAGAACAAACCGCATCACGTGGAATCTTGTTTCCAAGACGATCGTCACAATTACCAGTAAATTACCAGGAAGTCCGATCGCGCTGAAAAGAGCAAGGAATGCTGCAATCACTTGAGGATAAACCATCTTGAAAAACAAGCTTCCGGCCGAAAGAAATAAATAAAAACACTTTTCCGTGTTCGGTTTATATGCATCTACAGCTTTCTCCTTTACAGAGAGATACCGATTTCTCAATTTTTTTCTCAAATTGCGATGTGCGTCAGTTACTTGATGAAAAACCGTTTTGAAATTAAAAAACATCTTTGAAAGGAAGGAACACAAATTTCTTCGAGAGAGCCATTGCAGAGAACGTTCCTTGCTGAGGTTAATATGCGTCTACAGCCTTCCCTATTACAGGATAGCACTAAGTTTCACTCACAAGTGCTTGACGTACGTCAAATGACACCCCCGCTTATGTCAAATTCATCATCATCATCATCAGCCAACTACACTGCAGTCGATCACGAGCTTTCTCCACGCCTTCCTGTCTTTTACCATGCTTCGGATCTCTTCTGGCGTTGGTGGGTATACCTGGCTGATTACGCTGGTAATGTACTGATGAAACATCAGCTTTGGGAGACCGGGCTTACGTTTGCCATGTTTAGAGTGGAAAAGGGCGCACCTGTTGACCAATTCATTCTCTGGTTTCCTGACGATAAGCCCTAAGAAGTGGAGCTGTCGTTGTTGAATCAGCTGGAAGAGCAGATCATGTTTCACTCTCTTGAGGACTTCTTCATTCAAGATGAAGTCCATTCAATTCAATTCAATTCAATTCAATTCGTTTATTTTGCCATTAACCAGCAAATACAACATAAATATATTATAGCCGACACACAAAATTCTTACCATTACAATATTCCTACTTAACTATTTACAATATGAAATGTGTTAAAGGCTAGGAACCTATATAGAAGCCGGGGGCTTATTAACTATAGGCTTCCTAGAACTATAGGATAAACCATAGAAGATGAAGTCCATTCTCT